>NC_136237.1:9555000-10090000 GCF_053564925.1 Oryzias latipes | reverse complement strand
GTATAAATTTAAATTGAATTGATCCATGGTGGTGGTGGGGGGGTCTCACCAATCTACAAGCAGGATGATTTCATTAACAGCGGGTTTTGTGCTCCTTGTCTTCTACCTCGTGTGTGTGTCTCATCTCCTCCTCATCCACTCTCTCAGGATGAAAAGGGGCCAAAGCATCGCCGGATTTGCAGGACAGTGCTGAGGCATGTGAGGGGGGGTGGGGTGGAGAGTGGTCGGGATCGTTGTAAGTGGGTCAGCGCCGTGCTGCCCCCAGCGCTCAGCCCCATGCAGAACACGGCCTCACGCCACATTCACGCTTCCTATCACAGAAACGTCAAATTTGTGCACCCCATTCAAAGTCCGCACAGAGGGGTGGGGGTAAAACAAGCTGGGTAGGTGTTTTTCTATAAATGAGATCTCAGGGACTCACTCTTCTTCTGCGCCCCCCCTCTCCAGTCATCCTGGCTGCTCAGTCGTGCAGGGTTTTGTGCGTGCACTTCTGCGACCCTTCAAGTGCTGCGTAATGCTGGGGGGCAGAGTGTCATAAAAGGCAAAGGCGCTCTGATCTCTGAGGGGAAGCAGGGCTCTGTGTCAGTCTTTTCAGAAATATTTGTTGGACTTTGAAGCGAGTTGTGTTGTTTTCTTGTGAGAAGAATTTCACCGCCTCAAGGCCCAGAGAACATCTGCTCATGAGACGCGAAGGCCAGAGGGAAACCAGGACTCAATGCAGAAAATGAAAGGAGCAGGAGAGCATGCAGGGGTGGGGGCACAGGTGGGGCACCACGGGCCTACAGGTGCACAGTCACTCCCAGCATGACAACAGGTAACTACATCAATAACGAAGAGCAGAGAAACAAGGCCAGTCATCATCTGCACGCTGTCCAACCAGTTAAACAGCTGGATGAGACGAGACAACAAGACTTTCTGCCTCTGCAGGCTTCTGTGCTCATCGCTGGTGATGCTTTTCTTTACTGAAGTACTCTGCGTCATCGTCAGGACTGAACACAGCAGCAATAAAAACAGGTTCATAACAATTTCAGCGTCACTGAGAGGTTGTTTAAACCGTCTCCAATGGGACACGAGCAAAGATTAAAACTGGAGTCACTGCACCGTCAAGCATCCTCCCTGCTCTGCTGGATCTAGACATTGAAGAAGAGAGAACTTTACGGACTGAGTGTGACGCCACCCATAGAAAATGCCTTACATCCGCCTCAACCAAAATGAAGCCACTTCAGTCTCCATTTTTCTCCGATACAGGACAGTGCCAGAGGACAGTGATTGGTCCAAGTGGTTTAAGTCAACGTTTCTATGGCAACTATAGTGCAACATTGTATCGACAAAGTTCGCTTCCTTCCACTCAAGCAATATTTGTTTTTTTGTTTAATTATCTTAAGTTTGATACATCATTGTATGAATGTATAACTGATGATTGTAATGTTTTTTGTGTACTACTCTTATTTGATTGCTTGAAATAAACCATTTTAAATCAAATCAAATGTATTCATAAACTGCCTAGAAAACAGAATAAAATGTGGATTGATGATGACTAACATCAGTGACCACCTTCCGTTATTTGCAAACTATGAATGTGTTTGTAGAGAAATAAAATAAAAAAGGCAAATGGTTTACAGAAGAAAACTAACAGAGGAATCAATAAATGCATTTAAATTAGAACTACAAGCACAAACCTGGAAAACCCTGTATGATAGCAACGATGTCAACTTAGCGTGTGAAAAATGTATGCAGGGGTTTACATCTATGTATGACAAAACCTGCCCACTTACAAAATCCTGTAATAGCAAACAATATAATAAAATTCCATGGATGACTATTGAACTGAAAAACGATGACTAAGAAGTTCAATAATTATTTTGTAAAAATAGGACCAAAGTTAGCCGACGAAATAAACTGTACTAATGACCCACTAACCTAGGTACATTTGCAATTTATCCTTTCAAACAGGAACATTTCCACAAAAAATGAAAATAGCTCAAGTAATTCCAGTACACAAATCAGGGGACAAACACCAACTAACAAATTACAGACCAGTTTCTTTACTCTGCCAATTCTCAAAAACATTTCAAAAAGTATTCCTCACAAGGATGGAAAATTACGTTGAGAAACATAAACTAATGTCCGACGACCAATATGGTGTCAGAAAAAACAGATCAACATTCATGGCAATTACGTAACTAACTGAAAAAAAATAATAAATGTCACAGATAATAAGGAGTTCACAGTAGGAGTGTTCATCGATCTGAAAAAGGCTTTGACACTATTGATCATAACATTTTAGTAAACAAACTGGAAAGATATGGAATACGAGGACCAGCATTAAATTGGTTAAACAGTTACATTAATAACAGGCAGCAGTTTGTACAACTGGAAGATTGTAAATCATCCCTGCTAAATTTAAGCTGTGGAGTTCCACAAGGGTCAGTATTAGGCCCAACACTGTTCATCCTATACATTAATGACACACAGGGTTTCAAATACTTTTTATATGCCAATGACACAAGTGTGTTATATACTAAGATTGAGTTCCTTCAGTAATTATGGACGACAAAATAAGCTGGAAGCCACAAATAAAGCAAGTCATAGCTAAACTTGCTAAAAGCATAGCAGTGTTGGGAAAAACGTCATACACTCACTAACAGAGCACGTCAACTAATATATTCATCTATAATACGACCATACTTACAGTACAGTGTAGAAGTTTGGGAAAATACGGTATAAAACAAACCTACAGGGTTTGTATATCCTACAAAAAAAGCTATTTGAATAGTTCATGGAGTGGATTATGGGACACATGTGATTGCACAGCTTTTAAAGTCGGGTTTATTAAAATTATGGGAACTAGTGAAACTTAAAACAGCACTTATCATGTGTAACCCTTGTGCTATCCTAGGCACTTAAACATTGGGAGTTGGTTCATCTACACCCACTAGAGGTCTAGAAGTGCGCTGAACCTTTTTTCTTCAATGATTTGTGATCTTCACTGGTGTCCAAGGATTACATGAAATCTTTCCACCTTTATCCACCTTTGTCATGGTAGGAAGAACACGTCAATGTAAGGGTGGGGTCATCTAAGATAGCACAAGGGTTAAAGCCAGAAATAACTTACTTCCAGTAAACGTACATACAAACGTTCAACGACAAAGATGGGAGTTACAGTTTAAGAAATCAGCTGACCTTCAAAAAGCAGTGCATTAGCGCTACAAAAAAGAAAATTTGCTTATCAATTTGTGGTGTGGACTTTAGAACGGATTGGACGAAGGTTTAAAACAAACTAAGTCTACATGCATTCGAAAAGACATAGAAGATGTCACTGATGGAACTGCACAAGGCAAGAAATGATCAATTTAAACAAAAATGTAACTTCTGCACAGGTGCATTGCAGAATGTAATTTGAAGGCAATGAACAAAACTGTAAATAGAAATGCGCAGATCATTAGGTGTTGTAAAAAAGGGGTGGGATCATACAAGATTTCTATTCACCCAACTCCTTTTCAAGCACTCTGTCTTGTTTTATCTGTCTATTTTAAACTCTTGTGTTTATTTTCAAAGAACATGTCAATCAAACGTTCGAGGCGGTGCCAGCAGGCACTACATACGTTTATTGAGGCATCTGATTTGTCATTTTACAACTTAAATAACTTACAATAAAGAAAAAACATAGTGAAAAAAATTTAGGACTAGGACCAGAAGGTGTTAAGAAAAAGGCATCAGAGCAAGAATGGTTATTCTGACAAATAAAAAGACTTTGTAATAGTTGTTTATTTCTTTATAAGTCGATGGGATTTTGGCGTCTTGCAGCCAGCATACTTCCTCTTTGGAGTGCCAGGGGGAAGGGATTTCTTTCTGTAGTTTCTACATGCAGTCAATGGATCCTGACCAAAGCTGGTTTCCTTTGTTAGGGTGTCTGGTTTCACAGGTGTGAAAGTGCACCTTAACACTGCTGCTGACCAGAGGTCCTTGGTCTTTGAGGTACCTGGGACATTGCAAATTGCATGCTGTAAAATGTCCTGTTTTAGCCCAATAGTTCACAAACTACTTTAAAAATCTGAGCTCCTCTTCTGTGCTCTGTTGTTCCTCCAGTGTTCTCCTCCTCGCTGTGGTCTGTTGTTCCTGGACTTCAGTGTTCTCCTCCTCTCTGTGATCTGTTGTTCCTGTTCAGGGTTCTCCCCCTCTCAGACTCTTGCGAGTGTAATGTTAGCGGTTCCTGGCCGATGGTGTATTGATGATGCTGATAGGTGTGAAACCTCCTGCTGAGCTTCATCGGCTGGAAGTTGTTTGTGAAAATCTGCACATTTGAACCATCAGTTTCATTTACAAAAAGGAGCGTGTCTCCTGAAGCTCATCATGCCTCTGCTGTCCTTTTTCTGCCACATTGCCATGGCGACAGTGCCCTCCCGGGGTAATGGGGGACGAGTGCGCCAGAGCTATTTATTCTCTCTTTCTGCCTCCCTCCTTCCATCCATCGGCCTCTCATTTCTCTGTCTCTTTCCACCTCCTTCCCTGCCCTCTTCCTCCTGCAACCTTTCTTCTCCCTCCATCTCCCTCCTTTCCTCTACTTTTCCCCTTCCCTGATTGGTTCTCTTCCTCAAAATGAGATACTGCCTAATGAGACAGAGGGTGAGGAAGAAAGGGAGGGGACGAGGAAGAGCAAGTGTCTTTAAAAAAGGAGAAATATTGTGGGGGAGGTGATCTATGCAGGAGCGTGTTCTTCTTTTCAATGCCAGAGAACCTGATGATGTTACCTTTGAGTGAAACCTCACCCTTGTTCATTGTGTCCATCTGTAGGCCTGTGCACGTGTGTGATCTGGAACGTGCACGCTCAGGCGTCCCTGAGGCGTCCTGAGGTCTGTGTCAGCGGTGAAGGAGCACAGTTCCTGAGCTTTCAGCTCTATGAACAAGAATCAGAGATTTGTTTGTATCTTTCTGCCTTGGAACATTGTGTAGATGATGTTGTGTCAATCATGTTTTTCTTCATTTCAGGAGGAACAGAACAAAAGGAGAAGAAACTTTGAACATTTCTGGCCCAGAAAAACAACAACGATGGGAGGTTAAAACATTTAATCTTAGTCCTCCAAACAGAAAGTGCACCCACTATGGCAGGACTGGTCCTCATCTGATCCACCTTTGGTCCTGGTTGTTCACTTGCAGATGAACCCAACTTTCCACGGACCAAAGAGAGGAGGTGCTGTAAGCTCTGTGTGTTTGGGGGAGAAAAAACAGCTGCAACATGAATCTGAAGAAGCAAGAATTTTGAAAAAGTTTGGAAATGTCTGCTGGGTAAAGGTGGTGTAATAAGAAGCTTCAGGAGCGTCTTCATGGAGGAGAGTCTGATGAATAGCACTACCTGCTTTTCTTTATCCTGCTTTTTTCCCGTTTCTTGCAACCAATGGTCAAAACATCTCTGGGAAAAACCACAACATGAACCAAACTGCAAACTACATTGTGCTGAAAAGACAGACAGGAGCAGAAAATAGAATCCTCTCTATGGGATGGCAGAGGCTAATGTTCTATGGTCAGTTAAAGCCATGGAACCTCAGGAAAAAAAACGATTTATTTAATATGTCCACACTCCGGGTATTTGACACGCCATCAAGGACTCGCTAATCAGACGTTTAGCCCATGGTGTTCACACAGGACAAGCAGGGTTGACCCAGCCACTGTGCCAGAGGAAGACAGGGAACTGAGATTTTTCATTTGGTCTGTTTATTAAGCTGCACTTTGAGTAATTTGTTGGTGGATTTCTTAAAGACAGCCACTGTAAAAACAATAATATGTAAGTGTATTTATTTAGGGCAGTGTTTTACATTGTATTGTGTAGTTTCCTCCCATTTGTGCGAATGGTGTAATCACCCTAAACATAAACCTCCTGATGCTCTGCTCATGTCACTCCAACGTTTTCTCAATTGAGTTATTGTAAGTTTACAGCCTGTGAAGCAGTATGATGTCTTTACATTGACAGTGTGCAGATTTGCTCCCGATACGGATCTTTCCGTGCCTTTTGTGAAACAGACACTAAAATATTCTAACAAACATCCATAACATGAAATATGTCACAAACGGCCAGACGGCTGGTTCCACATGCAGCAGGTTTATTAGCACAGAGAGGATGACAAGTGTCAAACACGGCTAAAGGTCCACAGAGCTAAAGCAGGGTTGAAGAGGCAGAGGTCAGACATGGGCATTAGGGAGCAGGCTCAGAATAGTCACAGTTCAGGTGCAGGTTAGGGGGAGGCAGCAGGCAAAGTCAGATAAGTAGCAGGATTCAATTCAGTTGAATTTTATTTCTATAGCCCAATATCAAAACACAGCTGTCTCAATGGGCTCCACACCGGTAATTGTATAAAACATAAAATCAGCCATAAAATACAATAGCTGATTGCTAAACTAAACTAAACTGGGCGTCCCCGGGCATTCCTGGTCTAGGACCTTTCTTCTCTCTGAGAAAAAAATTCTAACAAAAAACCAAACAGATTCCATGAAAAAAAAATACAGAAGAAACCACATGACGGAGAGATCCTCTCCCAGGATGGCCAGGCGATGTACCAGGACTGCTAGAGAAGAATTAGCTTGTCTAACTCTACAACTACATGTTTGGATAGTGTAGCAGATGGGCTTCATCCAGATGGAACTGGGGGACAGCTGGGGACGCGAGACGAGCCAGAGCCGAGGTCCACGGCCAACAACAGAAGCATGTTAAGAGTAAGTTGCATGCACTATGGCACATATAGCAGATGTTAATATTAATAATAATAGAACATTTCTATTTTTAGGATAACAATATTAAGACAACATAGTATTAATCTGAGCAGGGGGAATGTGCTGCCCTGAGCGACCGGAGGAGTCACAACGGATGTATCACTGACAGGTGGGTTGATTTGTAGCCATGACATCATGGCTTCGATTGCAGAGTTCAGACGTTGGAGCTGGTGACAGTGCTCCAGGAATAAAGTAACAAACCCATCGGGTTTGTTGGGCTAGGAACTACTGCTGCTGGATCCCTGTTTGGCAAAGTATTCTGTCACAAGAATAGGCAGACTGCTGGATCCAAATGCATAAGTCCACAAAGCTATATCAGGGTCAGGCAGGCAGGGATCGATAACAGGCATCAGATCATCAGAGGAGAGACAATATGGTCAAAATTCAGGTGAAAGTCAGGGCAGGTGGCAGGCAAACCGAGTCAGAGTCAGCAAAGTGTGAGCGAAGTGTTCTGTTTGGTTGGTAAGGCAGTAAGAGGTCTTTAATATAGGATGGGGTCACGATTAGTAAGGCCATGCAGGTTAGCGGGAGGATTTTGAACTTGATTCTAGAATCAACTGGGAGCCAGTGAAGTGAAGCTAACACAGGAGTGATGTGATCTCTTCTGCTAGTTCCTGCTAACAATCTAGCTGCTGCGTTCTGAACAAGCTGGAGACTTCTTAAGGAACTCTTAGGACACACTGCTCACAAAGAGTAACGGTAATCCAGTCTAGACGTAACAAATACTTGGCTGAGTTTTTCAGCATCACTTTTAGAAAGTACATTTCTGATCTTAGTTACAATGTGCAGGTTAAAAAAATGCAATTTTACTCATCTGTGATATGTGAGCCTTAAATGATAAACCCTGGTCAAATAAAACCTCTAGATATCTAACTGTGGAAATGGAGGCTATACCTACACCATCCAGGGAGACTCATCCATGCATTTGTTACGTCGAGGCTGGATTACTGTAACTCCTTGTTAGCAGCGTGTCCTAAGAGTTCCTTAAGAAGTCTCCAGCTTGTTCAGAACGCAGCAGCTAGATTGTTAGCAGGAACTAGCAGAAGAGATCACATCACTCCTGTTTTAGTTTCGCTCCATTGGCTCCCAGTTGATTCTAGAATCAAGTTCAAGATCTTCCTGTTAACCTATAAGGCCTTACATGGAATGGCTCCGTCCTATATTAAGGACCTCATAGTCCCTTACCATCCAATAAGAACACTTCCTCGCAAAATGCAGGACTGCTTGTGGTTCCTAGAATTAGTAAAAGTACAGTTGGAGGTAGAGCGTTTAGCCACCAAGCCCCTGTTTTATGGAATATGCTCCCAGCTCATGTAAGAGAGGCCGACACAGTTTCTAGACAGGCTTATTATCAGACTAGCTAGTATTCAGAGATTATTTAAGTTAATGTTAATGTGTTTAAATTAAACTTAATAACAATAACTTTTTGTTTTAAAAGGCTGCTAGAAGTTGAAGCTTGGGTAACTATGGTGCACTGGGGTTCTGTCCTCTTTTCTCATCTACTTCTACCCTTCCTCTCCTCTATTTTTGATCATTATTCATCAATTAGTTCTCCATGCCTCTGTTTGGTGCAGTGGGATTCATGTAGTGTCCCTCTTTCCCTCTCCCATCCTGGGGAGTGGGAGTGCTTCCAGATTCCAGTTGGCTCGTCCGTGCTCCTGTTCCTGACCGTGTACCTCGCCTTTGCTCCCGCTCCTACACCTGGGTGTGGATCCTGCCTCTGGCTCTTCTCTGCTCTGTACCTGACCGAGTACCTCGTCTCTGCTCCCGCTCCTACACCTGGGTGTGGATCCTGCCTCTGGCTCGTCTCTGCTCTGTACCTGACCGAGTACCTCGTCTCTGCTCCTGCTCCTACACCTGGCTGTGGTTCCTGTCTCCGGCTCAACTCGCGTCCCCGACTGTCCCCCTGACTCCGTCTGGATGAAGCTCCTCTGCTGGACTTTATATATGTAGTTGTAGAGTTAGATAAGTTAATTCTTCTCTAAGAGTTCTGTTAAATCGCCCGTCTGTCCTGGGGGAGGATCCCTCCTTCATGTTGGCACCCCTGAGGTTTCTTCGTTTTTTTTCCGGAATCCGTTTTTTAGGAGTTTTTCCTTACCGCGAAGGGGGGTCTAAGGGCAGGGATGCCAATATAGCTTAGTCAGTTTGTTAGTTCATTTTAGTATTTTCCTATTGAACTCTCTGTATTCATGATCCTTTTGAGTTCATGTTTCACTTCGAAGCCCATCAAGACGACTGTTGTTGTGATTTTGGGCTATACAAATAAAATTGAATTGAATTTAATTGAATCTGATCAGACAGAGCATCTCTCAGTTTTTTAGGACCTAGTATAATAACCTCAGTTTTTTCTGAGTTCAGGAGAAGGTAATTAATTAATTAATTAATTCTTGATGTCTCTGATGCAGGCATTCAGTTTCTCTATATGGTCATTCTGGTCAGGTTTAATGGATAAATACAACTGCGTCTCATCCGCATAACAGTGAAAATTAATGCTGTGTTTCCTGATAATGTTTCCTAGGGGCAGCTGTAAATCATTAACAGGATGGGTCCTAGAACTGAGCCCTGTGGGACTCCGTAACTGACTCAAGTGCAAAGAGAGGACTGTTCATCCAGCATGAGAAGACAGACCAGGAGATGACGCTCGATATGCAGGCAGAGTGGAACAAACAGTCAATCACTGATGTCAGTGATTGACAATGAGACTCAGTTGATGAGCGGCATCCAGGAAGTGAGCGCTGGGGCGGCTGGGAAAAGTACAGCGTTAATGATCTGGGGGATCTGGGGATGGCTCCCGCTGGTGAGCAAAGGGGGAGACAGAGCTCCGATTCCTGACAAAAGACTTTTGGATCGACAAAAAACAGAAACAAGTAAGTTTGCTGAAACAAAACACTAATCTGAGTTAAATGGCCACTATTTTCTTCTTTTGACTCCACTGAAATCATTTTAGGTAAATTGGCAAAATCATGAATTAAATTTAAGAATAAAAGGCAATTATAACAAAAATTTATTTGGTAAATTAAGAATTGTGAAATTAATAATTAATAACTACTCAAATTTAACTTGAGCTGTTAATATCAATTCCAAGACTATCTGAAGAGATGAACTTAAACGGAAAAGTCTCTAAACTGAGTAAGAAGTGATCATTTGGACCTAATTTCACTGGTTCTATGAAAGGCTTTCTCAAATCAACAGATGAGAATCTACAGACATGATGATTCAACTGTTTTTCAGAGTGAGATGCACCGAATGACGCAGGTTTGCAAAACAATTTTGAAAAATCATTTTTACTGAAACTATGCAGTTTCTATCAAGTTTATAAAGACAACAGACCAGACCAAGCAGCTGTGACTTCCCACAAAGCCGTTGGTCAAACGTGTAACCACTAGATGGCACTATGGAGAAGGTTTTAGACATTGTTCCCGAATACATTGGAATCAACAGTTTTGACATTTCTTTGGGTTTCATCTTGTTCTTCATCAAACATACGCTTTGTTTTCTGCACCCACCAAGCCCTGCTTCTCTCATATAATGTTGGATGATAAACCAATGAAAAGGGACATACTGCCCCCTACTGTGTGGGGTGGATTTATTATGGACGATGTGAGGCTGGACAGAGAAAAGTTGACTCGGGGAGCAGTTATCATCTGGCAAAGATCTGGTTTACTGAAGGGAATCCATTTGGTTTTTTTAACTCTCAGGAGGTGAAATGAAAACCTCCACCTTAAATAAAATTCCTTCCCAACGTGCGCTAGCTTCTTACAGTTTATCCTTTTTTTGAGTTTTTATTTTTGACCCTGTTTCATATTTTTTGTCTGATAAACTGTTTACTTCTTGCCTTTTCTCTTCTTTAAGAGTTTCTTTTTACTGTGATCCAACTTTTGCAATATGTTTTGTGTCTTTGGCTGAATTTTGCATAAATGCTTTTTTTAAGTGTAAGTTTTTTCATTTCATTTTTTCTCGTGTTTGGATTGTTTTGGACGGCAGAGCCCCTGTGGGGAGGAACTTTGGTTTCTGAACATCAGTTCAGCATCCATCATCCTTAACTTGATCGTTACATGCGTGACGAACACAAGCGACAAAATGACAGGGATGGGGTGGGAGGGGGTGATACAGAGGGAGAGCCAAGGCCAGGCAGGGGAGGGAGAGAGAGCAGAAGGGCTGGTGAGGTGATGGAAGCAACACTGTGTGACCCACTGCTATGATTGGTGTGGGGGGGGGGGGGGGGGCACCGTCCTACATCCTCACCCCCCTTCCCTTCCTGCCCTCTTTGCCCTGTAACAGAGATCCCTTGAATGTAACGAGCAGACGCTGCCGCGCACAAACACTTTCACACATTCACTCCTTGGTGCACACACACATGATTATGCACACATAGATGTACACACGTGCACGCACACACGTGCACGCACACGCGTGCGCACTCTGGTGAAGTGGAGGTCAGTTCATGCGTTTGTGCTGGAAGCCAACAGCTTCTCTGGATCAGAGCTGTTGTTCTCAGATCTGACTCTCAGGTCACTTTGACAGTCCTGCCTCCTCCTCCTCCTCCTCCTCCTCTTCCTCCTCCCTCCTCCCTCCACTCTCCTCCCACCTGAGCAGTAATCTGCAGGGCTGATGAGGGCAGAGCAGATTTCTCCTCACTCACTGCGTTTCCCCTCTGCAGCTGAGAGAAGCAGATCCTTTGTGTTGACGTTTTGAGCCTGCGCTCTCTCTCCTCCGCCTGTGGAGCGCGGGGGTAACAGACGCTCATGTGAGCAGCCTCAGAGGCAGAGAGGAGAGGCAGGGAGAACGGAGCCCCGCCATCGTTCTGGTCGGATCCTCTCCAGACATGTGAGAAGATGTCCGTGGGCGGCTGCGCGTGTCCCGGTGAGTGCTGCTGCCACGCTTCGACTTTGTCTGGTGCTGATATTTCAGCTGCTGTGGCGTGACTGGAGAAGAGAGGGGTGGGGGGGATAGTGCCTCAAGGCCCCTGTTTGCAAAGGCTCATGGGAGGTCATATTCTGTGGCGAGCATAGATGCTGGAAAAGGAAGTGTTGTTTGCCTTCAGCCTGACCTGCATCCTCTGTGAGTTGCTGGACAGAGACCTCTGTTGCTATGGCATCACCATGCCGCCTCTCGCCCTCCTCTTCCCGCTGCTCTGGTGCCACTGAGATCTGAGTCTCCCTGCACTGATCCAAGTTAGAAAAGCTTGGCGCCCCCCGAAAGGAGAGCAAAGCGCAGAGACGGTCATGAGCGGGACAGATCTGTGACCCCAGCGTGGGAACGCCGTTTGTTTGGCTCTGATGTAGTAACGCAGCCGTGGGTCTTCACCATGTCAGTGTTCGTACTCCTCATCCTCTTCAGAGGAACACGAGGCAGCTTTAGAGTTCTTCGTCTCTGTTAAATCGTCGTATATCTGCTTTAAGTCTCACCTTTCGTTTCCTCCAGTTTCTGGAGACAGAAACTTGACTTGTGAGGAGTCTAAGCAACAAACACAGCGAAAAAACTCCACATCTTATTCAGAACGTTGTCTCCTGCTGTGCTCAGCCAACCGTACATCATAAAGGCAGAATGACTTCATGATTTGGGAATGATTAACACTAAATATAAATTCAGAGAATTCTCTATCTGGTAGGATTTTGGATTGCTGCTGTGAAGCGGCAGGAGTCTAAATCAGTTACCTGGTCTCTTAAAAGTTGGTCTTCTGAGGAGAAGAATTCCATTAGGAGCATGTCTCAATGTTCTCCGTTAGTATAGAATAAGAATCATCTGCAGGACTTACCAGCTTGAAAAAAAGCAAAACAAAGAAACTCAGTCTTTGTTTTAAGCATCTGCGTTTGTTTTCCACATCAGAATGTTCTTAAATGATGGAAGGTATGTTTAAAAAAGTCACAGAAATCTGGATATTTTGCTCTTCTGAGATTGAAATAGTCATTTCAGTCGATAAAGTTTTACAGATTTTTTTGTGGTGCATTTGGGAAAAACATCTAAACCCGTTTTCTTGTTATAAATACATTTTATTAGATTCTGTGGGGTGGGGTGGGGGGGCTCTGTCACTAAGTTTATGAAGCCAGACAGTTCAAAGAAGCGGTGATCCACTGCTAGACGTGTCATCATGACGCTGAAGATTCACCCTGTGGGTATCTCTGTGGACGCCCCCGTCCCTCACACAGACCCAGTGGGCTCCTGCTGCCGCCTCACCCCCCCAGAAACCTCAGTGCATTTGCTGTGCAGCTCCAGTCAGCAGCGCCGACAGGTGAAGCTTCCGACTGAACAGCTGTTTCTAGAAAACAGACAACTTTCTCTTGAAAAAGCGTGTGACTGCGCAGTTGAAAGGCAGGCAACGCATGCGCTTTGCGCATCCGTCTGCGCCTGCATCTGTTTTTGTTTTGTGTGCCGCCACCCCAGCCGCTGTGGAGGAGGCGGTAGTGTGGGTTCAGAACCGGGCCTGAACCGTCCTGCGGTCAGATTGCATACTTATCAGCGTGCTCATGGAAATTTCCAAAAAACGCCACATGTCTGCACCCTGGAGCGCTCCGCTCTGACACGTTTGTTTTGCTCCTTATCTCCTTTTCTCTCCACGTTTCACTTGCATGAGGGAGACTTTGGAGCTTCAGAGAAACGCTGGTTTCTGGAGGAAATCCTCCAGCTGAAGAGCTCACAAGCGTTCAGGCAGGAACCTCCTGGTGAAGTTCAGTGTGCATCGCTCAGGTGAACGCTCCATAGAAGAACCAATCAAGTCCCTTCTCTTTCAGATGACCCCCCTCCCCCCCCCGCCCCCCGTCAAGGTTTCTGTGGAAGGATGATAGAATCTGTCTGTAGGTTCTCGTGTTCTCCTTGTTTACATTCCAAAGCCGTGTTCAAACCCAAAGGCGGCGCCCCCTTCTTGTGTGGGCTCAAGCGTCGTGGTTCTGAGTTTGTGAGGGGGGGGTCAGCTCACACACGACATGTGCCCCCACATGTAGAGGCCAAAAACACATGAATAATTCCACAAAACGAGCTTGTTGCTGCTTGTTTTCAACATGGAGGTCAGTCAGATGCTACGCTGACCCCCCAGGTCTGACGGTACCACCCTCCTCTACCCTTTGCCTCTGACACCCCCTCACCCCACCCCTGATTTCAGGTCTGCACTTCATTTAACTCCGCAGCGCGTACACCTCCCTCCCTCTGTGGCTCCAACTCTCCTGATTGCTAGCGTATGTTGGCTGGCAGAAAGTGTGTGTGTGTGGGGAGGGGGCGAGAGAGGGTTGGGGGGGGCCGTGCCCTCTCATGCAGAGAGTCACATGGAGTCCCTGATTGGAGGAAAATGAGTAAAGACTGCAGTCTGGCTGAAAAGGCAGCAGACAAAAATGCACAAAGGCTGAGCTGTTTGGAGACCAGCTTCTCAACCGGGGGGGGGGGGGGGGGGGGTGTTATGATGTTCAGGGGGGGGGGGGGGGGGGGGCTAAGGAAAGATGTGGATTAAGAGAGGAAAAGACAGAGAAAGGAAGAGGGCTAACGGAGAATTAAAGGATGGAGGGAGAAGGGGGGGTGGTTGTAATGGTGATGGTGGGGGGGTCGACAGTGAGCAGAAGAGCCAAGAAAAAGAGGAGGGGGGGGGTGAGCACTGTAAGAGAGGGAGGGCTTCAGAGTGGGTGAGACAGGGAGGAAGAGATCAGACTGTTACTGTGTTTTCTGCGAGGCTGAGCGCTGACGTGATTGGCTGGGGGGCGCGAGGGGAGGCGGGGGGGAGGGAGGGGGGGTCTGAGATCAGAGACTGACAAAATGGCTTCCAGAGAACAGAGACGCATCATCATCATCATCCTGCTCACACAACTGACGGCTGCTACACACACACGTGCACACCCACAGGTAAAAACACACACATAGGTGCACACGCGTACAAACACCCACTCACATGGAAAAATGCATTTAAAACTACAAGCCTGTCCAAACATACATGAGCAAACACACACAAAAACATGTGTAAACACATGCATGTCTACTCACACACGTACAAACTCATGCATATTTACGTGTGCAGACATACGCAAACATGTGCAAACCCACACAAAACAATACACACTAATGTTTAAGCACATGAATGTAAGTGCAAATACACAAGCATGTGCCAACACACATACCTGCAAACATGCACACACGCACGTGTATAAAAACATCTGGTCCCACATCAGTATTGTTAGTAGTTCATTACAAGAGTAAACAGTGACAGAAACATATTACTGTTGCTTGTCATAAAGTAATTAAAGGCTGTTCTAATGAATTTTGAATTTGACTCTTTACAATTTCCGTCCGTTCAGACTGTGATTGAATCAAAGCAGAGACATGAGGAGTTTACAGAAGAAAAATGCCAGAAACAAACCTTTCAAGACGATCACTTTTTAAATAATAATAATAATACTAGACTGAAAAAACAGCCAATAAATGAAGGGAAACGGCAGAACAAGTGAGTTTTCAGGTCCATGTTGGAGTTTGGACTGGAGTTGCTCTTTTAAAGCTTTGGGCTGAGGGAATTCTGTCTTAGGGGGCAGAGTGGCTTAAACGCTGTGAGCAGGAACGGCGGTGTGGATGAGGTCAGAGAGGTCAGGGGGCGTTAGCTTTGGAAGATGGCTTTGAAATAAACAGGACTGGCGAAGAGCAGTCTGGGAATGTTCAGGAGAACGACGGTCCTGGGACAGTTGGATGTGTCCTGTTGGAGCGTTTTGAGAGGAACCACATACAGCAGTGACATGCAGTGAAGCCACATGACTGTGAACTAAAATAGCAGCAGCGTGGGGTGTGAGGGACACGCGTTAATGTTTAAAAGATTAAAGCATGCTGATCGAGGGATGCTATTTATATGGGAGGTGAAACCGAGCGCCGTCAAGGACAACATTGAGTCTGTTCATCTGGGGGCCAATGAAAAGTGTGAGATTTAATGCAGAGCTGCAGCATTTTGTTTTTATTTCACAACATTGTAAGAGGAACAGCATTTCATTTCAATGGGTAGTTGAAAAGGATGTGGGAAAAGGGGATAGGAGGAGATGTGAAGCTGGGTGTCAGATAAGGCTTAAAGGGAGGATTTAGTTGATGAATGATGGAGACCCCAGGACAGAACCGAGAGGCACACCTGAGCTGACCAAGAGAGGAAATGATGGGAAGAAGGGCTGCACCACCTTGATAGACCTTCTTTTGGGATCCACAGAGGTCAGCACTCTCGCCTCACAACAAAGAGGCCCTGGTTTGAATCTCGGCTGGGACCTTTCTGTGTGGAGCTTGCATGTTCTACCCGTGCGTGCGCAGGTTTGCTTTGGGCACTCCAACAACACGCTTCATGGGATAAACGTTTTTCTTAACTGTGTGATTGTGTAGGTGCGTGTGGGATTGACCGTGAGCCCTGCAACAGGCTGGCGACCTGTTCAGGGTGTGTACTCGCCTGTGACCCCGAAAGGGATATAACGGCTCAAGAAAATGGGTGGAAGGAAAATCTGTGCAGTCAACCCAGTTTAAGCCAGATGAAACGTCTGTTGGGATCCACAGACCAAAACCCTTAAATGTCATGTGTTTATGTCACCGGGCCAACCGCTGTCCTGCAGTTCTGGGCGAGTTGGAGTATTTTTGAGCTGCTTCATTTTAGTTTGTGATGTACAGGAATCACAAAGAGATAAGTCAAAGGAAAAGCAAGAGCAGAGGAACATTTATCCTTCTGAGACACAAGAGGAGGATTACTTCTAAAACACATAGAGAGTACTGTGGGATATATTACAGTTTAGATGTAACTTACACAACAATGTGACACACAGACGTATGGAGGAGGAAGAGGATGACCTGTTGGTTGGTAGCTGAGATGAAGGGTCACGACCCGCATCTTCATAGGGATCCAGGCTTTACTGAGCAGTTTCTCAGATAAAGCAGAGTTGGCGTGTCATGTGACTCGTCACGTGATTTATCAACTTCCTGTTGTGTTGATGTGGTCAGTCCTGGGTTCAGCTGCCAGAGACAGTCGAGCAGGGAGAGCCCGCATGGGGAAAGGGGACATAAACAAAGGCACTGACTCCCTGTGACCAGCAGAGGGCGCCGCTGTCACAGAGGTCAGCTGCACAGCATCAACCCACACATTTACCCAGAGAGTCCACTCAAATGAACTCATCACACCTGGAATAAGACATGATAACTGGACAGGTAACATTTCATGATGGTTCAGTTCAGTTATTTTACACATCCCACTTTATTGAGAGAGTGTTCTCAGATTAAAAGTGAAACACATTTGATCCCAGATTTGACCCTTTAGTCACTGCTTCTAATGAGACCTTTTTACCTGAAATACAAGCATTTTCTTGGTGAGTTCTTGAATGGATGGAGAGGTCCTGTCTGTCAGGATGGTTTTGATGAAAAACACATTTTCATGACAGACTTGAGGCTTTCACTTTACTGTGATGCATTTTGATTTAAATGAACAAAGGCAGAGGAAAGAATCTCCGCCTTTAAAAGTGTCTGCTGTTCCCTGACAGAAAGAAAGTTTGAGTTTAAAGAACATTTGAAGTGGAACTGCTATTTAGAACCTGGGTTCCTCCTGGTCAGTTCTGAGTCACTCATGTCTGGAACAAGAAATAGAAAATAATTCTCCAGCTGCTCTCCAAAAAGTATCAAACTACCACGAGTCTAACATTTAGAGAGTTTTTTTCCTTGTTCCACAGTCTGAGAAAAAAGCTTTCCTTCCTTCTGTGTTAAAGTTAGTTTGAGTGGAAATGAGGTTTGGGGTTTCTGCAGTACAGATGTTTTCTGATGACAGTTGTGGTGTGAGTCTCAGTAAGCAGCTGGTTTGAATTCACCTGTGATGTGCTTACTGGAGAAGACCCCATCACAGAGCATAAACACAAAACCGCTTTGGAGTCTTTATTGTTTCAGATGTTTGCCAAAACTCTGCCGTTTCTGCTCGGACACGATCTACTAAAGTTCAACTCACAGCTGTGACAGGAACATCCGCTCCTCCTCAGAAGGTCAAAGGGGAAGTGACCGGGGTCACAGGCCTGTCTTTGTCCAGCAGGGGTGTTCCCTCGGTTTGAGCAGCAGCTCTCACCCTAACATGTTTCTTCAAACAGACGCCAGCAGATCTGCTGATTTCACCTCAACAGTGGAGAAATATCTGAAGATCCCAGCCAGGAAACTGGAAAAAAGCCTTTCACAGCTTGGGAGAGGCAGACAATATGCAGTATTCATCAGGAGGGAACTTCACAGACGTCCACAGCACCTCCCTGTGGAGCCTCCGGGCACAAACGGCAGACTAAAGCCGCCCCAGAGTCAGAGAGCAGATATCAGAGCCGCAGACGCACCAGCGTTCAGGACGGTTCTGTGAATGCACGGATGAGGGGAAACCTGCTGCAATTCAAACCCACCACTGACTCACAACACCACCGAGCTTCCAGTCTGCTCCTGGTTCAACGTTTAAAACACTTGGTGACAGCTCTGAGATCATGAGGAGACCTTGACCTGAAAGGAGTTTGAATTGTTCAGATTTGTTGCAAAGTGAATGTTTTCTGTTTTTCAAACATTTTTCCCCAAAGAGAGTATTTTAGTGATACATGTCAGGTCTTTATGTCTTCCACTGAGTGTGAGAAGTTAAAAAGTAAAGCTCTCAATAGTAAATAAGAGAGCTTCCTACCAGAAAAATCCCCAAATCCTGCAGGAAAAAAAAAAGATATAATCAAGAAAGCAGAGGCATAAAAATAATAATTTGCTCTGAGGAAAATTTTGCAGATTTTTGCACACAGAGGGAAATTTCACTGAAAACCAACTTTGATGTTTCAGTTTGTAAACTACAGGCAGAAGAAAAGTTTTAGGATGGAAACTTTAATCCAGCGTCTGTCTTTAATGGCTCACAAATGTGTTGAAATGCTGCCGTTTTGTCTGATTTGGAATCACAAAATGATCCTGGAGCTCTAAACAGCTCAGCTAAAAGAACTGTTCTGATCTCACTGGGAGGTTTTTGAGCTCGATGCTGGATTTTTCTTTATTTTGGTGCAACTTCCGTCCATTTTCCTTCAGTTAAAGGAACAGCTTCTTTGTTGTGAGACGGAGGTGCAGATGCCTCTGAGTGGACCAATCATCAGCAGGAAGCGTCACCTTGGTTCTTCCAAATGTATGTAGTAACTACATGTATGATGAACCAGCGCATGTCAGGACGGGGGGTGGGGGCTGACGTGTGCGGGCCAAGGCGCTGGCGTGTTCAAAGTGCTCCAAAGTGGGGAGCGGCATGCTGTTTGGGAAGAGAACAGGTCTGTCAGGGAGGGGCTTGTTTCATTTCCTTTGGGAAAAAGCGGAAAAAACAACCTGATGGCTGCTGGGATCAGTGGAGTCGGGCCGCCTGACGGCGTGAGGCTGTGGGGGGGCGGCTGTTATCAGAGCCCTGGCAGATGCATGTGCCCTTCACCTTCCTGTTGACGAGTAAGTGGAAGTGGCACGTTGCACACATTTGCACATGTGCATGAGAGCACGAGCACACACATCGCTTGCTGGAACGTGCACACGTACTGTAAGCACCCCCCCCCCCCCCCCCCCCCCCCCCCAGCCCTACAGTCTGGACTTGGGAGATATGACAGAAAGGGAGAGGCACAAAAACTAGGCGCCTCAGTGCCTCCCTGTGAAAGTGCATTTGTAGGTGTCAGAATGGCGATGTCAGAGCAGCTGGAATCTGGGGAGGGTAAGTCTTCCCGCCTGACCTACTCCTCTTTGTGCCTGTCTCTGCTGGCTGAGGGTCCTCAAGAGGAAAATGGGCTTTCTTTTCAGTTCTCTCTATGGTTCCGACCTGCTGTAATGTCGTTTTAATGCTGTGGTCAAAGCCGTGCTTAGGCGGGAGATCAGAGAGCAGAACTCCTCTGAGGTTCTGCAGCAGCAACCTCCAAACACCTGACAGACAGGCTGCAGCTGCAAACCTGCAGCTGAACAAGGAGGAAGGACAGCGACCAGTGTGTGCGTGTTTGTAATTGTGTTCACGTGGGTGTTCATGTGTGTTCACTTGTGTTTGACCCCTTGTGAGTTTATGTTCATGTGTGTTTAAAAATGTTTGTGATCATGAGTGTGTAACTGTTAATCTCTGTGAGTTTGTGTGTGTGTTCTTGTGTGTGGATGTTTATGTCCATGTGTGTTAGTGTGTGTTCTTGTGTGTGTTTAAATGTTTGTGTGTATATATGTTCATGTGTGCGTGTGTTCATGTATGTTCGTGTGTGGTGTTGTGCTCCTATGTGTTTATGTTTGTGAGTGTATTTGGTGTGCTTGGGTATGTGTGTGTGTGGATGTTTATGTCCATGTGTGTTAGTGTGTGTTCTTGTGTGTGTTTAAATGTTTGTGTGTATATATGTTCATGTGTGCGTGTGTTCATGTATGTTCGTGTGTGGTGTTGTGCTCCTATGTGTTTATGTTTGTGAGTGTATTTGGTGTGCTTGGGTATGTGTGTGTGTGCATGTTTATGTCCATGTGTGTTCTTGTGTGTGTTTAAATGTTTGTGTGTATGTGTGTGTGTTCTTGTATGTGTCATGTGTGGATGTTCTTGTGTGTGATCGGGTGTGTATTTGTGTGTGAACACACGCAAGAACATGCAAACATTCACACATGAACAGACACAAGAACACACCCACATGAACACAGGCAAGAACACACACATATTCTTGCATGTATTCATGTGTGTGTGTGTGTGTGTTCTTGGATGTGTGTGTGTGTGTGTATTTTCCTGTGTGTGTGTGTGTGTCTCCGTGCTCTGGAGGCTGGTTGAAGATAAGGTCTGGTTTACGCCGTGAGAGTGAAAGACACGCGGTTTTCGAGCCCCTTCAAGCCTTTTCCCAACACCCTTCTCACCAACTCACACTCACACTCGCACACACACACACACACACATCAGTGTGCACACTCAGAGGATTAATCCCGTCATGTACCATTTCAATGGGTGAGCTTTGGAGACACACATACACACAGGATTAACTCTTGTGTGTCCATTTCCATGGATGTTTTTTAGCCCCTCTCTGCTCGTGTCAGCGTTGACTGCTCGTGTTGCCATGGTGACGGGGGCCAGTGAATGTAAGATAGGCAAATCCACATAAGTCACCCACAACAGACACTCTAAGCTACTATTGACTACACCTCCCCCTGGTGCTAGACACACAAAGATGCTGCTAAAGGCCTGACAGAACACTGAGCTGTGAAGGAGCAAAGGAAGGAGAAGAAACACAAACATCACAGAGCAGCTTTATCCTGTCAGACACCAGCCTTTGGGTCTCAAACATCAGTGTCTGCAGATGACTACAGTCCATTAGAGGTCTACATTCTCCTGATTCAAAGCTAAATAAGGCTTGCTTTGGTCAGGGCTGGTTGGGGGACGGGGGGGGGGGGGGGGTCCAGCTGGTTTCTGCTTTCGCATCCATGAAAGGTGTGGGAGGAGCTGAGAGCTGGGCAGTAATGCTACACACCTTTGCAGGTTGATTGGACAGCTATAAAGTTCACCTGTACAGGGATTTCTTGTGTTTTTCTCCTCATCGCCTTGTCATTCGCAGTCATTACTGGTCACCTGGATCAGGTGTGTTCAATCTGTCCGAAACCATGCACACTCACTCCAGCTAATCAGCAATTATTAAGCAGGGTTTGCAACAAAACAAGCGGGGCAGTAGCTCACGAGGAACAGGGTTGGAGAGACCCACACTAAACCAACAACATGAGAACATGTTTCTGGAGAGGTGAAGCGTCCAAGTATGGCCAGGACAGCATCAGGCAGCTATTCTCAATTCTTCAAACGTACACTCATCAAGCGAGGCTGGCAGTATGAAACACTGGACCCTCTGATCTAATGAATTAAAACGGTTTAAAATCATGAAAACTGCTGCATGGTCTCTACTGGGACAGTTGGGGGCTTGTCCGGGTTAAAGTTGGCTTTGAATTGGTAAAGTTTCTTTTTTTTCTTCTCTTGTTGCTGTGAAACCAACATGGCAGGCTGTTGCATGTTATTCTACCTCTTACTTCAGGTCTCTTGGTGATTGTTTTTTTTTCTCTACAGGTTGAGGTTTTATACCAGTGACTTTTGACGAAATGGCAGTTTTCCTTGTCAGGAGTATTCCTGCTTTTGAAAGTGGATTTGTGATGTTGTTGCCGTAGATGTGCATTAGCATATGAATTAAGAGTAAGCGCGAAATTTGAGGGGTCGCTGTCTTTTATTTAGTCTGAGGGTTAGGGTTCAGATCAAACAGATTTGGAGTTATGCAACAAAGAAAAGGGTTGGCATCATCAATCTGATCATCTCCAAACTGGAACATTGCTAAAGTTTGGAGAGATATTCTCTGCAGAAAGTCACTTCTCTGCGCACGAGGCGGCCAAAGTTGCAGGTTAGCATCCATCAGGTGCTCAGCATCCACTGCAACTGACTTAACCGTGATTTCTGTCTCTCTGGACAGAATGACATGAAATTAAGCCACGATGACAGGTTTCCTTTAGCTCAGGATCAGATGATGCTGGAAAAACATCCATCAGGTCCTCTGTCTCTTTTTAGACACTTTAAAGTCCTTCATCGTCGTCAGCTTGTCCAAAACTCTGCAGCAAGGATTTTAACAGGAACCAATAAACGGACACGCATCACTCTGTCTGTGTCTGCTTTACATTGGTTACCTTTTAAAATTTCAAATTGATTTTAAAATTCTACTTTTAGTTTTCATAGCCTTGCATGGTCGAGCTCCGATGTACACATCTGACCTTTTAACCCCATACTCTTCGGCCCGATCCTTGAGGTCTTCCAACCAAAATCTTTTCAGCGTTCCAAAAACCTGCTTTAAGACAAGATATGTCTCATTTGAAGCCGTTGCTCCTCGTCTTTGGAACTCCCGCCCATTGTCGTTGCGTCAGATTGACTCAGTTGAGTGTTCCAAATCTCAGTTTCAGTCGTTTTCATTCGGTTATAGCTTGTAGTTGATCTTAGTCCTTGGTTTAATTATTATTATTGTATTTTATTACCTCTCTGTGTTTTGATTTGATTTTATGCTCCTTTTGTAAAGCACTTTGTGATTCTTTCTGGGGAAAAGTGCTTTATGAATAAAGATGTTCTATTCATCTGCTCTAAAAATGTTCAGCTCCTTCAGGCGAGTCCTTGGCTTGTTCTCAGCTGTTTTATGCTCCATGACATCAAACAGGAGAGACCTCGAATCCTCTTTCAGAGCGGATAACTTCAGCAAACGTTCAGCTAAAAGATTAATCAGAGATCTGCTGCTCTTTGAGACGTGTCGCTCTGTTTGGAAATGTTTCGTTGGGGGATTTCTGGAGTGCATTTACCTTCCATCATTGATTTGTTTACAGTAAAATAGTGTCCCTTCAACAACTAGGTTACCTTGAGAGTTCAATCTTTTACCTCTGGGTCAAACGTCAGCATTATCTTTGCTTTCTTCTGGCTTTGTGGTTGAAGTGCACTCAGAACGGTGGAAGAGCGGCAGCTCGCTCTTTTCTATTCCAACTTTGGCCATATGGATGAGATCTGTGCGGCTCTGATCTGAATATCTGATTATAAATGGAGGCGATTTAAGAAGCTTTGGAGCCCTGAGGGATTCTCCTTTTGGCTTAGCGTGCTGTTTGTGTGTGTGTTTATGTGCATGCATGGCGGAGGAGACCCGATCTTCACGCGTCCACCTCGGAGACGGTTTAGTGTTCAAACAGGCAGATCACTGCAAACACGCTTTCTTTCAAAGTGGATGGGAATCAGCTTCAGGTCCCTGGAGGAGCCTGCAGCTCCCAAACTAAGAGGGATGTTTGCAGGACAGATGTGTCCAAACTTGGTAAAGAAGGATGATCTGTGCACACATTTCCAGTCAGCTGCATTAGGACAATCTTCATCTGTGTCAGTTACAAAGCAGGGATGAGATGGAGGGAGGAGGAAGGGAAAATGCTTACCAGACAACCTTTATGTGCAGTTGTGCATTAGCGGGGGGAGGAGGAGGAGGGCGCTTGGCGGAGCTGGGCAGAGGAGAGAGGAGGAAAAGCATTGCAGACGGAGAGGAGGAGGAGGAGGGCCTACAGCTATTGTTCATGTCCTCCCGTGAACAAAGGGCTCATCGGGGTCCGTACGTAAACCCACAGCGGGCTTCAGCTCACCGACAAGGCCTCATGCGGGACCAAACATCCGCCGTCGAACCCCGCATCCAGGCCGCACTCCGCCGCAGCCCCGCACTTTGAGGAGCGTTTTATTGATCCGTTGTGCGGGGACGTTGCGTCCAGCGGGCCTATCCGTCTTTACGCACGGAGCGTCCCGGTCCTCCATCACAGATCTGTAAACACCGATTTTCTGACCGGATTCTCTGCAGGTAACGAGACCCCCTCCCCCCCCTCCTCCTTATGCAGACGTCTTTATCGCGACAGTGCCGTTAAAAACGCTCCATGGACTCCGGTAGCTGCGGGTTATCTCCGCTTTTCGGTGTTTTATTGGTTGAAAAGCAGCTTAGCGATAACGCGTTAGCAGCTAACAGCTAGCTGTTAGCATGTCATCGGAGCCCTTTAAGGGTCCGGATCTCGGTGGTTAATGACGTAGTTGTTATTTATCCTTCATGTTTATCTGTACACAAGAGTGCATTGTGTGTTTGTTGTCGGTATTGTGCAGATAATCACGGCCTATCTCCGGAATCCTGTCGATATGTTAGCCTAGCTTAAGGCTAGGCGCTAGCCGACCGTCTCTAATTGCCTTTGTAGCCCGTCGGTCCTGGACTCTGACCGGCCAATTTAAAGAAAATATGGACACAAAAAGGAGATTTATGGTCGATTCAGCGGGACGTTTTGGGTGGAGCACCGTGACCTGATCATGTTCTGGTTCTCGTTTAGCGCTCAGACCGTTTGGGTCTAAAAACAGCTACTTTCGGGGATCTGAGTCCAGTGACAGGACAGAAGCCTCGTGTTTGTGCGGGTCTTCTGTGAGGCGGAGCCGCTTCATGTTTGCGTGGAGCGGCGTGATTCCCTGTGGAGGAAGTGGAGTCCAGCTGATGACCGTCTGCCTTAACCGCTAACACGAGACGATGGGGGCTAATGGAGCTCTCAACAACTAATGGACACATAACCATTGATTATTTATTTATCTATCAATCTTCTGCTCGCCCATGATGGTAAAGTGTTGCTGCTCGCTCCGCTTTAAAAGGAATGCTGGGATTGAAAAAGGGTTTGGGGTTTAATGGCCTCTTCCTGTTGGTTCTCTGTGCGTCGCCAGCTCCTTCTTCCGGATTCGCGTTCGTTTCTTTAAAGAAGAGTCCTGAAGAGGAACCTTCACGTAGGTGAGGCTGCGACACGAGCCGCGTTCCAGCCGCACGCGGCCGTGTGTTTGCTATGCAGTGACACGGGGGGGCGGGGCCTCACCATGGCGACGGCGGGGGTCGTGACCCGCAGGCCGCCACGCCTGGCTCTCCTTTATGGCGTTAGTGCCACAGCAGCAGCTGGGGAGGCTCCTGTGGTCCTCCTGTGAGGCTTCATGTCTTCGTGGCTCCACAGCTACTCTGGAGATGGTCTTTGTTGTCCTCTGGGTCCAGATGTTCTGTGTTGAAAGCTGTGCATCTCCATGTTTGAGTGATGTTTTGAGTAAACACATCAAAGATCACGTGACTGCGTTAGCGTTTAAGTCAGTCACGATTTCTTTGTGTTGCACATATTTTCATCCTAAAACAAAATTTCTAAACACAAGATAAAAAGTGCAGTAAAATGCCTCAAGTTGTGTTAAATAAGTTTTACACCCTCTATTTATTAAGTCACATGTATGTTTTTCACATTTTCCCTTTTTATTTGACTGTTGTAAACAGTTTGAATAAAACAAAACCATGTTTCCTTGTTTGTTTCTTTGCAGGCTGTTCCTCTAAGTCGTTCAAGCTGTACTCCCCAAAGGAGCCCCCCAACGGTAGCACTTTTCCTCCCTTCCACCCCGGCACCATGCTGGACAGAGACGTGGGGTGGGTTGGCTGTTTTTTTTCTACTGTTCCCATGTTCTATCGGTCATGAGTTTGGCTCTGGGGACGGCAGCAGCAGTGGAGGGGGGGTGTCTGTACTTTATGCTTTTATGACACCGTAGACCGGGCGTCTCCATCCCGGTTCCTCGTGAACTACTCCCCGCTTGAACTGCATGTAAACCTGCTTCAGTAATAGCTGATTAACTGAGTCCAGTTTCTGACCGACTGCACACACCTGGTCCAGGTGAGCAGTTACTACTGAGGCAGGGTGAGCTGCAAAACAAGCAGGGCAGTGAGGAAGAGGGTTGGAGACCACTCTCTGAGGTTCAGAGCCGTGTCTCCAGTGTCCTCGTCAGTGGGCCTCTCTTTTGTTGGTAAAGTTCTGGACAGAATGTCAACCATTCTTTACATGATTCTTATGACATCCCAGCTGGAACTAAACACAGTTAAAAGACAGTAACTTTTCCTTTTATTTACATTATAGAAAATTCAATTTGGAAAGAACAAAGAAAACCAAAACCAAACATTTTTGCGATAAATAATGAACAGTAATGTCAGAGCTGACAACGTTTCATTATCTGCTGAATGCAGCGTGGGTTTCATTTATGTGCAGAGTTCAGGATTGATTGTAAATGTTTGTCAAACTGCTGCAGCTGCCTTGTGTTATAGCGGCAGTAGGAATCAACCTATACCAAAATAAAATAAATTGATTATAATCAATATTTGAAAATACCGTGTGGATTGGGGCACGGTAGGTTTGTATGACTAATGTAAAAACAACCAAGTGCATCACAGCGGACAACACACACGTGATGACATGTGCAAAAACAACAGTGGGTTGAACTAAAATGTGAATGGATTTGCCATTAATTCTTAATAATGTTCTTAATAATTTAACTCCTAAATGACAGAGGTTCCACCATCAACCCTACCTAACTTTTTTTCTTTTTATTGTCAAGAGAATAATTTGGGATTTCAAAGTCTTGAAACTCATTTGTTTTGTAGTTGCTGGAGTTGGCATTAGAAAAGCAAAGGGAAGGGAAATCTTCTTTTTGGGACTGTGGTGCATTCACTTGCCATGGTAAATTTGGTTGTTGCCTTGTTTATAGTAATAATAAGAATGATAATAATAATAAAGCACTTAGCATCACTTCATTCACTCCTCATTCATACTTGGTGATGGAAAGCTACTGATGTAGCCACAGCTGCCCTGACAGGCGCCTCTGACCATCACCAGGACATTCATACCCATTCACCCACCAGTGGAGCCACATTGGAGGGTCAAGTGTCTTTGGGGGGAGCAGGGATCATTCGACCCGCTCAACCACCTGAGCCACTGCCGCCCCAACTGGAATCACCCACCTCTACTTCTTTATTTGCATACTTGTCTTGTTTTGCAAAAAAATTGGTTTTGTCTGTAGTAGATTGTCGGCC
The DNA here is from genome assembly GCF_053564925.1 of Oryzias latipes. Taxonomy (NCBI): domain Eukaryota; kingdom Metazoa; phylum Chordata; class Actinopteri; order Beloniformes; family Adrianichthyidae; genus Oryzias; species Oryzias latipes. The sequence goes on along the minus strand of NC_136237.1, from coordinate 10,062,905 downwards.
CCAAGAGTTCTGGTGCCGAACGTTGTTACCAAATTGTGTGAATATTTCTGGCTACATTAAAGTTAAAGTTTTTTCTTAGTGAAAGCTTTTCCTGACGTCCAACCCAACATTAAAACGAGGCGTGAAGTGATGAAGGTTCTGGTTCAGAAATGTGGCATCTGTTAAATGTGGCCAAACGCTGCCGTTCTTCACGAGTTCCTTTTACATGCAGCCGTCCACGAAAAGCATAAGTAAAAATGATGTGATGTGACCAAACTGTTGGGAGGGAGTTCAAGTTCTGCCTGGAGATTTGATGAAGAGCAGGGTTTATCTGGTCAGTTCAGTCTCTGAGCGAGGAGGAGGAGGAGGAGGGGGCATTATCAGCATTCCTGCCCAGTCCAGCTGACCGTCCCAGAGACACCTAACACCACCAAGCACCTACTAAACTATGCAGGAGGACAGCAGTAGCCCCCCACCCCCCCCCCCCCCGCTGCTGCGTCATGTTCTGTTCATGTTCATGTTCTTCTCATGTCTTCTCTGAGTCCTTCAAGTCTTTCTTGGACTTGTGTCTGAGAATTACACCTTCTCGTCTGGTTCTGGATCAGAGCATGATGTGACCTTCTCTCTCTGGTGTTTCTGCAGACCCACTCCAATGTACCCACCCACATACCTGGAGCCAGGAATCGGGTAAGGCCTCCCCCCCTATGTGACAGCGTTTACCTTTCAACTGCATTTGTGGCGTTTGACTCGACTCACACACCTCCCCCCAATGTCCAGGAGGCACACGCCGTACGGCAACCAGACGGACTACAGAATATTTGAGCTGAACAAGCGGCTACAGAACTGGACGGAGGTCTGTTCACACTCAAAACAAACCGTCAGAAACCAGTTCAGAGGTCAGAGCCAGACGCTCTCCTTTTCTCCCCCTCCCCCCACCTGCAGGAATGTGATAACCTGTGGTGGGATGCTTTCACCACGGAGTTCTTTGAAGACGACGCCATGTTGACCATCACCTTCTGTCTGGAAGATGGACCCAAACGCTACAGTAAGAAGCTCTGAATGTAAACCAGAGGCCATTTATGGCCGTTTATGTTCGTGAGAGAGAGGCTCCGCCTCCTGGTGTGTTTGCGTTGTGAGTTTGTGCCCTTCCTGCTCTTTCACTTTGTTTTTGCCCGTTCTGCTGAGTTTATTTAGTGGGTTTGGAAAGCGTTCAGAAAGTGTCCTCACTCACAACGTTTCTTAGTCTTTAACCTGTTCGGCCCCACCGTTTCTTTGGTGTTTTCTAACAAACGGCGTCACTTAGAAACGGCGCCTTTCTTCGCCTCTAAAGGATCTGAAACTCTGATGGGAGAAACCATCAGGGCGGCTTTTATCAGTCCCTTACTGTTCAGCTTTACTTTCAGGGACGGCGGTCTGAGCCTCTTGTCTTCTCTCTGCAGCAATTGGTCGGACGTTAATCCCTCGCTACTTCCGGAGCATCTTTGAGGGCGGGGCCACCGAGCTTTACTACGTGCTGAAGCATCCCAAGGAATCTTTTCACAACAACTTTGTGTCTCTGGATTGTGACCAGTGCACCATGGTCACCCAGAATGGAAAGCCCATGTTCACACAGGTGAGAAGGGGGGCGGGGCCTTCAGTCCTTTTCCCTTCCTGGTGGAGTTCTTTCCGTTTCCATTGTAAACCCCTTCACAACTGTGCAGGTGTGTGTGGAAGGCCGTCTGTACCTGGAGTTCATGTTTGATGAGATGATGAGGATAAAGACGTGGCACTTCAGCATCAGACAACACCGTGAACTGATCCCCCGCAGCATCCTGGCCATGCATGTGAGTGGGAGCAAGGGGGGGGGGGGGTTGTGTTGTGGTGTTCCGTTGTTTGACTGCGATCTTCTTGTGTTCAGGCTCAAGACCCACAGATGCTGGACCAGCTGTCCAAAAACATCACGAGATGCGGCCTGTCCAACTCCACCCTCAACTACCTCCGAGTGAGTTGAGCTGGAAGCGTTTTTGGGTTCTGGGGAGGGATCAACTGCTGCAGGCTTTGGAGCTGCCCATGTTCCTGACACCAAGGCAGGCAGGACATCTACTCCTGCGGGGGTCGCTTAATGGCCCAGAGACGGATCTTGATTTTCCCAAAACAACACCTGCACCTATGAAGCACCTGCTTCATACATGTTGGCACAGACCTCCTTTAGGTGTTTTTGAAGTTCAGGTCTGATCAGGAGCCCTGGTTATATTAAGATCTTTTTAGTTTGGGAGGTGTGAAAGCTCACCGGAACTGTGGTTTGAACCAAACAAGACCGCCAAACCCAAATAAAAGTTAAGCCTACAAGCCAAAGGAAGGTGGGGGTAGATAAGAACGTGGCTCAGCTTCAGACGAAACCATTTCAATCAATCCAAATGACTTGATGTTTCCAGTAGAAGTGCAGATCAGAGACAAATGTTTAAACGTTTCTGAAGAAGAGTGTCAGCTGAACAAGCTTTTCTTTAACTCGTCTTCTGGATTGATCAGGATCAGGTGGATTTTATTCAAAGTTCCAGGACCTCATTCACAGTAACAAGCCTGGAGGAAGCCCAGACGCTCTGACAGGTTTATTTATGTCCATCTGATGGAGTCAAACTGTCTCCACTTTGATCCAAAGTGAGAAATGCTGCAGCGATCCGTCATCACAGTCCATCAAGTCACATCTGTCATTTTTATTGTCAATGCTTCGTTCTGTTAAAACGCTGTTAAAAGGCTTTTAAATGCTGCTGGAAGAGCAGAAGTAAACAACTGACAGGAACAAATCTCAGTTCATTCTTCAGTTTGTCCCTCAGTGTTTAAGTTCTCCTTGGGCTTCTTGGTCCTGGTTCCTCCATGTGGCGTTTGGATCCGCCGTTCCGGTCTGGTGTCTTCCACTGATCACCTTTGACTTTTGAAACCAACTCCCGCCGTGAAGACCAGACATCTGATTTTTGAATGAACGTAGTAGCTCTGGAGCAAACTAATACTCATGAAAACACGTTTGATACACACACAAACAAGCAAAGCTTCACGGATTTAAGATCAGTTTTGAAGGTGAATCCAGACTGCAGAACATTTCTGGGGTTCAGACGTTTTAGTGAACAGAAGGTCAAAGTGCAATTGTGTTTTGATGAGATTTTTCGCACTCCACCAACACAGTAGCTGCTCTTCTTCACCTCTGAGCTTTTAACCCTTTTGCTATCCTATGGGGTCAAGATGACTGTTGACGTACTATTCCTACCGTGACAAAGGTGGATAAAGGTGTAGAGGATTTCATGTAATCCATGGACACCAGTGAAGATCACAACTCATTGAAGAAAAAAGATTCAGCGCACAGTCTAGTGGGTCTAGATGACCCAACTCCCAATGTTAACATGCATATGATAACACAAGGGTTTTAAAGATGTTTTATATTCATTAGAAAGTGTTCTCCTCTCAAAGACATGGTCAGCTCTACCCAGATATGTCTGTCAGCATTTATTCTCTTAAATTTTTCCAAACATTTGGTCTTTCCTTGCAATGCCGAGAGGACTGCTGCCTTTATGAAGCTCTGAAAATCCTGCTGAGCGCGTAAACGCCAGCAGTCTTCTGAGGCCGGTGACCTGAAAGCGAAGTCCGAGCAGAGACGGACCAAAAGACGGGAGAATTTCAGGACGTGAAGAGACAATTGTGTTTGTCCCCACAGCTCTGTGTGATCCTGGAGCCCATGCAGGAGCTCATGTCCCGACACAAGACCTACAGCCTCAGCCCCAGGGACTGCCTCAAGACCTGCCTCTTCCAGAAATGGCAGAGGATGGTGGCGCCGCCCGGTAGGCTGAGGCCGCACTGAAACCCCGCCCCCTCAACCCTGCGTTTGCGTGACCCGTTTGTTTGTGTCTGCAGCGGAGCCGTCCCGACAGGCTCCCAACAAGCGGCGGAAGCGCAAGATTTCAGGCGGCAGCACCATCAGTGGAGGGGGCGGAGCTAACACCAACAGCAACAACAAAAAGAAGAGTCCAGGCAGCGGCTTCCCTCTGTCCAGCCAAGTTCCAGTGAGTACAGCACTGCCACCTAGTGTCAGTAACCTGCCTCTACAGGGTCCATTTACACCCCAGCAGGACAAGCTGCACTCATTGAAGATGAACAGCTCCACTGTTGAAAAAGCCTTCATTATTGGAGTAATAATGTCAGAATGCATTTAACATCCAAAGTGGAAACACTGGTTTTCTACTACAAACTGAAGGAGGAAACTAAACAGATCACAACAGAGAGAAGTGATGAATGTTTTTTTTGCGAGACTCTGACCTGGTCTCAGGTGCTGCTGATGAACCGGAAAAACATCTCCGTGCAGATCGTTCCCGTCCATTTCTGACCTTTAATATAGATGGCCGCCGTCCGGAGACACCTGACTGCCACCATCTGCATTCACAACCACGCTAACGATTTTTCAAAAAGTTGGGCAGCGGCAACGAATTGTGAAAATTCTGCCAATGCCTCCCCATCGCACGGTGGGAGTCGTGTATGTGACCGTAGCATCTACCAGATCCTGACCTGCTGAGGTCAAGAAGTTTTGTAGACCAGTCATCCAGTGAGAACAAAGACCTCTCTGCTCCGGCATGCAGTTCAGAATGTTACAAACCTAAGAGCGCGTAGCTGCACAGAGACAGAAGGCGTTTTACCGAAGGATTCAGATACAAAACATCCTCAAAGTCCATGAACGGTTGTTCCCACCTGCTGTAAAGAGCAGCTCCAGTGTTCTCCTGCACCGGTCCACTCCTGACACTTCCACGCTGCAGAACATCCCACACTCACACCAGAGCATAACACGGAAGAAGCTCCACGAAGAGACTGCTGCTCACCAAACAGCTTCTGTCGTTACCGTTTACACCACATTAGCTCCTCTTCCTTGATCCCCCTCACTTTTTTTCCAAAACTGCACACAAGATGTTGGACCAGAACCATCCAATGGTTTTCTCATTTACATGCAGAACTTCAGACCGTTTTAAAGTAAATGTCCGTTAAATTATTATTCGGCAAAAACGTTTGTTTTTCTTTGTAAAAAGGAAATATTTTAAAGGAATCCCAAACTTTTTAGAAGCAGTTTTTAGTAAAGCGGCACGATGGAGGACGGTTCGTTCTGGATCCACTGCGATTGGTCGGACAAAAACTGGAGGAAACACAGAAACAAAACACTACAGGGTTACAAAAGTCACTTTTTTTTAATGTATCAAATAAAACCTCAGACACAATGAAATTTAAGACACAGTAAAAGCAAATCCAACAGGGAGGATTCTTTAGTCGGTTTATGTGGGGTAAAGGTGGCCGCGTGGACGCCGGTTGGTGTTGGGTGGAGTTGCCTGCGTGGCCGCCACCCTCTGTGACGGGTTTGATTGCTTCTGTGAGGGTGGGGCTTGCCTGAACGCTGGCTTTGCTGTGGTCTCCACAGGATGTGATGGTGGTGGGAGAGCCCACGCTGATGGGCGGGGAGTTCGGCGACGAGGACGAGCGTCTGATCACGCGGCTGGAGAACACGCAGTTCGACGCAGCCAATGGCATCGACGACGAGGACAGCTTCAACAACTCCCCGGCGCTGGGCTCCAACTCCCCCTGGAACAACAAGGCCCCCTCCAGCCAGGAGAGCAAGAGCGACAACCCCACCTCACAGGCATCACAGTAGAACCCGGAGCCCACACCCCCCCTACACACAAACCCCATACGACCCCGCCCCGCTCCCCAATGCCATGACTGCAACCAAACAGGCCGCCGTCTGACTCCAAGCCGGGCGCTGCTGTAGCATTCAGATTCCCCTCAGACCCCCTGCGGGGGCTCGGTCTGCCCCCAGGACCAAGGCGGAGGAGGGTTTTCTGGACTGCCCCCACCTCAATATTTTGGCACCGTTTCTTTCAGAGCCCCTGTTGCTGATTCGCCCGGTGAGACGGGCCGGTCCAGCAGGAGTTTGATCCAACAGAACCCGCCCCCATGCCGAAGGTTTCTATGCAGGACAGGCGGGGAAGAAGGGGCGGGGCTTGGTGAACACTGGACCTCCTGTCGTAAACACACCTCCTGGTCCGGTCTGCAGACGCTGGAGTCGCTGGTGTGTTTGTGTGTGTGTGTGTGTGTGTGTGTGTACGCATGAGTAAAATATATGTGAGAAAAGTGTGTGAGCGGCTCGGCTGAAGCAGACGGGCCAGAATCAGAACCGCTCAGTCCAAGGAAGGCTGTGATGTGGGACAGCGTTGTACACACACACACACACACACACACACACACACACAGACCCTGTGAGTACCGCGAATGCAGTCTTTTACCAGAGCATTTACACACACACACAACTGACACACACACAATTAAGAGTTTTTATACAGTCTATATTTCCCTAGAATGTTTTTTAATTTGTATCAAACGCCTTCATTTCGATTGTTTTTGATTTTCTACAAATACTGAAAAGCTACAGACCAAGGAGCAACGCAGGACCCCCTCCCTCCCCCCTCTAAAATATATTGTTTTTATCTTTTATGTTTATAAAAGAGAAATAATTTAGTGTGGATGTTTTTATTTTGACTTTTTTTTGTTTCTTTTTGGAGGATTTTTGTGTATTTGTGCTTGTATATTTAAGGTAGTAGCAAAGTTCTGTCTGACTGTAATAAAATGTATTCTTAGATTAAAGCCATCCCGATCTAATGTAAAGAAACGCAGGAGAAACCCCTCCTGAATCCGACCCCCCCCCCACCACCATCTGCTGTCCTTCCTGTCAGTTTGTCGTTTTCAAACGGAAGCATTCCCTCCTGGGGGGCAGCGACTCCCCTGAGCCGCTGACTTTCTTAGCCTTTTTTTATGCCTGAGCGCTTCTCTCTTCTTCGTGGATCTTTGCCGGCCGCAGAAGCGGTCCGTCAGTTTTTTCCCGGCTGAACTTTGCGCCGCCGGCCGACAGCGGCGTCACACGCGGTTCGGTCCGACCTTCGCTGTGCGCCGGTGAGGTCTAGCACCAGATTTATTTGATGTTTGTTTCAGTTGATTCCAGCTGGATTTCAATCAAGTCTGAACGGTGGCTTGTACCTTCTCCAAACCCTGTAGAAAAATCATTGTTTGATAAATATATATATATATATATATATTTTTGATTTGGTTAGTTTCTGCCCTTAATAATTAATGTATGGTACCAATAAAACAATACATTTTCACTTCCAGCTTGAGTGTTGTTGATTTTTTTTCAGAGTAAAATACAATCAAATGATAAAAAATGAAATGTAATAAACTAAAACAGTCATCTTCTGAATCCCTTCTGGGGTCTCTGGGCTGCCAGTGGAGGAAGGGGGGGGGGGGCACCCTGATCAGGGTCAAGGGACAAGTTGGAATCAGACCTATGAAGTTTATTTTTGGACTGTGAGAGGAAATTGGAAAAAATCCACTCATGGATGACGAGAATGTGGAAAGAGCCCAGCTGGGATTTGAATCTTCCTCGAGAGGTGAGAGCGCCAACCACTACACCACTAGTATTTGCTGTTGATAGACAATGCAGGGAGGGGGTGGAGTCTAGAACCAAAAATGTGGGGCTGGAGCTGATGTAATGAGGAAAAACCTTCAGTTCAATTTTTCGTCTTTTGTCATTTTTAACTCTGTCTTTGCATCTGTTGACACAAAAATAACATAATTTTAATTTATTTGATTATAAATATCATTCAGCCCATAGAAATGCCACTTTTCTGACAGGGGGGTTAGGGGTGTTGGGGGCCACTTGGCAGAGATTGAGCAACAGGACAAAAACAAAAAAGATCTTCAAATGAGAGGTTTGAATCCACCAAACACAAAAATGGCAAAGGCCTAAATTAAAATGTCCACTTAACAAAAATGTCGCTGAGAGAATCCTATGTTTGTAAAATAAGGTAAGGGTCAACTAATTAGCTTTAGTTTGGGTTATTGTTACGGCTGTGGCCGTATTTGGTTTTGGTTGTTCTGTGTTTTGTGTATTTTCTTTTACACCAGAGTGGGACTTTGTTGTTTTTGTGGATCTTTGTGTGTCTGTCTGATTATTTGCAGGTGTGGTGCATGAAGCTGTGGCCTCCATTTGGACTCAAGCTGATGGAGGCAGCCTTCAGAAGCCCCCTTTGGACCTCCAGACCATGAGAAGGGAGCCTTGCTGCAACACATCTCCATTGCAGCTTGGCGCTTTCTCCACCTGTTTTGTTGTGTTGCACTTAGTGTTGTTTTCTAGTATTTTGTGGTTTTGTGCCTACTCTGTTGGTTTGTAGTCATGTTAAGTGAAGCTGTAGGGGTGAACAGCCATTTTCTTTAGCACTTGTTTTCGTTAGTCACAGGATGTTAGTGTTTTGTCATTGATTTCCCTTTTCTTTCATTTACAGGCAAGATTACATGTTTCAGTTAGGTGGGGGTTTGTTTGTTATTTTGCTTTTCACCCAGAAGCCTTTTTGCTTCACTTTAAGTTATTGGTGGTTGTTTATTTGTAAATAAATGTGTTCATATTTGTCTGGAGACATTTGTTTGGTGCATTTGTTAATTTAAATTTAGTGGCCAAAAACATTTTTTATGTTATGCCCCTCGATGTTCCCCTAAACAACATATGGGGTGTAATAGAAATTTTGAAAAAAAGGCTATTTTCCATTTATCCTAAAAACAAACAGTTCATTTTTATTATTACGATCTACTATGCTATGATTACAAATCAGAAACTTTGTTTTTCTAAAGGATGAAGTATGACTTTGTGGCTGCTGCCGAGTTGGTGATAAATCGACCCGGATGGCTCCTTACGTGTTAAATGTTGCAGACCCCAAGACTAGACCACTCCAACCTGTGACCAGTTAGTTTACTTATTTATTCTAATGTTCCAGGATGTCACTGTCAGTTGTAAAACTCAAAGTTTTCTTTTTTATATGCTTTTCCATAAAGAAAGCATTTTGGAAGCAGCTGTAGGATTTGTCATTTTCCCCACAAAGGTTGGGGAAAAAACTGGGGAACCCCCTGGATCACTTGAACCTGTTGATTGTGAGGATCAGGTTCAGCTGCTGACAGTCCCTGCTTTTCCATGATGCTCAGTGAAACCTTAGAAGTTCTGCTGCTTCCAAACTTTCCCCTCAGCAAACAAATCACAACACAGATTTCTACAAAGTGGAAGGAACAGAAACGCTGCTCCTTCAGAAAACCCAACGGTTGAGCCTGCAGGCTCCGTCATAACAGAAGCAACAAACATATTCATGAACACAAACGGAGGATGAGGGATCGAGCAGAGGAAGATCTGCTATGTTTTCAGTCTAATGCTCTCAGCGTCTCCCTCGATGTTCTAGAGGAACGACACCCTTCAGCTGATGTAGGTGAAGCTCTCCAAAGCATCAGTTTTAGGTTGAAGTTCTGGAGTTTGGCTGAGTCACTGCAGCACCTCAATGTTTTTCCTCGTTCTGCTGTAGATCAGTAGCATAGATTGTGGTTCTGTGGTATCTCACAGATCATACTGGCAGAACATACAAACCATCGCTTTTATTTAGGATCTTTGTAAAAAATAGTTCGCTTTACTTCCAACTAAAAGCTTCATACAAATCACAGATCCTCCGTTTGGAGGAACCAACTGGAGAAAAACAAAAATGTCTTCAAGAGTTAAAAAAGTTTCTACGTTGTGTGATGTTCAACATCAAAGCCAAACAAGAAAGATCAGGGTCAATGCAGATAACTCTCCTGGAACAAACTCCACTAAAAACGAGGACGGAATGAATGTCAGCGGGAAAAAAGCAGCTGGGAATCTGTCGGAGAGGAAAGTTGATGTCCATGTGATGACAGGTCGAACAGATCCTAGCTCTTCCAGAGAGCGGATCTGTCCACACATCTCCCTGCAGGTCATGAAGGGTGACGCGGGGTCAGGATCTGCTCCCTGTGCTCCTCGTACTGTCGCAGCATTCCCTGCAGGTCGTGGTCTGCAGGGATCACCTGCAGAAACACGGAGATCCTTTTAACCTTCAACCAGGACCATTTCGCCGTCACCATCATCATCATCATCATCGTCAGAGAACCTAGCTCACCAACAGCGGTGCCAGGGTCTGCCTGAGGAGCCAGTCTTCGTACAGCTGATGGATGGACTGCAGGTACTCCTGAGGGTGAGGAGCAGAGAGCGCGCTCCGATGAAGGTGTGCTGCGTCAGCGGTTAAAGGTAAATAATGGACTCTGGCTGCAGACGTTCTGGTTTCTTTGAGGCTTCACTTCTGCACACCAAAGAGAAAGAAGCTGCTAACCAGAGGAATGACCTTCTCCTCCTCTCTGCAGCGCCTCTTCAGCCGCTCATGGCAGGTCTCAGGAGACGTCTGCAGGTAAACTGTAGGCAGAGGTCACGTTACCCATAATGCAACGGCCACAAGGGGTTCTGCTTCATCCCCACACAGTGCTTACCGATTAGATCCACTGGCAGCGAGATGTTTGCTGTGATCCAGTCGAACCACTCGCTCAGAACAGCGTGGTCCACCTCTGGCATCTTCCCACTGCGTGGAAGGTTCATGACGCGGGATAAGAAAACCAGCAGCCAATCAGAAAAGAACCAGACCAATGTTTTCAGCTGCTGCAGTACCTTCTGAAGAGGTTCTCCACAAAGATGTGTTTGGCACTGAAGATGGACCTTTCCATCATCCTGACAGGAGCCAACTGAAACACAAAGATGCTGCTCAGCTCTTCAACCCCCCTCCCTGAATAAATCTGGTTCGTTCTGATTCTGACGCCGGACTCACGCTGGCAGACAGGTGCTGCTTCAACATGGTGAGCTGGACATAGGTCTGCAGAGTGATGGCCCAGCGCTCCGGGTCCTGGTACATGAGTGCCTGCAGACACAGAGCAGGGCTGGTTTAAAGTCGGAGCGACCTCTAGTGGTCAGTCGGTTTCAGACGGATAAAGATGAACGAGACGAGAAGACCCAAGAGAACAGACACTGCTCTGGTGCGCGTCAGACAAACGCCAAACAAACTTCAGATGATGAGCACCATGGAGTGTCAGGCTACACTCGTGCCACAGTCTGACAGTAGCAGTCGTGTTAATTACCAGGGGGTTGTGTCCGCGGACGTTCCTCCAATTGGAAATGGGTTCTGGCAGAACCTGGAAAATAACGGCACGGGTAAGCAACAGTGTTTAGGGGGATTCCTGAGCCTCAGTGAGGTAATCCCACCGGACTATAGAGTCAGTTTACGCGTTTACATATTTAAGAAATGTAGTTAAAACTGTCATGTTATCAGTTTTGTCATTTTTTGCATAAAGTGTGATATGTTTACTTGATCAGACAAAGAAAAGACCATAAAAGAATGGTGACACTTCGGGTCACATGAGCCGGATGCTCCGCTGCACCACTGATACCTCGATGTCACTGATTCTGCTGAAGTACTCCAGACATGTGGTCTTCCCGCTGGCGATGTTCCCCTCAACACAGACCTAGAACAGACAGACGCAGAAAGACCACAGCAGAACATCTTCTGTCAAACACAGAGGACAACAGTGCTGGACGGAGGGCTGAAGAAGGGGGGCCTCACCACAGTCGGGCGGCCCTCTCTGCCGGACACCAGCTTTCCTTGAAGAAAGATAACAGAGATCAGGTTATCCACGGCGCCCCCTGTTGGCCCAATGAAGAGCTGACAAACAGGAAAACAGGAGTTTGAGTGGAGGAGGGAGGGAGGTTTTGTCAGAATGAAAGTGATCTCAGCTTAAGAAGAAAACCTCAGAGTCAGCTGCTGATTACTGAGCCCCTCCTCAGTCCGAGAGAAAGAGGAGGCTGATGAAGAGGCTGCAAAGGTGATCCTCAATCACTGAATTCAACTTGACTTTAGTGTCCACTAAAGTCCCCCTCCAATCATCTTTTGATCTATTTTAAAAGTTTTCTCAGTGCTCTTTTAATTGTGATTGTCATTTTCAGCTAAATAAAAAACTGTCGTTTTCTAAGACATTGTTTCTGCATAGCGACAGGAATTCATATAAAAACTCATCCTCCTCTCCCTCCCTCTCACTCATGGTGCAGAAAAGAGTTAAACATAACATGACAAACAACTGGGAAATACACAGTAAAACACAACTAAAGTAAACACATTTGGACAAAAACCCACACTTAAACCCAATTCCGTCCAGACAGGCAAAGAGAAAGGTATCCCACAATTCCTTGCGGTGCCGATCTAACAGCAGCACCAAAGTTACACCTACTTAATTGAATTAATTTAAGTGAAAGTAAAATAAATGTCTGATAACACGTGTTATTATTTACGACGGAGTATTAGGGCCACCAAAAAAAAAAAATTAGAGCCACCAAAAAAAAAAAGAAATAAAATTACGAGATTTTATCTCGTAAATTTAGGAGATAAAAACTCGTAAATTTAGGAGAAAAAAACTCGTAATTTTAGGAGATTACAGTGGAAGTTAGCATGCAGAGCAGCAGGTGAACGCCGTGCAGCAGCAGAGCAGACCGACTAAACTTTGTTGAACAGCTGAGCTGAATGTTTATTGATAACGTTACAAATGTCTGGAAGGTCATTTGTTTGATTTACGATTCATTAAAGTTTTATTTATTGATGGTTGGTTTGAAGGATCTCTGCAGCCCGATGAAGCCGTCGTCGGTGTCCCTGCAGCTGTTCGCTTGAATCCTTTCTCCACCAAAGACAAGACTCTACGTCTGTGTGACGCTTCCGTCACACAAAAGGAGGAGCACTTTTTTTTGGCATTTTCAACGTTCCAAAGCTAATATAAAACACCATTTTCATTCCTCTTTATTGTTTTATGCTGAAACGGGACATTTCATCTGTTTGTAACACTGTTTACTTCCGCATTGGTGTCGGGATGACAGGTTCATGACGTAATGAGACAAATGAACTTCAGGATATGTGAATGAAAAGGAGAATAAAGGCTGCAGCGATTGTCTACACCCAAACGTGTCTCTGAGCTCCTTATTTTACATATTAAACTCCGCTTTACTGACACTGAACCCCGGAAAGACTGCTACACGGAAAATAATCTGATTTTGAGTCGCCAAAAGGTTCAGAATCTCTTTGTTTTAAACCTATAATAATCCGGAAATGAAGCTTCACAAAAGGCTCCACATACTTCATCTTCAAGCTAGGTTCCGATAAACGGACAACTTCGGTGTTTTTTCCTTAATCTACGACTTTTTTCTCGTAAATTTATGAGATTTTAAGTCGTAAATTTATGAGATAAAAAGTCGTAAATTTACGAGTTTTTATCTCCTAAATTTACGAGATAAAATCTCGTAATTTTACTTTTTTTTTTTTTGGTGGCTCTGATTTTTTTTTTTTGGTGGCCCTAATACTCCGTCGCAATTTTTAAACTGACTTAACTAAAAAATGATTTATCTTAACTATAGCAAATAATTAAGTTAGATCAAAGTAAAAAGGTTTATTTTTCCAACATCCATATGTGGTCTTATCACCCTCTCACGTTGGAAAAAGTATCATCTGAGCTTCTTCATCCACTAAATAATCTTCAAATGGACACGCCATGCTGCTTCACCTCTCTGTAAACAAACTAACCTTCAACTAAACCTGCTCCAGACCAGGTTATGTTCAGAGCATGAGTTGCTATGGCAACTTGACATACCCTGAAACATACCTCTGTTTTTGGAACCGAAAGCTAAGGTTATCAACTTATTTAGCCTCAAACTTACCGTGGGAGCTAGCATAACCTGCTTTCTGGAATACTCCCCTGGATATTTGTGTTGTGGTAGAGCAGGGGTCGGGAACCTATGGCTCGCGAGCCATATATGGCTCTTTTGATGGTCACATGTGGCTCGCAGACAAATCTTTAATTAAACTTTTTTTTTTTTTTTCATTAGACCAGTCCTTCTCGGGCGCGATGCGATGCCAGAGGCGCGCAGTAGTATTGATGCTTGGAGAGAAAAATCTGCGCCAGCATTATCAGTTTACTATTATCTTTTATTTGACAAAGTTTCTACCAGCCGGAAACCTGTGAATTGCCGTGCCTAAAACTGTGCGCTCCCGTCTCTGAGAAAGAGCGCGCAGTTGCGGGGACGGGATGTGTGAGGAAGAAAGCAGAGGGTGGGGGTAGAGCGTTGTGGGGACAGGCAGCAGGTGAATCGCGCTGGGATTGTAAAAACGTAAAACCCGCTGCCCGTCACTCACTGCAGCGTGTGAGTGTGTGTTTGGCTCCCCGTCTGCATGTGATCAGTTTTTCTCACATCTACAGAACATTCAGACCTACGATCACGTTTGAAGTCTCAACGCCTGCATGAAGCAGAAACTCACCATGGATCAACCAACCAGACTAGACCATCAGCAAAACTACCACGAGAAATACTCATCATTTATTAGCAACAGCACAACAATGTTATTAAAAATAATCCACAGACTTATTGTACTTTAAAAATGTTGAAATTACATCAAATACACATATTCATTTGTATATTTAGTTTTAAACATATCGTTGCATACTGACTTGGACTGGGTGGCTGTTGGGCCGCGTTAAAAGTTCTGGGGTTCATTGAACGCATCAAGCAGGGATCTGATTGGCTCTCAGTCCTGTCGCTCAGCCTGTTGTTAGGTAATTTGGACCAATGGGGTTCAGCTATGGGCCGAATAAGGGAAATGGGAGGGCTGGAGCAGGAGCAGGGGAATATAAAGTTGGGAGAAGCGCTCTCGTCTCGGCGGGAGAGATTCAGGAGTTGCTGAATTTATTGTACGGCGTTTGTTGCGGTCTACAGTAACCAGAATAAAGAACCTTAAAAGAGGTTACGTCTCCGTGCCTCAGTGTGGGAAAGGGACACTACATTATTGTATGGCTCTTTCGAAATTACATTTTTAAAATATGTGGCGTTTATGGCTCTCTTGGCCAAAAAGGTTCCTGACCCCGGTGGTAGAGCATTAGGGGTGAACTGCCATTTTGTTTGTGACTGTTTTATCCTGTTGGTTGAGGTTCAGTGAGACAGGTGAGACTTTGTCATTTATTTTTACTTTGTTTCCTTGAAGGTCAGATAGAGCATTTGACATTTGAGTTCGGTTTTGTTCATTACTTTGGCCTGGGTTCACCCTGAAGTTAGATGCTCCTTTTTCTTTCCTTTTGTCATATTTACATTTGGGACAATAAACCCTATTATTTGTACAGACATTGGTTTTGGCAGCTTTATTATATTTGGTGATCTTTGAGGGCTTACATTTTTGCAATTTGGGTCATTTTCTTCTTCTTTATGTTATGCCCCACACCCCTAGACATAGGGTGCATTACAGAGCCAGATTCCAGCTCAGATGAAGACAACAAAGGCATATATGGAGCTAGTCGTCTACAAATGAAGGCATCAGAATGGAGTAGGAGCTTGTTGCCCTCCGCCTGTAGCACTTACGTCACTGCAACTTACTTCTTCAAGCTGCATTTTTTTCGTCAACAATGAAGAAATACCCAGAAATGCAATTTCAAGATTAGTTTTCTCTTTTAAAATGTCCTCCATCATGAGAAAAATGCTACAAGATCATGTACAATGTAACACCAAAATCACAACTTTCCTTCTTTAAATCAATGCGTCAGAATGGGCAGATGAAGCCACATGAACAAGAAAAAACACAGTCATGACAGTTTAGATCCAATAATAACTTTAACCGTTTGACCTTTGATCGGAATATGCAGGTTCAATTTCCGCTTGCCTCTGGTGGAAGGTTGGCACCAGTGTTCGGCAGCGGACCACCATCACTGTGTGAATGGGAGTGTGACTGTAAGGCGCTTTGGGCCTTCCAGGAAAGTAGAAAGGTGCTATACGTTTACCATCAGGTGAGTTTTCTTTAGGGCTTTCAGGTCCATAATCCGTCTTCAAAGTGTGTCGACCATCGAGCCATCAACACTCTGGAATTATAACCCTTTATATCCAACCATAGCCTTTGTGTGCGTAGGAGTGTGTTTTTGTGTGTGAATAGTGATTCTCCACGTTTCCATCCAATATGTGATTTGATTGTTTTAATGTAGCAAGAGATGAAGAAGGCAAAAAACAGCCTTGTGGCTTAAGGTTTCTGATGGAACTAAACCTAACCGGATGTAATAAGATAGTCTTCACATAACAGAAGACTCGGATTGTAAAGTCCTAATTGTCAACCTCTGGGTGGTCACGTGACATTCGGCATCCAGCAGTTGGGCTTGAAACATTGTCACGTGACACTTCCGCCACAAAAGATCAGTGGAGCGTTGTCACCGGAACGCCTGCCGGCAGCAGAGTTTCTTTGTACATCCAAACAGCGCGCGCTTCTCACCTGCTGTAGCCATCTGCCGCGTGCCCCCGCGCGCTCTGCTTTTAGTCCCGACCGGTGTCCTCGCGGTGATCCTCCGCGCGGCGGGTATCAGGCAGCGGATGAGGCTCGCGCTCACAGAACCCGCCGACATTCCTGCTCCCGCAGCCCTTCCTCGTGCTCTGCTCAACTGCCACGCTGCACAAAAGCGCCGCTGCGTGGCGAGGAGCGCCACCTCAGACAGAACCAATGAGGTATATCACTAGAGGAGACATCACGTGTTTCCTCATGGGAGGATTGCACCGCCATCTTGGTGAGGTCAAGTTACTGCTGCAGTGCATGCATGTGAACTCTTTTTTTGCAAAATGCCAGTTCATTGTGCGAGTTTCAACTGCCAAAATCAGAGTCCGCATAGGAGGAAGGCAGAACATTTCACAGGTAAGAACTATAATTTTTTCTTTTACTGCTGGAGGGGCTTTATTAATAGAACACATGTTGACATGCATGATGCTGCAGGGCTATTATTATTATCAACATGCTGCATGATGTACGTATAATTTGCTGTCGACATAAATGTAAACTTTACTTAGTTAAACCTATAAACAGTATACTAGAACTATTATAGTAATATATATTTATAAATTTCTGACTCCGTGACTGAACTTTTCTTTCAGGTTTCCAATGGATTCAGACTTAAGGAAAAAGTGGTCCTTAGCAATAAAAACAGCAAACCTAGATGGATCACTGTGGTACCAACTAGTAATACAGTCTGGCTATGTTCAAAAGATTTTGGGGAAACAGATTTTGATAAGACTGGCCAGACTGTTGGCTTGAAACCCGGTGTAGGTACCGGATGTTCTCGGGTTGCCGGATGTTCTCGGGGTCCTTCAGGGTCCTTCAAATGAGTTATATCAGTAGAGGAGACATCACGTGGTTCCTCATGGGAGGAGAGCACCGCCATCTTGGTGAGGTCAAGTTTTGAAGACCAAACCACTTTTATAACATATAATAAAGAGCTCTGTTTTTGCTTTCAATCACTTCATTATATGAAAAAGAAGAATGGCTTGAAATTGCTTAGTTTTGTTCAGAAATACAAACTTCACGAGTACCCCTAACTACTTAGATTTTTTCTATGTTCCTTTATTTTATTTTACTTATGTTTTTATTTATTTGTGTGTTATGTTCATTGTTTCTTTTTTTCCCCTCTATTCTTTATTTTCTATGTCAATATTTTATATTTGGCAATGGTGACTGATCTTCGAGGCAATATTGATTACATCGTTATTGTTCGTTGTTAACGTTAATGTCATTGTTAATGTATGATACCGCAATTGTCAATAAAGTTTTTAAAAAAACTTAGCGACGTTAACTCATTGGTTGTGGCAACTTACAGCCAATCAAATAGTGTGACGTCATCATTGGTCGAAGGACCCCGAAGGACCCCGAGAACATCCGGCAACCCGAGAACATCCGGTACCCACACCGGCACCATACCATCTGTGGTACACAAACTGATCACTCACAGGAATCAGTGGGGAAATCAATTGTTTTTCTTTTGTTTTTTGTTTCTTTTTAAAGGGGAAAATCTGTCGTTGACTTTTGGACTTATTGTTGACTTATTATTATCATTTATTATTATTGGCGTATCATTGATTTATTGTTATCATTTAGTATTATTATTGACTTATTATTGATTTATCGTTATTATTTATTATTGCTTCATCATTATTATTATTGACTTATTTATATATTGTTATTTATTATTATTATTGACTTATTATTGATTTATTGTTATTATTATTGATTCATCATTATTATTGTTATTGACTTATTTATATATTATTTCTTATTATTATTATTGACTTATTGTTATCATTTAATACTATCATTGACTTACTATTGATTTATTATTATTATTATTGATTCATCATTATTATTATTATTATTGACTTATTGTTTATATATTGTAATCATTTAATAGTGTTGACTTATTATTTATATATTGTTATTATTTATTATAATAATTGAGGTATTGTTGGGCTTTTCTAAGCAATTTAAATTACATGTCAAAGACGTCTAAAACTTTGAAATGTTTAAAAATTATTTTCAAAGATTCTTTGTAATTTTTATTTATTTATTTATAAGAAGTCCTGCAACAATGCATTTTTCATTAAAGTTTGAGCTTATACGGCTGACTGTTTCTCTTATTTAACAGCAACAAATGATGTGTATATATATGTATAAAATTATATACATATATTATATATTTATTTAAATGTATAAGTATATAGAAATACAAATATATATAAATTATATAAAAGCTACTTAGATGCCACCAAAGGCTATAGAAATCATTGTCATGTGGGCATTGTCGACCTCACCAAGATGGCGTCGCGCTCCGCCACCGTCGGCCAGGCTTCTAAAGCGGGCGTGTCTCCTCTAGTGATATAACTCATTGGACAGAACCGTCACCTGACTGACGTCCAGCTGCGTCCAACTACCTCCGCTCATTACGTCAGCAGGTCAACAGGGTTGAATAATGGGCGATTCGATTGTAGTCTGGTGTTATTTAATGATAGAACGTTTCAGCAAAACATACCTGAACAACTCACTTCAAATCAAACATAATCATAAAAAACTTTCTTTAGATTTGGTGTCAGATTCTGTAAACACTCGTAATTAACTTATATTAAGTTATGACTATTAAAAAAGGAAAAAAGCATGCTCCTAATGCTTTGTGGTTGGCTCCTAAAAGAGCCACCATGTATCAATGACAGAAATCTCTCAGAGGGCTTCGCTGGAAAAGTTTGTGGCAGCAACCCTTGAGCAACTCCTCTTTGGTGGTGTAGGTACAATATCCATTCCTCTGCAACAAGCCGAACACTTATTGTACCTACAGTGGCAACAACCTCACTCGCTGCAGGTTCCTGTGGTGCAGAAAACCTTGATACCTCAATCGTGACAAAAGAATAAAAAAGTCCTCTGGAAGACAACGGACCTAAGAAAAAACGTTTTTACTTTAATTTCAGGGTTTGGTGAGCTAATGGAGAAATGCTGCAGCGGAAGTGTTCTATTTGGATGGTAGAGCACTATGAGGTCTTTGATATAGGATGGGGTCATACCATGTAAGGCCTTATAGGTTAGCAGGAGGATTTTGAACTTGATTCTAGAATCAACTGGGAGCCAGTGAAGTGAAGCTAACACAGGAGTGATGTGATCTCTTCTGCTAGTTCCTGCTAGCAATCTAGCTGCTGCGTTCTGAACAAGCTGGAGACTTCTGAAGGAACTCTTAGGACACGCTGCTAACAAAGAGTTACAGTAATCCAGTCCAGACGCAACAAATTCATGGATGAGTTTTTCTGCATCACTTACATTTTCATGTATTTTGGAACCTTTAAATGGTCTCTTCCCACTCTCCCCACAGAGTATCAGTCAATCTTTCATGCAAGATTTAGCATTTGGAACTAAAATCTGGGGTTAATTATTTCTCAAAAAGAAAAGTGTGCATTAAGATAAAATTGTACACAAATTGATACTTTGTGATCAGCGTTGCAAAAAATCTGAGCACATTTGGCCATACATTTGACAAGTCTGTTTTGAATACAACTTTTCTTTGTGTTGAATAAGAATTTCTCCTGCTAGATTGTATTCATATTTCTTTGCAAAGTTGTGCACACATTTTGCACAACCTTGTCAGTATGCATAGGTTTCCTTTTGACAGATATCGTAGCCCATACAAAACAAAGGTATGGCTCAGAAAAGGGCGAATGTACGGTAGAAGTTTTCCTGATCGACAGCAGAGAAGAGGTGCGTTGTTCATCAAGCCCTGCAGGACATTTTTCTGTAAAGTCAGCCACTGCAGTGAGAGCAACAGTCTTCTTTAAAGAAGGAAAGGTCGTGTTACCATCAAAGACTCATTTAAATTCCGATTTCTTTTATTGTTGCATGCACAGCTTTCACTGACACACAAAATTGTTTTCAGAAACAACCCAAACAATGTGTAGACACAAAAAAAAGACATCCTTTTGACACAGCAGTGGAAGTCAGAAGTGAGATGAGCAGCAAGGTGTCGTCCTCCACATAACAGCTACTTTTCACTCTGTGGGAGCAAAGACATGTTTTGAGAGAGCCAAGGGCAGCACCTTCAGCTCAAGGGAGTCAGATTAGATCAAATTCTTTCTGTCACGTCATGCAGCTGTTTTGTCTTGCTGGTTGTGTCCTTGACTGTCTCTACTGGTCCAGATGGTGGACACTTCAGACCCGTCTCCCCTCCATTCGGGCAGAGAGTCGCTCCAGATTGGTATCCACTTCCCGCACAAGTTCAAGGGTTGCAGACACGCTGCTCAGTTGGACAAGCGAAGCACAGTGCTTTTGATCAGCCTGTGAAACTTTGTCACTGAGGGTCCGTACTTCCCGAAGTATCTCTCCATAGAGCTCCAGCCGCTCGCCTCTCGCCGTTTTCTGCTCCCAGACAGCTCGATAAATCAGAAAGCCTCCGATTCCAATCGTGAGGACTCCCATGATGAGAAATCCGAACAGATACACATCTTCAACGTCTTCCACTGACAGGTGTGACAGACACACCAGCCTCCACTTGCCCCATGGATCGTTGGTGTATCCAGCTGCATAGGTTCCGTCTGGGCAGGGGGGGTCCATTGTCCTGTTTCTTAGCGTTGAGAAGATTTTGTCAATCGAATTCAAAGACCAGCTCATCGAATCCATTTTCAGAGTATGAAATGCAGAAGGGAGCTTGAGAATGACAAAGTGCAGGCTCAGAAGAGGAGACAGGGAAAAGGCTTGGGGGGGGGGGGGGGGGGGGGGGGTTGACAGAGGAGGAGAGACAGGAAAACGTCTCTAACCTCAGCAAGTAGAGGAAGGACGTGGAACTACATGTAACTTTGACAGTCATGGGTAAAATGATGAGAAGGAATGATTCACAAAAAGCATGAGATTTTGGATCATTGCAGCTTTGAAGGTGAGACTGTAGAATGTGGTTAATGGATGCAGATTAAACTCAAACTCAAACTTTATTTATTTATATAGCGCCTTTCATTTTGGTTAAAAACACAAAGCGCTTAACATAAAAACAGATAAAACAGTCGTAAAAAATGAAAGTTGTTCAAAACAGAAAACAAAGGACACTCACACAAAGAAGGTACCCCTTCCTCACCACCCCCCGCCCCCACCCCCACCCACCCAGTTACCCCAGTAGAACCGTGAACAGAAACAAAGAACTGCAGTTGAAGAAGGTCTGGCTTGGTACTGCTGTGAGGAAACGATATCATGGGGATCCATTCATTCCAAGGCCCAGCCGGACCACAGGGGCCATTACCGCAGCGCCCGCCCAACACAGGGCAGCCCAGGGCCCCATCCATGGCTATTAGACCACAGAGTGGGACCCCATCCCGCCCAACCAGAACGGGCACCACAGCAACGGCACGCCCTACAGATCAAGCTGGTGGTGCCCAAGAACGATGGATCCCCCAGAGGAAACACTGGAGTAAAAAACATCAGAATAAAAAATAAAAATGATCATAAAATAACAACAATAAAAATATAAAAAGATAAAAAATAAAATAAGATATAAGAATGTTAGTAATTAAAAAATAAAAAACGTCAGTGATTAAAACATAACCTAAGTATCATTGGTAAAATAACAATAAAAAGAATTGCATATTAGAAACAGAGATAATAATAGTCCTTACAAGAAAATAAATAAATAAATATGTAAATAAATACCTCAATTAATAAATAGATGAATAATAAAAGACATAAGGAATGATCAAAGTCATATAAAAGCCAGACTAAAAAGGTGGGTCTTGAGCCTCTTCTTAAAAACCTCTACAGTCTCTGCAGCCCTCTGGCAGGCCGTTCCACAGGCGAGGGCCGTAATGGCAGAACGAAGCCTCACCATGTGTCTTGGTCCTCACCTTAGGGACAACCAAGAGGCCAGTGCCAGAGGACCTCAGGGTCCGCGAGGGTTCAAGGGCCCAAGACCATAAAAACATTTATAAACCATTAAAAGAACTTTAAAATCAATCCTGAAACGCACAGGGAGCCAATGCAGCGATTTTAAAACAGGTGTAATGTGTTCCCGCCCCCTGGTCCTCGTCAGAACTCGTGCCGCTGAGTTCTGTAGAAGTTGTAGATTTGAGATCGACTTTTGGGGTAAACCAGAGAGCAGGGCATTACAGTAATCTAAACGACTGAAAATAAAAGCATGTATTAGCACTTCTGTGCAGGCAAGAGAGAGGAACTGGCGGACTCTGGCAATGTTTTTGAGATGATAAAATCCTATTTTCACAATGTTTCTGATGTGAGGAGTAAAATTCAGCTCAGAGTCAAAAAGAACGCCCAGGTTTCTCACACACTGAGAAGATTTAAAATTTCTAAGTTTGGGTAAAATCTTCTCTCTCTTGTCTTCACGACCAATGATTAAAACTTCAGTTTTGTCCTGGTTGAGCTGTAAGAAGTTTTCTGCCATCCACAGCTTTATATCTAAAATGCAGTTTAAAAGAGTGTTGACAGGTTCAACAAAACAAAAGGGGGAGGAGTCATTCAGGAAAAGTTTAAGCAAACTCTATAGTGAGCAAAGACTCCTCTGCAGACGGGACAGGTTTACCTGGTCCAATAACCAACCAGTCTGATGGTGCTGGAGAAACGTGCAGAAGAATTTGTTGCACCTTTTGAAAGGTGAAAACCTGAACATGACACAAGGTTCACGTGCAGAGGTGTTTATAGCTCATGAAAGAAGATTCCAGAAACGTTTTAAGATGGATAGCTCTATGATTAAGGTCACCTGTGGAACAACACTGCCTTTGTACTATGGAGAGAACAGAGAGCAACCTTCATGTTGGCAGATTAAAGTTTAGGCGATCCAAAGAAGATCAGGGAAAACGCCACATGCGACCTTTTGTTATAGTTTGGAGAACCCGCGTTGGCTGATTAATCGTGCGGACATAAAGAAAGTTCAGAAATGTGGTAAACTTACGGTCACGCCAGGTGAGGCAAGACAGGAAAATGAGGAAGAACTAAAGGACGTCAATAGCAAGAATCCAAATATTCATGTTTTTAGGTTGTTTTTGTTATGATTTCATGTAAAAATGAATCAACTGGAGGCAGAATTAGGAAAAAAATTGCCCTTTCTGTAAATCTGCTCCCTTTTTAGTAAATCTGTCCTTGTTTTCTCAGCAGGTTTGAATTTGACTTTCCAGTTGGTTCAGACTACAGGTGACTGACTGAAACCCCTCGTCTCACTGGGGCGTTTTTCAGCAAGAAAACAGAAGCTGCTAGTTTATGATTCAAAATCGGACATTTCATAGAAGGCATGGAAACGCCAAAAGCAGAGAGCACAGATTGATTAGAAATCAATACAGGAAGTCCTTAAAATAAAAATGGTTGTTTTTATCTGATGTTTTTATTATGTTGTGACTTTCTCTCTGTTTTTTCATATCATTTTTTTTAAACAGTACCTACAGTTTGTTTTGTAAAATAATGGAATCATTTGGTTGGTAGATTTTTTTTATCTACCAGTCAACTTGGTTGTTGAGTCAAAAATTAGATTTTGGTCTCTGGGTTTGTGACTTCAAACTTGGAAGTTCAAACCAAACACGTCAAATCCGTATCAAGTCTGTTGCTACCAAAAAAGATCTGCAGAGTGAGTTCTAGTAATTCTCTTTATGAGATGCTCAAGCTAGCGGTAGCTCACAAAACATCTGCTGCATTGTTCTGCAATTTTTACTAGTTGTATTTAGTTGTGTTGGAGACAATTTACAAAGGTGATGTTAAAAAATAGTTTTTGTTGATTTTATTCCATCTTTTTAAATTTTTGTTAAAGAAAGTAAAAGCATGGAGAGGGAAAAAACAATTAAAATTGAAAATCGAATTTGGAGTGAAAAATCTGAGATTTTTTTTTTTTTTTTGTCCATATCGACCAGCTCTACTACTGATTTTGGCTAAAAATATGATCACGATTAAAAGACCACTTTTACAATAGATCATCAAAAGAGGATCAGACTGTTGAAGGAAGCTATTGATATTTTTAATAACTTTAATGTATTGACCTACATATCTTATTTGCTGTTTTTCAATCATTTTACTTTATATTTGTAATGATTTAGCAAATTTTCTCCCCCTTTTAAATAGTGTTCATTGTGTCAAAGCAGCAGACAACCTTTATTTTTCCCTATAAAACTTTAAATAACAAAAAAGCAATAAGTTAACTGAAGTGTGCTGAAAATGCGCGTTTCCTGTGAGCTGTCTGCACGTGCACGAGCCTCTGACACAGACCGACGGATGTTTATTTGTCGGGCGCTAAGACCCGGAAGCCCGGCAGGATGCTAACAGAAGCAGGCTAGCAGGTTCTGTTCTAAAGGACTCATGAATCAAACATTTACGCCCTAAATTGGGATTGTTTGAATACGGTAAGAATGCACGACTTTTTTCGAATTTTCACATAAAACAGTGTCTGTGTGTCAACAATGACAGTCAGACGGCTGACATGTAAACGAGATGAAATAATCGCTATCGCCGTTTCAGATTAATATTAGCTTAGCGCCGCTAAGCTAACATGTTGTTGTAGTTACTTTAGGTTACTTTGTGCTCGTTAATTGTTAAACTCGTGTGTCTGTCAGACAGCTTAACCCACCGTTCGTCGTGACGCTGGTCTTCGTTACGTTACCTAGCAAAAAATTCTACCTAGTATTCATCTTTGTCAGTTAAACCAATACTAACCAAGTGGTAGTTTATCCATAAATTGATTTGGTAGCAGATATTTCAGTGTGTGACTTTGCCTGGAGGCTTCCGTCCTTGCTTTACGTCATTAAGCATTGATGTGATTCTTGTTTGAGTTTGTATCGTCGTTGGGCAGTAAATGTCTTTCAGGTAAGACTCCTGACAGGTGAGCCCCAGCAGGTATGACACCGGAAGTCATGTCACAGAATGCATCCCTCACTCTTTTCGGCTTTTAACCCTTGTGCTATCTTGTGGGGTCCAGATGACCCCACTTCCACCCCACTAGATAGCACAAGGGTTAAAAAGAGAGACCCTGTCAGCAAATGTTTGGTTTGAGGTAGAGCAGAACCGAAGCTACATGTCTGCGCAAACCTGCCTGCTAGTGCAGGACAAAATGCTATTCTGTGCAGAGCTTTGCCTCCTTCTCTGCTGTTTTCTCCAGAAGCTTCAAGGTTCCTCTCAAGAATGATATGAGCTTCAGCATGAAGACTGTCCATGAATCATTTGACCTGAAGGAACATTATTAATGTGTTATTATTAGGATGTTTTTAAGAAGCTATCACACCTCAAACCTCATCAATCCACATCAACAACAAGGTTATTCAACACTATGGAAGTCCAGGAGAGTCTGTGAAGACGTAGAACAGCTTTTTGATGATTGATCGGTTCTTTTCAAGCAAATTAAAAAAAACATTTCAAATGAAAATACATAGATTTGTCACATTTATTTAAGATATTAGTTCCTAAATTGATAAGAAAATGATGCTATCCAAAATGAAGACACACACATATGCTCATACAACCACACACACATACAGCAACACAGACACACAATCCCCACTTTTCTGTAGGCAAGATGAACTTGAAGGGGGCAGAAATGTCATTAGTCTTTCCAAACAAGTGAGTTTTTGCCAATTCATCTGAGAAGCATGGACTCATTTGGTTAACTTAACTTAAAGTGAGCCCGAGTTTGTTTCCCCCACTAAACCGTAACATGTTTTTAGTCTGAATGCACCCAAGCGGACCCTGGTCCGGAACCGCACTCGGATCCATCTTTCACAGTGGTCTGGGTTTGTTTGACTGAGCTCCAGTTAGCTCTCAGTTCCCTCAGTCTGAATAGACTCTGTGCTCGGAGCGGAACAACTGAACCAAAACGGCCACTGTTGCCGGATATTATGGGATGTAA
This sequence comes from Oryzias latipes, assembly GCF_053564925.1. Lineage (NCBI taxonomy): Eukaryota > Metazoa > Chordata > Actinopteri > Beloniformes > Adrianichthyidae > Oryzias > Oryzias latipes. The sequence continues at coordinate 10,036,826 of NC_136237.1, read as the reverse complement.
ACAGGAGGAAGGAGCCAACCATAAACGTAGAGCAACTAGACTCAGCAAGTCACTGAAATGTGGCTTCTTAAAACAATTTTCAACGTGATACTTTGCTTCTAACACTGTTTTCTTGGCCATCTATATGTCCTGAATACTAATCAGTGTAACTTCTTAACTGTCTCCTCGTGCAGCATGCCTGACATTGATACAGACGTTCAAAATTGGTCAGCGAAATATAAAGTTGGAATTGGTGAACTATCCTGACAGGGTTTGCAAAGGATAGAACTTCCATTATTCTTTCTCTCCTTGCTTTGCCTCATTATTCTTGGCAAAGGACTGAAGAGATCTTTAGTCTTTGTTTACAAGCTTTAGTTCAAAACAGAATAGTCCAGTTGAAAAGCAGTCGAATACAGACCAAAAGCAATGTTCAGGACTCAAATTGAGTGGACTTGGTCTGGACCGACTGACCTTTCCGGTCCGAATACAGCTGAAATTTTGACGAAAAAGGAGAACAGTTCCTTAGTCCTGAACATCAAAGCAGGTCAAACACAGATGAAGACTTCAATGATGAATGCGATACAGAAAACCTTCCTTTTGTTCACCACATTGTCCTGATTTTTAGACGGAGTAGAAAACCGGCTGAACGTGACGTGTAATGGACATTTTCTTTGATCCTTCAGGCTCTGCAGACATGTCCCAGGTTGAGAAGAAGGCAGGGCTGCTGAGGAGGACATCGTCCTCCAAAAAACCTCTGAAAGAAAAGGTGGTCTTGATGTACGACGAGATATTTGCTGTAAGTATCAGCAAAGGCAGCAAGCGGCGGATGTGTCGTTGGACTGCATGTTCAGGCGCTAAGAAAGTCTTCTGTGCTTTGATGTAGAAGGAGGATCCAGCCAAGAACAACCCTCGCTTCTGGGATGAGCTGTTTCTCATGAAGGTCTGAGTTCCTATTGAAGCAAACGGCTGCTTTTTCCGAGTGTTTGTTTCAACAATGTCTTCTGCTTCTTCTCAGGTGAACCTGGAGTACCTGGAGTCCAAACTGGAGAGCATCGATGGAGAGGACGCCCAGTGTATTCAAGACAACGTCAACTCTCTGTTTCACCACTGCGTTCAGGCTCTGGGAGAGGAACACCAGATCAAGGTGGTCAACGCTCTGCAGGTATGTGATGTCTGCGTGAGCGAAGCTGCTTCTGTCCTCGCTTGCTGTGACCCCCACTGCGAACGAAAAGCACAGACAGGAAATGTGAGCTCGGTGTGCTGGGACAGCCCATCAGCTTCTGACAAAACCTTTCAAACAACCTGGTTCGACTGGCATCCGAGCCTTTCACTAAGCGTCCGCTATGCTTTCCATCCTCAGACTCTCTGTGCACTTTTCCGAGGAGTCCACCATAAGAACAAGTCGGCGTCTGGCTTCGACATCATCAACATGCTGATGGGGTTCGACAAGGCCGAGCAAAGAATGAAGGTCTGTAGAGATTTAGAAGGAAGAAAAGATGTAATCCTTCCATCCTCTGACTCGATTTCTTTCTTGCTTCAGGACCTGATGGAGCGCTTGGACAGTCTTCTTTGTGGAGACAGCTCAGAGAGCCTGAAGAGCCTCTGTCTCAAACTGCTGTTGTGTTTGGTGACGGTGAGAAAACACAAACAGGCCGTTTGTGGAAAATAAAAGCTTATTGTTTGAAGAAACAGGGAAATCCCAGCGGCCCTCCTTACTCCCTCAGCTGTTCAAAGGGACTTTAGGGTTAAACTGCTCTCGTTCTCCCTTCAGGCTAGATCTGGTTTCCTTGTTTGATACGTGCCATAAATGACCAGGCCATACAGTTGGAGAACCTACAACTGCATAATGCATGCGGGTGGAGTTTAAAACCACCAAACAGGCCAGACTGTAGTGAAAACGAAAGCAAAAGCTCCAGTGCAGCTCAACTCAAAAATGTAGGACACGATGATTTTTCTCTGGGATCGAATGGTTCCCTTTTCTACATGTTGCTCCTCATTTAAGGGGGTGGGGGTCCCGGTTCTACACTAAAAGGAGAGTCAAGTAAAAAAAAGGACGTCTTCTTATTTACAAAAAAGTTCAGTAATTAAAGTTATTATTAATTTTTATATGAGGTTTTCCATGAGTGTGTTTTTGACATTTTCATTTGAGAAAATTGTTTTTCAAAGAGGAAAATAAATAGTATTCTTATTATTGCTGCTGTTTTCCAAAACCAGCCTGTCACATTTGAACCCTGAACATGTGTTTTTGCTCAGGAATTATTTAAGGTTCTTGGCATAAATTCTTGTTATATTTGAACACTTAATGAAATAATAAGAAAGCTCTTACAATGTTTGTGTTTTGTATCACTTAAGGACTCCAGTGGTAACCTGGAGCGAGCCCATAATCGTCCCGATTCTTGCACCGTAACTCAGGAGTAGATGACCTAAAGCTTAGCAGGAGTTTGTTTTTCACTCAGAATGACCAAACTCTGAAATATAATCAGATTTTGCTTCTAGAAAAGAAAAAGAAATCTCTCATTGCTGCACAATTGAATGTCTTACAGGTGAAAAATAAATCAATTTAAGGAAAATTGTATAAAAAGTTACTCCTTCCTAATGAGATGCTCTGTTTTCTGTATTGTGTCGTATGTCAAGTTGGAGCAGAAACTTGACTAATTTACCAGCTAAAGTAATGAGACTTTACAGTGGAATAAAAAAGTTAGGAAACTCCACAATCTCTTCTAAATGTACCGACTGTAATCTTGTTTAACTGGTCTGCAGGTAACAGACAACATCAGCCAGAACACCATACTGGAGTATGTGATGATCAACAGCATCTTTGAAGCCATTCTGCAGGTGCGTGATTTGTTTGAAGAAAATCATTCTGGTTTATTTTCTGTATTTCTCCGTCCTCTCAGTTTTATCAGTCCTTCCTGTCCTGCACAGATCCTGTCGGATTCGTCCAGCAGGGGGCAGCATGGGTACGATGCTGTCGTTCTTCTGGCCCTGCTCGTTAACTACAGAAAGTACGAGGTGTGTGTTTTATTCATGTGTGGAGGGGGGGCTGTGCTTGTATTTTTGATGAAGTAATCAACACACAACTGTTTTCCTGGGAAAGCCTCACGTGTTTAGCCTCAGTGTTAGATTCCTTCTGCATGTGACGTCTCTGAACAGTTGGACCAGAGCACGATTCCTATGGCACACTTCCAAACGTTGTTGAGGCTCTGAGTTTCGGTCTCGAGTCTTTTAAAAACCAAAGCATAGATGCTGCTTTGACCTGAACTCAGCCCCCCCCCCATATTACGCTGTGGAATACGTATATCGCAAAAGGTGGAGAAAATTGCGATAAATGGTTACCTTAAATGTGTTAAAACAATCTTATGGCAGCCTGAAGTATTTAACGAATCAAATCAATCCCTTTATTCATTTGACCAATCGGATGCACCCCTTCACGTTGTTGACCAATCAGATGGAGCCCTTTTATGTTAGACGCTCGCCTCTTATGTAGTCTAGGGTCATTTGGAGTATAATTTAAGGTGTGTACCGGTATATATAAAACTGTTGGAGTGAAATGGAATTTTTTTTGGTTGTTTTCCTTTTTTTTATCGTCATCACAATATTGATCATTAATATCGCAAATCGCGAGTTTTCCCCATATCGTGCAGTCCTACTCCTGTCCAACTATTTAGGAACCTAAACCCAACTGTCACATTTAAACATTTATATGATTTGTGTCTGCACGTAACAAAATGTCTGTTTGTGTGATTAAAACATCTATTTGGTTTCATACTGGTGAAAAAAGCCTTTTTAGCAGGAGCTCTGGTTGAATCACGAAAACGTTAAACTCTGAGTTACTGTCACGGAAAGTGGCTGTTGTTTGCGTTTGATTAATAAAGTTTTGTTTTTGTTTCCAGTCGGTGAATCCGTACATTGTAAAGCTGTCCATCGTGGACGATGAGCCAACATTAGATGTAAGTCCTGTTTTTCCATTAAGAACAGTAATGAAAAAAATCAAAGTTCTGATTGAAGCTCCTCCCTCTCCTCAGGGGATGGGAATGGTCGTCCATCAAGCTCTGACCGAATATAACAGGTGAGATCTTTCCTTCTGTTCGAGGATTTTCTGCTGACTTCAGTTTGTGTTATTTATGGCTGACGGCTCTTCTGGAGTTGTTTGTGAAGGCGGTCACGTGTTTGTGCACGCAGAGTCACGCACTTCTGAGCTTCTGGACTCTTTTCCTTTGACGTTTTTTCTGGTTACAGACAGTACAAAGACAAAGAGGAGGAGCACCAGGGCGGCTTCTTCTCAGCCCTAACCAGTATGGTACGAGCCCGCCCCCTTTCATATTTAATTTCCCAACAGACCTGCTGATGTTTTTAAGGCTCACCTGTGTTTGGTGACTCTTCTGTCTGCAGGTCGGCAGCATGTTTATAGCAGATGCAGATGAGAAGCTGTCAGTACAGTAAGTGTGAAGTTATGTCACTTCAATGGCTTTCCTCTATTTTGTAACTACAAACTGCACTACATGACAGAATTCCCCTTTGGGACTGAATGAAGCACAGAAATATTCCTTATGGGTCACGAAGGCTGTGGAAATTTGATTAATTTAACACTCACATAATCCTGGATTGATGAGCTCAGATTGGCAGAAGGTTGTAGAGAAAGCTCTGAAAAGCTCAGTTTAGAGTCATCAGGATGTCTAAAAGTGAGAAACCCAAGACGCAGGAAGCTTTATCCTAGAAATGAAAAAGATATTATTTGTAGAAAAAAAGGTTTTGAGGCTGAAATGATTTCACTGATGAACTTTTTTCTTCGGGCGTTTTCTCCCACGGTCTAAAAACATGCTCCATAGATTATTCATTCATTTTAGAAACCCTTTTTGTCCCTTTCGGGGTCGCGGGGCTGCCGGAGCCTATCCCGGCCACTCATGAGCGAGGGGAGGAGACATCCTGGACAGGTCGCCAGTCAGTCGCAGGGGCCACAAATCACACACCCATACACACTCGCAGGGACAATTTAGAGTAACCAATTAACCTATGAAGCGTGTTTTTGGACGGTGCACATAAAGGTCCCCCACTGGTGTTCTGGTTTAGGTCCCACAGCCGGGACTTCAACCGGGGGCCTTCTTGCTGTGAGGCAAGAGCGCTAACCACCAACCATAGATTATTTGTGACTCCAAATTGTCTCTTAGATGTGAATGTGAGCTGGGTCTGCAGTGAACTGGAGAACCATATATAGAAAACCTGGATGCATGACTTATGTGAAAGTGGCAACCCCGTGATCCTGAGTAGGTTTAGCAAATGGATGGATGCATGATTTTGCGGTGCATCCATCCATTTGCTAAACCTGCTCGTTATTAGCTGCTGTTATGAATGGCTGTTAGCCGCCTTTAGCCAATAGCTGTCTTCCTTAACTCTTTTTAAACATAGTCATTACAATGAATCCTTGGAGATGCACTTTAAATACACCGAAGTTTACATTTGCAGTAATTGAACAAGTGACTAATTCTGTGCATTTTTCATTGACTGTCTAAAGAAACTATAGTTCAGTGCTTGTGACAGTTGTCCTAAGGAGCATCCATACAGTTTAGTTTACTTCAGGCTGGACGCTCCTGCAGATGCTGTCAATACAAGCAATGAAGCGCAGAAGAACATTTCCAAAGGTCTCGGGGAAAAAATGTAGACGTTGTTGAACAGAAAAGGAATCTTTTCTGTGGCATTTCTTTCTCCAGAACCAACGAGGCGATCCTGCTGGCGCTTTATGAAGCCGTGCATCTGAACAGAAACTTCATCACCGTCTTGGCTCAGGTGGGGGCTTCGCTGTCTGGTCTGAATGCTGATCCTTTGAATGTTCTTTCTATGAAAAGAGAAGGAGACCTGGAGCTCTTTTATTTATTTATTTTTATTAAACCTTTATTTAACCAGGAAAGTGCCATTGAGATTAAAAACCTCTTTTCCAAGGGAGTCCTGGCCAAGAGGCAGCAACATTTCAATATGAAAAACACATAAAAGCAAACATCATTAAAACCACATGCATCATAAAAAGCAGTTGTACATCATTGTTTCAGTCTCTGATGCTTTGAGCTAGTTCTTAAAAACATTTAAAGATACCAGTTCAGTTAATTTCCAGTCATTCTGCAGCATATTCCAAGCAAAAGGAGCAGAGTGGACAAAGGCTTTTTTTTCCCAGCTCTGTGTGGGCAAATGGAAGAGAAAGCAACAACTTGTCTTTAGATCCTAAGGAGTAAGATTCCACACTTCTCCTTGTGATTAAGGAACAAATGCAGGGAGGCAGTAATATAAGCAAAGCCCAAAGGCCTTCACAGTCACAGCAGACATTCACAAGGCGCTACCCACATGGGGTTCAGTGTCTCACCCAAGGACACTTCAACATACATGGGTGGGCAGAGTGAGAATTGAACCGTAATCCTTAGGGATAGGAAATATAAATCTGGATTAAACCTTTCCTCTTCTTCAGTGCCTCCCCACCCTTTATAACAGGAACAGCCAGGTCGTTCAAATACACGTCACTGTAAAATGAATTCCTTCATGGGTTTTCATGTTCTTGTATGTTCCTAAAACAGTTATGGAACTATGTAGTCAACTGTCAACATTTGCTTTTGTTTCTCTCAACAGAGCCACCCTGAAATTGACATTGTACCTGCCCCGCCCACCCCGACTCCAACCACACCCACAACACCTCTTGGCACGACACCGCCCTCCCTCGATGGTAAGCCACAGCCTACGCCTGGACTGTTTTTTTTTTTACCTCAGGTACAAACCACAGAAGTGTTTACGACACACCGGTCACCTCGGCCTGTTGAAAGCTTTTTGGGGCCAGTTTTTCATCCGTCACCATCTTAGCGGTTTACAACATCACTCTGGTCTTTCTGGAAAGGGTCAAATGGACGGATAATCACTAGTCCAGGGACAGGAAAGTGTTTCTGGCACAAACCGTGGTTTCTTGGTTTCTAGCTTCATGTTTTTTAGAATATATTTGTAGACATTCAGTGCTGGTCAATAATATGTTTGTTGGTAGGAAAGTAGCATTTTTCCTTTTTTGTTGATGACAGTAACTTGATATTTGTTTAAAAAGATCAGTATAAATAAAGCTGATGCATATTTAAGCTCTGATCAAAATGTAAAAATACATTAAATATTTTATTGTTAATGGTTTTTCTGTTTCTCTTTATATATTTCTTGATTATGGGATCTTCTGCCACTTTCTGGCGCTTAATTCCTTCTACAATTTTTAAGCTACTTTAACTATTCAACTATTAAATTGTTCAGGTTTTTTCATCTTTTTCCAGCTATGACTTTTGGTCCTTCAAATCCTTGAACTTTTCAAGATATTCCAGGATTTCCAGGATTTTGGCCTCCATTCAGGTGGAAAAACATGGGGAATCCTTGGTGCTAAGCTCGCATAGTTCGAGACCCGGCGCTGGCATTTTTCAAAAAAATATCTTTTTTTGTTATTAACAAATCACTCTATGCAAAAACATAAAGAACACAACGACAATTATAAAAGCTAAACAAATATTAAAACGTTAAAAAAAATTTTTTTTTTGGAAAGTACCTACTTTTTCCGGTATCTTGTTTTTTTTTTTTTAACATTTCTTTTGTTTTTCTGGGAAAGTACTTGGAATTTTGTTTTGTTTTCTAAAATTTATTGCAGTTTTTTTTTTTTTTTTTAAATATTTGGTTACTTTTTTTTTAGTGCCCCTCTCTAACCCTTGTGCTATCCTAGGCACTTTAACACTGGGAGTTGGGTCATCTAGACCCACTAGACAGTGCGCTGAGCCTTTTTTCTTCAATGATTTGTGATCTTCACTGGTGTCCATGGATTACATGAAATCCTCTCCACCTTTATCCACCTTTGTCATGGTAGGAATAACACGTCAATGTAAGGGTGGGGTCATCTAAGATAGCACAAGGGTTAAAAGGTTTTTGGGTTAAGTGAATTGCACTTCAGGGCCACCGTACAGAACAGATGAACACTGTAGGTTGGAAGCCGTCACGTGAAATGATGGAGGAATTGTGAGACGAGTGTGACCTGATAAACATGAACGACTGCTCCGCTTTCCTCACAGCAGTTAATCTGCTTCCGGTTCTAACTGGACTGGATTATCTGGAAAATGTTCTTGTTCACAGTTTTTTTGTTGCTTTGCTTCGCTTTAATCTGACACGAAGCCAAATCTCCAAATGAGACGATTCTCACAACCACAGAAAGCCCAGCAGCTTTCAGGTGGTAAGGAAGAAACAAGCCGCTCACGTTCCTCACAAACCCCTTCAATGTTCAACAGAAAAGCTCCAGGTTTAAGCGAGTAAGGTTGTCACAGCAGATTTACTGGAAGGTGAAGGTAGTTTGGCATGCAGAAGCCCTGTTGATGTTAAAAGCTCCATGTTTCCGTCTCTGGTTCCATCAGAGCCTTTTTGTCTATAAAATATTAAGCTGCAGCTGAAATGCGGATGCACGTGCTGCATGTGAGCTGCTCTGCGCTGGATCTTTAGGTCTCAGGCCTCTGTGCTCTGCGTTGAGCAACCAGGATCGCAGATTTAGGTTTTTGTTTGGAGCCTGACAGAATGATCTGTCACCTGAGGTCTGACCTGGGAGGGATCCACTTCTCATCATTTATCCATGAGAGAGATCTTCCATGCTGGCTGTCGCACACGGCGGCAGCAGCAAAAGGGTAAAGGAGGGACTTTTGCTGATGAGAACAAAGCTTTTGCTCTGATTCCCTCAAACTGCTCTCTTTCTCTTAATAATTCAATAAAGTTCATTGTTTCTACAAAGTTAACTGAGTTCTTGAGGTATTTTTTCTCACACTGTTTGTGTTTGTCAATATACCGTACATGTTTCGGCGGAATCACTTCTGCCTTCGTCAGAGTCGTCATCAGGCGGTAGTGTGTGACGTCTTTAAAACAGACGATTGTTGTGACTGAGGCGGAGTCACCTGTCAAAGTCTTACAGGTGACTCCGCCCCCTTATATGTTCCTCCAGGAATGAGAGACTAGGAAGGCCCCTCATCCCGGTTCATGACAAACACAAACCGTGTCTGAGAAAAACTAACTTAAGAACTCTGCTCTCTTTCTCTGTTCTGGGAGGTTTTAAGCATAAGAACAGTTTATTTTTTATTCTAAAATCAACTGTTGAGTTGATTTATTCATGGTGATATTTAGAGAGCTCCAAAAATATCAGCTGAAACCTGCACAAGTGGATAAATGCCTGAAAGGGATTTATCTTATTGGCTGATTAGAAAATGTTGCTGGTGGATCTAACAGACAGAGTTCTGCTTTGACCGTGATGACCCTGAACACACCAGCGGGCCTGAAACAGACTCCAACATGGCAGCCGTGGGAAGGAGTTGACATTTTGGAGAAAAACCTGCTGTCTGGAAACAGCCACGCAGCAAATTCAGTGATATGTCCCCAATAAAAATACCCAAAAAACCTGCTTTTTGTTATCATTTAATGTTATCTTTTTGCCCAAAGTGTGTTTGAAACTGTAAGACGTGAAGATCTTGTCTTGGATCTCTGGTGATCTCTTGGATCATTGTTTGTTTTAGAAATGATTTTCATGTTTTACCTCTCAGTGATCAACAACCCAGAGCTGCCTTTAGACCCAAACCTGCAGACGAGCAACCTTCTCATCACCTTCCTGAAGTACGCCTCCATCGTGATGCAGGACACCAAAGGTGAGGAGAACCGTCCTCCTCTCCGTTTGTCCCCCGTCCGTCATGACGACGGTTGTTCTGCTGTCCAGTGGTTCTGGTCGGCAGTGGCTCGGTGTTTTGCTCACAGCTCGTGTGTTTGCAGATGAGCATCGCCTCAACAGCGCCAGGCTGTGCCTGATCATCCTCACCTGCATCGCAGAGGTGTGAGCGTCTGCACTTTCAATGCATCCGTCCTCCTTCAGTCTGAGCAGCTTTTTTTTCCCCCTGTGGTTCTAGGACCAGTATGCAGACGCCTTCCTCCACGATGACAACATGAACTTCAGGGTGGAGCTCCACAGAATGGTGAGCAGCGGTTGTACTCAGATCTGTCAGTGAGCTTCCTAAGCTGTCGCCCATATTGTGGTTTTTCTTCCATCTGACTTTCATTACAAGAACGTGGAAGTTGAGTTTTGTAGCCATCATGTTACAATTGGTACAATTACTGGTACGAAGGCCATTGAGACGACTGTTGTTGCAATTTTTGGCTATACAAATAAAATTGAATTGAGTAGAGTACATTTTTTCTGAGATGTTGATGATCAGGGAAAGAACCTTCATGGATAGGATGTCATTCATTTATTTAGGAGGTAGCCCCGCCCCACAGGGCTGTTTGGTGGTTCTCTAGACGTGATGAATGGATGGTTCCTTCCGTCCTCCTCTCTTGTTACCTGATGTGTTCATCTTTATGGACATTGGAACCAGACTCTTCAGACCACATGACCTGCTTCCACTGATCCAGCGTTCAAACGTCATTCTTCAGAGCAAACCGCAGCCGTGTTTCTGCTTCTCTGTGAGGCAGAGTTCTTCATGCTCCGCTCTGGTTTTGTCAGCAACATCAAAGGGATCGTTTTGATTTCCTCAGATCTTTTCTTGGTTTACATCTTTGTCGTCTTCCACGGTTTTGGAGAACTGAAAAGCTGCTTACTGCATCGGTTAGGATATCATAACTATTCCATAACTCCATGTGATCCATGTGAGGTTCTTGCCTACTTGGTTTACTTTAATTCAGGCATTGTCTGTCATGTACCTTAACACGTGTTTTTTCTTTTTTTTTTGCAGCCCATGAGACACAGAAAAAAAGCGGTGGGCAAAAACATCCCGTCCAGGCCGCTGGTTTGTGCCGTTCTAGGTATGAAAACTGCCAATAGGCCGAAGCTCAGGCCCAAAAACACTGAAGCGGAACAAATATCAGAAAAGTAGAGCGATTATTGGAACAAAGCAAACACTGAAGAGCATTAAAATCTCCTGAAAATAATATCCTTGCATATTTATCATCTGCTTTAAACAATTTCGCAGAGACAAATTAGAGGAAGTTGCAAAATATGAAATATTTTGATGAATAAGCGTTGTGACAGCAACACTGCCCTAATAGGGCTTCACCTCTGTGTCCAGGTAAATGTACATCACTCTAGAGAAAGAGTACACGTCAGACAGAAAGGTGTCAGTTTAAACCAATCACTGAGGTGGAGCAGACACGATGCATAGCAGACGCTGAAGTAAAGAAAACGTTAAAGTAGAGCAATTACTGAAACATGGCAAACACTGAAGTGGAGGAAACATTTCAGCATCAGTGAAATGTCGCAAATACAGCGGATGTGAAGCGATGAAGACCCTGCCTCTTCACATAGAAACGACAGACTTGTGGCAGATATGCTTCCCTTTCTAAATGTTCTCATGGAAATATAAAAATACAATCTAAAGCAGGGGTCGGGAACCTTTTTGGCCAAGAGAGCCATAAACGCCACATATTTTAAAAATGTAATTTCGAAAGAGCCATACAATAATGTAGTGTCCCTTTCCCACACTGAGGCACGGAGACGTAACCTCTTTTAAGGTTCTTTATTCTGGTTACTGTAGACCGCAACAAACGCCATACAATTAATTCAGCAACTCCTGAATCTCTCCCGCCGAGACGAGAGCGCTTCTCCCAACTTTATATTCCCCTGCTCCCGCTCCAGCCCTCCCATTTCCCTTATTCGGCCCATAGCTGAACCCCATTGGTCCAAATTACCTAACAGGCTGAGCGACAGGACTGAGAGCCAATCAGATCTCTGCTTGATGCGTTCAATGAACCCCAGAACTTTTAACGCGGCCCAACAGCCACCCAGTCCAAGTCAGTATGCAACGATATGTTTAAAACTAAATATACAAATGAATATGTGTATTTGATGTAATTTCAACATTTTTAAAGTACAATAAGTCTGTGGATTATTTTTAATAACATTGTTGTGCTGTTGCTAATAAATGATGAGTATTTCTCGTGGTAGTTTTGCTGATGGTCTAGTCTGGTTGGTTGATCCATGGTGAGTTTCTGCTTCATGCAGGCGTTGAGACTTTAAACGTGATCGTCTGAATGTTCTGTAGATGTGAGAAAAACTGCTCACATGCAGACGCGGAGCCAAACACACACTCACACGCTGCAGTGAGTGACGGGCAGCGGGTTTTACGTTTTTACAATCCCAGCGCGATTCACCTGCTGCCTGTCCCCACAACGCTCCACCCTCTGCTTTCTTCCTCACACATCCCGTCCCCGCAACTGCACGCTCTTTCTCAGAGACGGGAGCGTGCAGTTTTAGGCACGCCAATTCACAGGTTTCCGGCTGGTAGAAACTTTGTCAAATAAAAGATAATAGTAAACTGATAATGCTGGCGCAGATTTTTCTCTCCAAGCATCAATACTACTGCGCGCCTCTGGCATCGCATCGCGCCCGAGAAGGACTGGTCTAATGAAAAAAAAAAAAAAAGTCTAATTAAAGATTTGTCTGCGAGCCACATGTGACCATCAAAAGAGCCATATATGGCTCGCGAGCCATAGGTTCACGACCCCTGATCTAAAGGAAATGTTACAGGACTGATGACTTTTCAGACTGAACGTGATGCCACAAAACAATCAGTAAGCTCCAGTAACTAAACATGTTTGAAAATGATCAGTTTTACTACTTTTACAATGACAGAACATTAATTGAAAGCAATCTTTTTTAATGCTTTGTTCATAAACTGGTCAGTGGACTGAAAGACCTGTGAAATTATTTTATTTTAACCCGGAGGGGGAAAAAAAAGTTCAAATTCCTGTATGTATTGATTGCCTCTATACCTTTTATTTATTTTTTATGTTTATATATATATATATATTTTATTATTATTTTACTTGTCTGGCTGTCTTAAGTTGAAGGGTGGGGTGGGGTGGGGGGGTTGACATCTTTTTGATACTTGATGCTTAAATTGTTCAAATGTTTTTGTGTTCGAATTGTTCAAATTTAGAAAAAAATAAATAAAAACATTAAAAAATAATCAGTTTTGCATATAAATCAATTTTACTTTTACAGTAAGAAAATTAAAGACGTCTTACAGTCAGCATGAGTTTTTGGGCTCTAAACGTTAAAAAGTCGGTCAACCTGAACTGCCTTCACTCCACATCTGATCGGCCTCCGTCTGCTTTGCTCTGAGCTTCAGTAAGCCAGTCCAAGTGTTTAAACCTGCACTGAAGCTGTGCAGCGTTCTGTCAAACAGTCTGTCCGCTGTAGACCCGACTTCAGAAATGTTCCCGCTCCACGCTGGAGCCTGCATGTAACCCTTGTTCTTTCTTCTTTTCTAGACCTGATGGTGGAGTTCGTCGTCACTCATATGATGAAGGATTTCCCCTTTGACTTGTATTTGTGAGCGCACCACTGTCCAGCTTCTTTCAACATACTTTCAAGTCATTCTTTCTTAATTATTTATTGTTGTTCTTTGCTTAGGCGCTGTGTGCAGATCATCCACAAACTGCTTTGTTACCAGAAGAAGTGCAGAATCCGGTTACACTACACCTGGAGGGAGCTTTGGTCAGGTAGCAGTCTTTATGCTAGAATAAAAGCAAAAACTTTAGGCAGAAGTCCAGATGCCTGGTTCAGTTCTGTGCTCACTTCTTCCATTAAGACCGGACCTGCTGTTGTTTCTTCTTTAAGGAAAATCTGGTGGTTTGTGTTTTTAAAACAAACTGAAAGCTTCCCCTTCAGAAGAGATTGGAGAATGATTCTCGTTATCCTGGAGGTCCTGCCTTTAGCCTGCAGACAGTCTCCATCAATCCCATCAATTCTCTCCACATCACACTCGCATAAAACAGGCGCCTGAAGAATCCATAGATCTTGATTTGACTGGATGGAACCGGGTTCTACTTTTCACGCGTGGATGTTGGATTTCCTCTTAAAGGTTTTGTTAGGACGTCCCCCCCTCACTGCAGTCATGTTTGTCTCTGTGCAGCTCTCATCAACCTGCTGAAGTTCCTGATGTCGAACGAGACGTCGCTCCTGTCCAAGCACAACATCTTCCACCTGGCTTTACTGGTGAGAAACTCTGCTGCCGGTTTGAACTGCAGCCTGATCCTCCTCTGGTCCTCTTCAGGACCAGGGTTTCCGTTCGCTGCAGATGGATTCTGGCGCGGTTCACTTTAGTGTGAACGCTGCAGTCTGTTAGAGAAAGTGAACCAAAGACAGATGGGGCATGTAAGGGCTGAATAATAATTCTAATGAATGTTATTTATATGGCCCCTTTCTTGACACTTAAGGTTGCCTCACAGTACATAAGATGAATAACAGCATAAAAAAACAACAAGAACACAAATAAATCAACAGCTAAAACAACAGTTTAAATGTCATATGCACAATGAAAAAGGTACGTTTTCAGATGTTTGGAGAACTGAGAAAGCGAGTCCATATTTCAGAGATCAGGGGGGAGGGAGAATTGCTGAATGAGACGTGATGGTGGAGCAGCCAGTCGAAGGGAGGAAGAGGATCTGAGGGAGCGACAGGAGTAGCAACAGTCAGGAACTCTAAAGGATACAGAAGGACGAGGTTGTGGAGGGCTTTGAAGGTTAAAATGAGGATTTTGTAAGTGATTCGCTGAGATACTGGTAACCAATGAAGCTGCTGTAAGACGGGTGTAAAATGGTGAATGTTTATTTGTTTGTTTGGGTTATTGTTCGAAGAAGCTTGAAAAGGTTGTAAAACTCCTCACGGGGGCTGAAGCTTTGTGCTTTCTGTTGTTATCGTGTCTGACAAGTTCTTCCTGAGTTTACGTTTGAGGCAGGTCAGGTTTTTTTTGTTTGGTTCATTTTTGTTTCTATATGAAGTCAAAGCTGTTCTCAGCCATTGAAAGGTGGGTTTTCTTCAGCAGAGCTCATGTTTTTGGGAGATTATGTGTCCGCCATGTTTCTTTGTTTGTAGTTTCTCTTTATTTGTGTCGTTTAAGACTTTAGCTGAATACATCAGATGTTCCACATATGTGAAGGTGGGGGTGGGGTGTTGGTTGGCTGCGGCAGATGAATGTTTCCTGACAGCCTTTAAATTTTCATCAAACCGTTCCAGCTGGGCTTCATTTGGACTCGTTTCAGTCTGCGGTGTCTCGGGAAGAGCTTCTGCTCACGTCCAACTGGTTTCCGTCACGCCGGGCCGCTGGAGGAGTTCAGTTCTACTGAACTCCTTCAGGTACTTTGATTCTTAATTCTCATGTCTGCGTTTTACATCCGCACTGGAGAAGAAACCTATTTCTCCTTCATCAAGCGTCCAGTCTGTTCTGAGGGCTGCCAGTGACGGTGGCGATTCGCCCGTTCACATTCAGCAGCGCTGAAAGAGACTCTTCTGTTTCAAAGAACTTGTGTTTTATTTTGTTTTTGTGTAAGGACTAGAAGTCATTTTCCTGAGCTGAGCGTAGACTTTAGGTTCTCTGAAGGATCACATGAAGTTGTGTTTGGTTCCCCTGAACTTCTCCTGGTCCGTGTCTTCAACCAGATCGTGAACCTCTTCAACATGTTCATAACCTACGGCGACACCTTCCTGCCCACCTCCAACAGCTACGATGAGCTGTATTATGAGATCGTACGAATGCACCAAGTCTTTGACAACCTCTACTGCATGGGTACGTTTGAAACACACCAGTACAGGTGCACCTGGGCATGCTGGGAGTTTTCCTGAGCAGACAGAGTCAAAGGTCAAAGGTTGATCCTGCCTGTCTTCTGTCCTCAGTTTTGCGAGTGTCCACCAACGCTGGCCAGTGGAAGGAAGGAGCCAGCAAAGTCACGCACGCCCTCGTGAACATCCGGTAAAGACGCACACGTTCTACACAAACATCACACGTGTTGCTGCCCATTAGCAGCTCCTCTTCACTGACTGCACAGCTGGCCGGTCATCTTCTGTACCTTTCTTTTGTTTAGAGAGGGAGGGGGGGTACCTCTGCACAGGATTTATAGAGAGAATGAGAAAGTATTTAAAATGTTTCAAACTTCTATCAGAATTTTTTTCTTCAGAAAATCACTGGCATGTTTCCATCATCTAATAATGAAAAAACACGGCAGATTGTAGTGCAGGGCTGCTCAGTCCTGGTCCTTGAGATCTACCAGCCTGCCTGTTTTCCAGCTCTCCCTGCACTGCTTCCTGCTGATTACCTGGACCAGGTGTGAATGTGGAGACATCTGATTGAGCCAATCCGCAGCTAGCAGGACTTGGAGATCTGGAAAACAGTCAGGGTGGTAGATCTGGAGGAAAAGGAACGAGCAGCGCTGATCTAGTGGGATTCCCTGGAGATTTGAATGAGCAAAATCGTCTGTTAACCTTCTTTCTAGCTCCTTGGTTCAGGATTAACAGACGCCTTAACGGTAAGAGAAAAGTCAGGAATGATGACAGGAGGACGAAACCGGATCAGTCTGATCAAACAAGGACTTAAGTCTTTAAAGGAAAGTAAAAAAAGAATCCCACGGCCGTGTTCGGTGAACGTGTT
Organism: Oryzias latipes; assembly: GCF_053564925.1. Lineage (NCBI taxonomy): Eukaryota > Metazoa > Chordata > Actinopteri > Beloniformes > Adrianichthyidae > Oryzias > Oryzias latipes. The sequence continues at coordinate 10,020,408 of NC_136237.1, read as the reverse complement.
CCAAGAATCCAGCAGATTCACAGATAAAACACGAAACAGGACAGAAATTAACCGGCCGAATGCAGAACACAGTCTGAAAGAATGGCAGCAGAACCGTGTGGGGGTCGTTTATCAGGATGTTCAAATCGCTTTTGAAACTCCGATCATTTTTTCATCGACCTTAACAGTCTTCCCAGTGGTCTTTTAATCAGGATTTTGCCCTTTTTAGGCAAAATAAAAAAAAAACGTGTCATTTTCTAGGACACAGTTTCTGCAGAGCGGAAGGAGTTCATCAGAAATTCACAAGTTTAGAGAGATTCCACTAGAACAAGAGCTGACAGACAGGCGAGCAGTGAAAAGATGGGAAATGAGAGAAAATAAGAGTTAATGAAGGAGGACGTGAGGAAGGAGAACCAGAGGAAATGGGAAATGTTCTTCTTCCAGCTGCTTCTCTGCTGATGGAAGGCGATTGTTCCCGTTTGCTGCATCCCAAGATGCATTATATGGCAGCACTGAATATCTGCTGTTCCTCCTGCAAACACGTGTGTCACGGAGGCAGACGCTCTCCTCAGAGGGTTCCTGCTTTGCACAAACCACAGAATCAAACCGTTTTTTTCTCGTGTTTGCAGGCGTTTCTCCTCAGAGCTGACCTCCTCTTGAATTATTTTACTAAAATGTTGTTAATGTCATTGTTTTTTGCTTCTTTAAGGGCCATCGTCAACCATTTTAATCCCAAGATCGAGTCGTACGCCGCAGTCAACCACATCTCGCAGCTGTCAGAGGAGCAGGTAAACTCCTCGCCGCCTCACGCTCTCCAGAAGCCAACAGCAGCTTTCTAACTGAAGCCGCGCTCCGTAATGAGGGCTGCCGTTTCAAAGGAAAACTCATGAATTTTTCAGCTAACAAAGAAAACTCCGGAGCTTGAGAAGAACATGCGTGTTCAGAAAAAAATGCTGACTCATCCAAGCAGAGCTTGTGCTGTTTGACAGTCCTCCATGGTGATTGATCAGAGAAACCCAAAATCAGAGAACCCCTGATGGCCTCTGGAAAAGCATTTCCTGTCATGTGACCTGCTGTAAAAACAAAAATTCAGGTGAAGCAGATGGAAGAGAAGCAGCTCCCATCCACAGATTGCTCCAGCCTTAAAGACATCCCAGCAAGGAGAAATGATGAGAGGAGGATCCAGAAGAAGACGGGCTAGATTTGCTCCACGCGCTCAAAACGTCTGAGCTCCTCATCCGTCCGTTTGGATGAGGACCGTGCTGCGTGGTGGCGCCCCTTGATGACACGAGACGCCTGGACCTTAGGCTCAGCTGGGTGGGGTTTGGTTTTGTTTCTCAGTGGAACAGAGAGGTCGGCTTCTGATCTTCTGATGTTGTAGAGGACAGTGCTGCATGCTGGGTAGTGGAGGAGATGATTTCTGTGAGGTTTAGCTGCTTTTCAACGATGAGCCTCAAACATCTGTGGGACAATCAGCGAAGATCTCAGGCATGAGCCGACTGCTAAAAAGAATCAACTGGACGACTTTTATATGTTTTGTTGTTGAAAGAAGAAAAGTCCTGAGCCTGGATGGGTAGAAGAGCAATGTGAAATCTGAAGCAGCTTCCTCTATTCTCCAAATAAGTCTGATTTTTCTTTTAAGAGCTGAGTGTTCCTGTTGTTCTGCGGCTCATCAACATCCTCCTGAGAAGGAGATGGTTTTATTAAATACAAGTTGAGGTTAAAGGCGCGGAAACGTGAAGCCTTCGGACTAAAGGAGAGGATTCACCTTAGCAGTTGGTTGAGGTCAGCTGAAAAATCGAGGACATGGAGTCAGAAAGGAAGGCAGAAGAACACAAACAGTTTTTGTGAGGTCAACGGACGGTATTATGATGAAGAAAGCAGGAACATGTGTGACTGCAGGCGTCTTCCTCAGCTGCTCCATCAGCAGGCTCCGCCTCCTCTCTGAGAATCCAAACAGACGGATGGACTGTGACTCTGATGCAGCTGCTCTTCGTTCTCTTCTTCCCCATCTTTGACCCTTCATGCCTGACCTTAAGATTTTAAACATTTAACATAAATCCACTGGTAAAGCACATTTCATGGCATCACACACACAAAAGGATTGGAATATAAATCTAGTAATGGCTTTTGCCACCAAAAAAACCCCCAAAAATCTGTCTTTGTGGAGTCCTGAGCTGTCATCCTCATCTTCATCATCCTCGTCTTTGATGGTTCGGTTGGCTCTGAAGATGTTGCTTGTGCTCTGCGTCATGGTCCCGTGTTCGATCCCTGCAGGTTCTGGAGGTGGTCCGCTCAAACTACGACACGCTGACCCTCAAGCTGCAGGACGGTCTGGACCAGTTTGAGAGATACTCGGAGCAGCCCAAGGAGGCGGCCTTCTTCAAGGAGCTGGTGAGAAGCAGAACGCATACGAGGGGTTTCCGAGTCAGCGGCTCAGGAGGAGGAGTTCAGGGGTTTGAATCCTTCGAGAGAGAGAAAAATCCTATCGATGAAGCTGAATTTGAATTAAAATGTCTTTGGGTTTTCTGTGAGGTTTTAATGTCAGAATTCCTTCTGTCTGAAATTTTCCCTGTGATAAATGTGAATGGGTGTTACGGTAAAGTGTTTGCAACAGAAAAAGTTTTAGATAAATATTTAATACATTTCTTAAAGTTAAATGAGATCATGTTAAGTCAGAATTTAATCAAATGGTGGAGAGATTCAGGGCTTAGTGGTCTGCCTCTGCTACAAGCGTGTGCATGTCATGAGTGTGCATGTGTAAGGGGCGTGCACATGTCATGAGTGTGCATGTGTAAGGGGCGTGCACATGTCAGTGGTGTGCGTGTGGGAGGGGCATGTCTCAGAGAGAGGTGTGCACGTGAGGTGGGTGTGCAATTATAAGTGTGCACGTGATGTGGGTGCGCATGTCAGAGGTGTGCACGTGAGGTGTGCACGTGAGGTGGGTGTACAATCAGAATTATGCACGTGAGGTGAGTGTGCATGTCAGAGGCGTGCACGTGGGTGTGCATGTCAGAGGCGTGCACGTGGGTGTGCATGTCAGAGGCGTGCACGTGAGGTGGGTGTGCACATCAGAAGCGTGCACGTGTAAGGCTCACTCTTGTCTCTCTGCAGGTTCGTTCCATCAGTCTGAACGTGAGGAAGAACGTGTCTCTGAACACACTGAGTCAGGACGTCCTGCTGAAGGAGTTCTCCACCATCTCCTGAAGCCCCCCCACTCCCCATCATCCATGCTGCCCCACACTGACACCTTCTCGTGCACGTGGACATGCACACAAACTCTTTGGCCTGTTATTTGGCAGTTCTTCCATAAACTCCACAAAGCTCTGAACTGTGGAAACAGGATGAACGTGGCCTCTCCTCTGGACGATCAGGTGGTGCAGCGGCCCGACGGGGAACCGACCCAAGGACACTTTAGCTTTAAAACAGTATTCGTTGGTCTGACAGTTACAGCAGAGGCGTCCCTATGACTCCGCCCACAGGAGCGCGTGACCTTAACTCCTCTAATAACGTCAAGTGTTTGTGCTGCTGTGAGTGATGGAGGTAGAGTCTAGTGATCTGTTACTAACGTCTTCATGAACAATCCTAACAAACTCTCTGAATGTGCTGAAGATGAGTCCTCTTCATCGCCGTGGCGATTAGGAAAACCTCCACTGATGCATCTTAAACTGATGATTCTTGTTAGATCCGATTTCTGCAGCTTCTGGAAGTTCTGGGCTTTTTGTCTCCTCTGACTCCTATGACTGTATTTATAATCCTTTTTTAAATAAAGTTTGTTTTCCAGCTGTAATCCTTCATCACAGAGAGACGCTCGGACGCCACAGCAGAGCGAGTCTGGTGGTGAAGCGTCCTCTCATCTGAATGAAGATCTTTCAGGGTCTGGATTTTAGCTGAAAAATAAATAAGATAAAAAAGGAGCACAAGATAACAGAACAAAGACTCAAAAGTGAGTTTCTGAATTCACTTCTAAGTTTAGTAATTCAATCATTTATTACAAATAGTTTTCCTTTCTTCCGTCTTTTTATTTGCATTTTCAGCCTTTTTTTTTTAAATAACATTCCCTGATTCTTTCATCTTGAAAATAATAAACAAAAAATACGGAAATTATTGGACGGTTATTTGGGGTTTTAAACAGTTTTTCTCCTTTGAAGAGTCAAAAATGTTTTTTTGTTTTTACAATAAAAAATGTTTTTGTGGAAATCCTCGTGTTTTGTAAATCATCTGAACTATAAACGTCTAAAACAGTTGAACTTTCAGATAAATCTTTAAACCAAACATAAACAGAACCAGAAACAAACCCAAGAACTGTAGCTGGAACTGCGGTCATGACCGGACCTTCTCCGGTCTGTGTGCAGAACCACAGTGGAGGTCCTGAACCTCCTTGGAGATCAGTGTCCCTCCATCGTCTCAGAAATGATCCAGAGTCTCTGCCGTGTTCGAGTCTGGAAGACTCCCAGGAGAACCACAAAGACGTCCATCATCCACACATGGAGGGCACCATGTAGAACCTCTCCAGGACGCAAAATGGGCCCATCCAAGAGTTCAAAGAGAGCAGGCGTCCCCTGACCACTTTAATTTATTTTAATTTAAAATCTGAGTTTGAGATCAACTTTGAGATATATTTATGTGTTTGATCTGAGATAGGATGAAATTGGAGTTCTGTGGCAGCTCCTGGATCTCCTGAAAAAGCTTTTTTTCCCCCTAAAAGTCTGACTGCTCTCTATAGCGAGCCGAGCCGGGCCGGGCTTACACATTCTATCAGTATCCGGGCCAGGGCAACATTCTGACCTCCTCCCAAACTCCCGCTTTTCTCCTCATCCACATCTGCATCAGGATTACCTGGACTTTGGCTCCACAGACCGCACGCTATGCGCGTGCGTCACATGCGCGCGCTCTCCTCTCTAAAGCGGGACGCAACCAGAGGATGACGCGCAGAGAAGCCGCCTCTCCGTGACGCGCAGAGCGAGCCGGTTCGGCGCGCCCAGGAGCTACGATGAAGTCCAGCAGCCAGGACCAGAGTCTGTCGGAGTCCAGGGAGCTAGACCGGTCCTACGACCCGCTCACAGGTACGAGTCTGACGGGCTTTGACCGGCTTCTGCGCGCGCGCTCGGTCCGGGCAGATGGATGGACCGTCCGTCCACTGGGTCTCCTGTGGCGCAGGCGCGTTCGACGTTGACGTGAAACTTGATCAATTTTCACTTCAACTTCATTGAAAGAAAACCGAGACGTGGGTGTGAAGAAGCGTCAGGACCCACGTAGTTTAGATCAGCGGCTTGTTTATAGAAACTTGAGATGGGAGTGGGTGGGTGGGGGGGTCAGTTTGGAGGGGGATCCAACATGTTTCCATATTTGAGTTTGGACACAGAGGTCTGTGGGAGACGTCAACCTCCGCACGCGTTGAAAAGCATGGTGGCAGGAGCATCATGGTCTTTTGTGTTGAAATAATGTAGGACAATGTTGTGTGTGTGTGTGTGTGAGTGTGCGGGGGGGGGGGGGGGCAGTCTGTTAAAAATTTTTGAACTCTAATGCTTCAAAATGTTCTGGATCAGCTTTAAACCTCCGACTTCCTCCCATCAGGAGCTCATTCCTGTTTTGTACCCTCCAGCCCCAGTTCTCCTCATTTTAATCTGTTGGAAGGTAAATTCTGAATACAGTAACTTCCACTCTGAAGTGTTATTTTTCATTGGTGCGAGACTTGATAAAGATTAGACCAGATTTGGTCTTCATGATCTTTTTGTTCTTGGTTAGCTGTAGATACAGTTGTTTTCTGAGCAGATCAGAGGATGTTTGATTTTCTCTGGGTGGGTTTGCTCTGCCGCTCTTCCAAAAGCTTCCAGAAATAGTTTTTTTCTTCTTAAAATAGCTCATGGCTGATGCTAAAAATAACCAGTTTCTCACGTCACGTTTTCTAGTCAAGCCCTGAGTTTCTGTGAAGGATGACGTTCGGCGACGGTCTCCATGCAGCAGCTGGGTAAAACCGAACGGCGCGTCCCAAGCTGGGGGAGGCAGCTGTTGGGATTCTGCTCTTTTCCAAGACCATCACCAGAGCTCACAGAAACCTCATCTTCGCCACCTACAAGCCTGAAGAAGACGTGGAAGAAATCACAAAGCTTCTCAGATCTTCCATCTGAGTGTTTTTTATCCTCGGATGACTGAATCAAGTTTCTGTCACCTTTTTTTTTTCCTCCTGAGTAAATTCTTTCAATGCAGTCAGGTTTGAATCAACGGTATAATTGTTGTGAGGGTTTTTCTGCAGGCTCTACCTGGATTTCTGTTCCTCTTCCTTCCACATACTCTGCCTTAGTTGAACTCTGCAATAACCTGCTGGCTAGAGGTGAGCAGTGACCTCCAGTAAATCTGCTTTTCATAGATTTACTCCAGTGGCGGATCATAATGCCTGCACTCACAGATTCAGTCATTGGGCTCGCTTTGTGTCTGCAGATGAGTTCTGTTTGGAGTCAAAAAGAAGCTGAAGCTTCAATCCAATCCTTCAATCATTTTGCATCTGCGTTGAAGAAAAGATTTGGCTGATTTCCTGAAAATTGATTAAACAAAGATGTTGACTGAAAAGATAAAAACAGGATGGAGGAGGTTGAAATGTGATTGTGTCCATGCCTTTTCCATAATCGGAGTCACGTCCTTCTCAGGGATTACAGTAAACATAGAGGCTGTTTCCATAGCAACATCTGCAGAATGACCCTGCTTAAGCCGTCATGACCTCTTCACTGAACACCAATTCAAGCAGGCTGAGCATGGGAGGGGGCTTTGCTCTTCCCAAACACTCCTCGGATTTTGTTGGATGGTCGGGAAACGTTCCCGTCAGGATCGCCTCTTTCTTTCTAAAAACTCAAAACGTCTCAAAAGAAGCAGCAAAGCAACATTTGGTCCAGATTATCATAAAGCTTCATTTTTAAATGAGGGTTTTCTTAAATTCTTTCAAAGAAGTCAGGGAAATCCTCCAAGTTTGATAGAACCCAGATGATTCAGAAGCTTTACAGAAGTAATAAAAAAAAAGCCATAAAAAACAGTCCCACAGAGAAAAGCTGCACAAACATTGGAGAATTTAAAGTATAGACTTCTGCTGAAGAACTTTGAATTCTGCTTTTAATGGCAGCAAAATCCAAACAGAGCAAATGAAGACACTGCATCTGTAGCTTTAGGTCTCATCGGCTGTGTTGGCTGTGCTCACAAACTAAAGTAGAACAGTTATTTACACAGTTCTGCTCATCAGAACTTTGCAGCGTTCAAGAGAAACCTTCAGAGAATCTCAGGAACAGCTGATAATCTGCACAAACCTGGCAACAAAAATCTTCCACAACCTCTGAAAGAAGCAGCTTTTTTGCCGGACGACCACTGAACGTCTGATCTACTTTTGGTCAAACCTCTTCAGGTGTGTCTTCAGTCTGTTCATGCTCTGCAGCTTCCTCCTGGGGGGTCTGAGGGTCTGCAGAGCCAGATCCGCTGGGGTTCAGCCAGGAATCGAGGAAATGTGCAGGAACACGAGGAGCTCATCACCTGCATTTGCTTGTTACGCAACAGAGAAAGCAGTCGAACAATCCCGAAAGAGTCAGAATTATTCCTACAGGGTTCATTTTTTAAAAATAGATTTTTTTCTGGAGCTCAAACTCTCCTCTTTTTTCCTCCTTCCTTCTCTGGTTTCCCTCTGTGTCCTCTCAGGATAGTACAGTTTAAATGTGTTAATAACGATGAGGGGGTGTTATTGATCGCTCTCAGAAAGCTCTTTAAATGGATGATCAAAGTCACCCTGAGAGCCTTCAGTAGTGAGAAATCCCAGCTCTGAAATGGGACTGTGGTAAAACCTCAGAGTCCATCAGAGATACACACGCACGCGCACACACACACACACACACACACACACACAGTACATCAGCTGCAGGCTGTGGTGGTTTCACTCTGTGAAGTGAGAGCTCTGGAAACTGGGGTTAGATCAGTTAAACAAAAGCTTCACATTTTATTCTGCATAAAACTATTAGTCAAAATCATCAAAAAGCTTTAGGTCTGTCGCACGACATGCACCGTGGAGATTCATGAAGGTTCATGAACATCCACATAAAATTCATAAAGATATAAGTGTCACAGGAACAGGCAGACGGCTGGTTCCAGGTGCAGCAGGTTTCTTATCTGAGCTGAAAGTCCACCACGCTAAATCAGGGTCAGGCAGGCAGGAGTCAATAACGAGCCTGAGAGCGTCAGAGAAGTAAATGGGGTAGTAAGGATCCAGGCAAGATTTGGGTGTGCAGCATCCAGGAAGTGTGCGCTGGGGTTGCTGGGAGATGTAGTGCGTCTAGAACTCTGGGGACGGCTCCCGCCGGTGACCAGAAGGGGAGACAGAGCTCTGACCTCTGACCCACTCCACTGAGAATCATGTTTTTGGTGTTTTTAACTTGTTATTGTAGCATCTTTCTCATGATGGGTGATTAAGATAACATTTATAGTTCTGAGTATTTCTCTATTCAAATAATTTTGAGTCAAAAGCAGATGAAAAAATTATGTTGGGAAAACTTGTACTTGTTTCGTACAAACTACAATGGGGGGGCCATAAGCTCCTTGTTTCGTTCCATGATGACGCCTCCAATTGCAGACAAATAGATCCGTGTTTGTCTTTGTTTTCCTCGTCTGGATTAATTCTGTAAGGCTGGATAGCTCCAGTATCGATCGCAGCTTTTGCTGCACCGCTACTGTTAGGTTGGGGAAGTCAGGGGCTGTAAGACAGCCGTAGACCATGTAAACAAAGGGATTATGGGAAATTGATACCTGCCAGCAGTCCCGCCTACAACTGAGAGGTGAATTTCTGATCAAGTCCTGCCGCTCTGCAGAAATGTTGTCTTTGAAAACGACACCGTATTTGTATGATATATATATATTTTATAATTTACTCTAAAAAATGACACAATCATAATTAAAAGACTACTGGAAGCACTTTGAAAATAGACCAAAAGATGACTGCAGTGGGTCTTTAAACAACCAAAAGGATTCCCAAAGATTCAAAAAGATCTCTAAATATCAACAAGATCCACAAATGTTCACAGATATTCATAGTGAGCCAGAAAACAATGATCAACAAAGTTTATTAAAAAGCCATAATCCAGAAAGATCCATAAAATAATTTTGTTAGAAACAAAAAAATTCCCCAAAGATCCATAATTAATTATAAAGATTCTTACAGATTCATGAAGGTCAAATAAAAAAACATCTATAAAGATCCATTAATGTCCAGAAATAATCATTAAAAAAAAAGAAAATCAAAAAGATACATAAAAATCAACAAAAACTTCCCCATACATCCACCGAGATTCACAAAGAGCCATACTGATCGGTAAAGATCTAAAAAGACTCATAATGATTCAAAAAGGTCCATAAAGATTAATAAAGATCCATCAATAGCCATAAATAAAGTAAATAAGTTAAGTAAAGTAAATTCACAAAGATCCAAAATGTTTTAAAATGATCAGACCCAAAATGTTCCCGATGATCCAAAAAAATCAATGAATATCCATGAGGAGATAAAGAAAAAAATCCACAAAGAGCCATAAGGATTCATTTAGAGCCACAGAAATGTATAACTCTTGTGCTATCCTAGGCACTCCATGTTGCCGCTTTCTGCAGGAATGTCCGAGCGGCATTGTGGATGAGGAGACCTTTAAAATAATCTACTCCCAGTTCTTCCCTCAGGGGGGTCAGTCTCTCTCTTTCTGTGATCCAAAAGCAGGAAAGTTCTTGTTCCAAAGCTGGCATACCTGAACTCACCACCAGAGGGCGCAGCTCCCATCTTCTGATGAACTCAAGTTTGCTCAGGATTTCTTTTTGTTGGTTTATTCTCCTTAACCCTTGTGCTATCCTAGGCACTTTAACATTGGGAGTTGGGTCATCTAGACCCACTAGACAGTGCTCTGAACCTTTTTTCTTCAATGATTTGTGATCTTCACTGATGTCCATGGATTACATGAAATCTTTCCACCTTTATCCACCTTTGTCATGGTAGGGAGAACACGTCAATGTAAGGGGGGGGGGGGGGGTCATCTAAGATAGCACAAGGGTTAAAGATCCTTGATGATCCTTGAAGGTCTTCAAATGCTTTCTGGATGTTATGATGCACACATGTAGAGGCTCCTCTGCCTCCTTCACGGATCTGGTATAAACTATGGGATCCAGAAATCACGACGGGTTCTCAAAGTATAAATGTGACGACTCTAGAAGAGTCTGAACTTTTTCACATTTGGATTTGTAGAAAAACTGGGAACTACTCAAAGCTGAATAGTAATTGACTGAAATACTGAAGAGCCGTGTTGGTTCAAAGCTGCTGCTGCTGAAAGAGATAAAACAAAAGAATCAAACAATGTTACGGCAGAAAGACTTAAAGATCAGAGAAAGATGGTCTGCTCTTCAGCCCCGTTGTCTTCGTCAGCGTCTGGCAGCACGGCTGCCATTTGTGAGGTCTGTCCGAGACCTGTCTCTGCGGTCGGTGTGTGTCCGACACACACATGCAGCCACCGCCGCACACAGGTGATGGGTCAGATCAGACGCAGTGGAAGCCACCATCCTTCACTGAGCTGAAGAAGAAGAGGGCGGGATCGTTGGATGTTCTGTGGGATGAACATGGAACAATGAATAAATGAGGAGGGAGATGCTGTAAAACCATGTTTCACTCTGGAGTCACATCACAGTAAGGCAGAGTGACGTCACAGCGAGCAGAGCATGAAGGAAGCCAAAAGACGTGATGGAGTTCTCTTCATGTCTTCAGGCTGATGATCTTCTATGAATGAGACGTTTCCCTCTTGTCCTGAATCGTTCTCATGAAGGTTTCCCTCTTCTTCTGGAAGAACCTCATTTCATGTTCCTGCAGCTTCGTTATCTCTGACGGCCATGAACGTTTGGGTTTCTTTTGGCCCCCTGTCATCTGGCTGTGACTCAGCGGCCCCCTCTACTGGTAACGGATCGACCCACACATGAAAATCATTCTGTTTTTTAAAAAAAATTCATTTGTTTTTTCAAAATAAAAGACTCAGACCAAGAAAGCGGTGCAGCCCAGCGCGACCCTTACTTTGAATAATGTGGTGAGTCTGTTGTCAAGGGAACCTTCTGGCAGCTGGAGTGTGAGTTCTCCTCCAACACGCTGCTCTGCCACAGACTGACAGTCATGAGTGGGAATCAGTCCTGTGATCAGTCCGTCCACCAGCTTCAAGAACATCTTTCCAGAAACACAGAAGCTTCAAAGCCTGTGTGCTCTTTGCCTGTTTGAACTCCAGCCAATGTTGAAGGATCCTGATGTTCAACAGATGAGCAGACTCAGCTCTTCCTTTTGAAAATGCTTATTGTTTCCAGACAAATGTAATACAGTTATTCGAATGGTTAAATATGGGGTGAGATTCCTGACCTGACAGCTGAAAATGGGGAGTTCCTCACAGGAAAAGATCTTGGAGGTGAAGACCTCAGGCAGGAAGTTGGACCCGCCAGAAATCCGTAATCTGCTTGGCAACAGAATCCTTTCTGTTTTTAGATTAAGGCCATTTCCGGCAGCACTGAATTCACCTGTTTCAGCTCCACACCTCTGCCTTGTTGAAGCTTTTCCAGAGTGTACAGGTGGAGGTTGTTCAGCTTGGTGGAGGTGGTGGAGTTCTCTTTCTCTGTGATCTGCGGGAGTTTTTCTTTGAATTAAAAGACTACTAAACTGTATTCAGCGAATCCAGCATTTCTGTGGTTCCTGTAGCCTTTGAGCTTCTGTTTAACATCGTTTTGTCCTTTTTAATCAGACAGTTAACTTGGCAGCTTCTTCGGAGAACGTCGGGTTCTGGCTGCCGTCATCTTCATGAGCTAATTTACCATTTATCAAATCACGTCCCAGTAATGATCTCAGACTTTTGAAAATGTCTTTTAAGTTTTAAAACATGTTCTTTAGCGCTAAAACCAATGGCAGCATCTTCAGTTCCGACTGCTTTTTGTGTGAAGCTCTGGTTTTCCTGCTCAACATCTGCTGGAGGTCCCACTGCTGTATGTCGTCTACGCAGGACGGCGGTGCTCCCAAACTCGCCGAGTTCTGGATCGTCACTCTTCAAAGACGCACCGGAGGTGTGTTCTTCTGAAGTTCAGCCAGAGCAGCAGGTGGTTGATGGTCTGAGATGAAGACTGTAGACCACATTTGCTCAGGAGTTGATGTTTTTGTTTTGAAAGAACAGCTCTGTTGTTTTTTGGGGTGGGTGTGCAGACATGAAGCAAAGATGTAGATAGAATTTCTGAGCTGCTCGCCTTTAAGCAAACAGACAGAACAAACTTCATCAGAGCTCCATCTGACCCTAAACTCTGCTGTTGTTTCCAGGTAACCCTCCATCCAAACCCCAGAAGAAGAGCTTTAAGCAGCGATTCCTCAAACTGCTTCCCTGCTGTCCCTCCGACTCCAGTACTTCAGTAAACCAAAGCAAGTTGGAGCAAAAACAGACAGTGGAATTCTTCTGTCCAGTTTTCAGTATTGTCCTTTCTGGGAAAGAGGTTCGCCTGACGCTTGAACGTTTTTGTCTGTTGCAGGAAGCATCAGCGACGAGGCGGAGCTGTCCGCCGTGTGCTTCAGGCCACAGGGCCTCGATCTCCTCGTTCAGCAGACCAGGTTCAGCAAGAAGGAGCTGCAGGTTCTCTACAGAGGATTCAAAAACGTCAGTCTCCCTCCTGCAGCTCAGCGGCTGATGGAATGACCTTATGCACCATGAAAAACCCCACACTAAGTTTTCCATGTTGCCGCTTTCTGCAGGAATGTCCGAGCGGCATTGTGGATGAGGACACCTTTAAACGAATCTACTCCCAGTTCTTCCCTCAGGGGGGTCAGTCTCTCTCTTTCTGTGATCCAAAAGCAGGAAAGTTCTTGTTCTAAAGCTGGCATACCTGAACTCACCACCAGAGGGCGCAGCTCCCATCTTCTGATGAACTCAAGTTTGCTCAGGATTTCTTTTTGTTGATTTATTCTCCTTAAAGAAGAAATAAGTTGTGTTCATGATAGACTGATGTATCTTTGGAGTCAAAGTGAGGCATAAAGTTTCTAAATGTAAATGTTGTTTTCATCTTTGAGGATGAGAAAAGGTCAAAGAAAAGCACCAAAGGCCCAAACATATGAGTTTGTGCAGAAATATTTGTGATGTACGATGAAAATGAGAGCGGCTCATAACTACGTTTCTATCGTTTTCAGATTCCAGCATGTACGCTCACTTCCTGTTTGAAGCTTTCGACACACACAACAACGGATCGGTCAGCTTTGAGGTGGGACTCAGACTTGTTCAGCTCCTCTTCTTCTGATGAATGTTTCTGAAATGCTCAAAGGAACTCCGACCTGGAGCAAGAGGCCTTGCTGTGATGAAGCTCGCTCTGTTACTTTTGCAGGACTTTGCTGTGAGTCTGTCCATCCTCCTGAGAGGCTCCATCACTGACAAACTCCATTGGGCCTTTAACCTGTATGACCTCAACAAGGACGGCTGCATCACCAAAGAGGTAACCCCCCCCCCCATCGATTGGAACTGCCACTTTGGATTCCTCTCATCGTTTGCTTCTGTCTTCCAGGAGATGACAGACATAATGTTCTCCATTTACGACATGATGGGGAGGTGCACGTACCCCAGCATGAAGGTCAACGCTCCCAAGGAGCACGTGGACAGCTTCTTCCAGGTGATCAGCATCTCCTCCTGTGCAGCCCGTGTTCCCTGGTATCTACTCTGAACGACCGTTTGTGTTGTTGTTAAAGTGCAAACATGTTTCATATCAAACCCATCATGATAGATGTTTATGTTTAGAATTCTGATTTCTCTTGAGGAAAACCAGGTTAACCCAGGAAGTAACACACCCGGTTTATTCTTAGTGCCCTTATTGTTAAAATCCACACAGGAAGTAGAATTTTTTTAAACTAAATTTACAGAAAAAGCAACAGGAAATTCTTTGCTTTTTTGAGACCTTATGTCGTTCCGTGTGGCTTCTCTTCCTCCAGAAAATGGACAGCAACAGCGATGGCGTGGTGACCATCGAGGAGTTCTTGGACACGTGTCAAAAGGTCCGGTCAAGAACATCATCGGAACTTCCTCACAGCTGCTGAGATAACAGGTTTGGTTGCTTTGCTCCCCATCCAGGATGAGAACATCATGCGCTCCATGCACATGTTTGACGATGTTATCTGAGCTCCGTCGGAGGACCACGCCCTTCCACCTGCAGCAGACCGGAACGTCTCGGAGGTGCAGGGACTCCCACGGCAACGACACCAGACGTCGACCCCGCTTCTCCAAAACCCCGTTTCTGCAAAGACTGAGCTGCTGGCGTGAAACGTGAAGGTTTTCCATCTGCTGATGCATGAAGATTCTAGGATCTGCTTTTGTGTTTGCATGACTGATACAGACGAGATGGTGCTGAAGACTCACTCACACCGGTTCCTACAGTTCTCCTCACGTCCCAAAGTTCACTTTTACTAGAATTAAATGTGCTGCTCAGTGAATGCCGGCTGATCTCTGAGCTGTTTTTGATCAACAAGATCCAGAATTTCTTAGACAGAAGTGTGAACTCAAACTGAACAGTTTCCACCAAGACGTTCAGCAGATGTTTCCACACTGAAATATCTGCTCATCCGCTTCCCGTTGAGTGTGAAATACTCCAACATAGAATAGAATACAAACAATTCCAGAAAGTGCCATCCAATCACATTTCCAGAAAAATAAACAACACAACATATTACAATCTACACTAGAAATGAAAAAACAAAGTAATTGGAATCAGTTACGGCAAATTAACCTAATTAAACTCATACTAGTCCACTTAGAACCGCTTCTCCTCCACATCGAGAGGAGCCAGTTGAGGTGGCTCGGGCATCTGGTCCGGATGCCTCCTGGACGCCCCCCCCAGAGAGGTGTTCCGGGCATCATGTCCCACTGGGCGGAGGCCCCAGGGAAGACCCAGGGCATCCAAACGTAGCTCCACTCCTGCTCCAGGTGGGATAGAGCAGCATGAAGGGCTGTGGCTACGGCGTCCACTGTGGATCCGTTTCCTCTCAAAGCGAACTGACAGGTCAAAGCTTTGGGTCAGGAGTGATGTGATAAGACTCCAAGTTATTTTAAATACATTTTTCCACTACTGGTGTGAGCGCCACTGGTCGGTAGTCACTTAAGGTGGAAATGCGTCTTCCTGGGCACGAGGACTGTGATGGAGGATTGGAGACATTGCAGGATCCAGAGCTGGAATGAAGAGAAGCTCGAGATCCTTTCCAACGTTTTCTGCAGCTTGAGGTGAAGAAGGATCTAAAACAAGTTTAGTCTTTGTAGGTTATAAGGAATAAAAATGTATTTGAAATGACGCAAAGTCAAGAATCAAAGAGACACCAAAGCAGTTTGATATAATCTTTATTTTATAAACAGATTTTCAGTAAAAACTCTGAAGTACAAAGACTAAGTTCCCTGTCAGTAGTTCGCTCCAGACTAACGTCTCATGAGTTCACGCATCCATCGGCTGCCCTTCTTCTGAAGCAGTGGCCACGCCCCCCAGAGCCACGCGAATGGCGGCGGCGTGGAGCATGCAGAGTTTTTAACTGTTATTTTTTTGTTTCTCATAAAAAAGGAAGCTACATGATTATCATAACAAAATAAAATCTCTTTGGCGTCGAACACCCACCCAGAAGCAGAAACACACACACAGCTGAAGCCTCAGCGCCTGAACTAGAATCAGTAAAATTAGTCTATAAAACACAAGTTCAGCCCTGTTAAGATTATGAGTCCCATATTCTGTAATAATTGCATATTTTACATCATGTGGGGGGGCACAGGGAACACTCCACTCCTTCCTGTTCTCCTCCTGGTCTCAGCTCCTCCTCCATCCTCTGAAACGACACAAAAACACTTGTTAGTTGGCTTCTTCTTCCTGGATGCCTCACGTCTCCATGGAAACAAGGATGCGGGTGGAGTCCGACTTTTTCTTTCCACAGCCTCATTTTTTTTCTGTTCAGTACCCTTTTATTTAATCTGTTGGTCACATTTCTGCACCCCTGAAGCTGGATTATTGAAATAATCTGGCTCGAGTTATTTTGCCCTTCCAGACGTCCTCAGCTGTGAGCTGGACTCACTCATCAGACTCCAGGACTCCACCTGCTGCTCTGTCCTCCTTTGTTGGGAGAAACGCTTTGGTTTCTTGGGTTCTGGGGGGGTGGGGGGTGGTTGGTCGCTTTATCTTGGATCACAAAGTGCTGCCGCTGAAAAAAAGAGAGCTGTGCAGCAACGGCTCGTCAACTCGCATCAGGTTCAACAGCCAGAGAGCCCCGTTACGTAACAGAAGGAAACGGAGCAGTGCTCCCCCTAGAGGACGGCAGTGGGATTACCGTCCACCACGGAGTGAAGAATGTTCTGCTCCTCTTCCTCCTGCATGCTGTGAAGCTTTTCTTTCTTGCATTTAGACTTTTTGAGTTTTCAGGATGGTTGATGTTCAGAGGAAAAGCTTTGAGGTGAAGAACGACGGCAAAAAACCAGCAGTGACTGTGAATCGATCACACTTTTTGAGCACTTTTAAAATGTTTTTCAGCTCATTTGTTTGTTTTTTTAAGCCCATCTTGAAATGAATTTGTCGGCTCTAGGGTTTTTCCACCATCTTTTGGAAAAGAGCTGCAGAAAAGGACACAGCCTCCGAGTGTCCTTAACCTTTCTCTGTCCTTCAGGTTCAGGATTAAAAATTCGTCTTTTTATGAATCTCAAAGCCAATAAACAGCTGTGGTGCAGAGGTAGAGCGGTCGACCTCTGATTAGAAGATCGCAGGTCTGGTTACTTCCCCGTGCACCCGTGTGTGGAAGTGTCCTTGAAAACAAGACGCTGAAGCCCTCCTGTCTCCTGGTGGACATAGCTTGGCGCCAGTGTTCAGCATCCGTGTGGGAAGAAGCACTTTGGGCCTTCTGAGCATGTTTGTATGTTACAAACGTGGACGAGGAGCCTGTGAGCACAGGGCTGTTACCATAGGAACACAAAGAGGGGCAAAGCAGTACAATGAGATTTGTTGGTGGGGCCCTCCAGCCCCCCCCCTTTTTTGTGCAGATGTGAAAGACTGAAGCGGATCTTCTGCTCAGAGTCGCTGCTGATGAAACAAATCAGGGAATGTAAAGTTTTATAGAACGTTAGAACCCCCCCCCCCCCGTTGGTCGGATCGTTTTAATTTACTGACTGCTGTGAGCGCTCAGGTCAAGAGAAAGCGCTCCATCAGCAGCAACAGGCTTTCACAGCTGCGACTGCATTCACCCGTCGCCATGGCGACCCCTTCTGCCACAGAGGCTTTTTTTTTTTTTTTTAGAGCCTCAGACCTCAAACCCAGGAAACTTTTTCTGTTCTAAAGAATCCATAAAACAACTGTTCGGGTCCTCTGAAGTGGGCGGAGCTTTACCAAAACCACCTTCAAGATTTAGATTCACCAGAAGAGAGACGCTCAGGATGCTCCTTTATTACGGGACAAATAAAGGGGAAGTCCTCCACCCCGACAGTCAAACATGGTGGTGGGAACATCCTGCTTTAGGGTTGTTGTTTTTTTCAGCCAAGAACCTCATCACAACATGATCAGGATTCTGTGGAGAAGCTAAGGATCAGGGTGAGGAGACCCTCCAACCCAAACCTACAGACGAGAGACAGCGAGCGGATCAGAGTTCAGGAAGACTTTGATCTCTGGACTTTTTTTTTTGTGGAGGGTTTTAATAACTCTGGACAATGATTCCTCTGGGGCTTCAAATTCTGACATTGCCAGTTGAGAAAACACTTGGTAGAAAAAACATAACCGAGGTGAAACCTAAATATCCATCTTTGTTGAACCTTCATGTTCCTCTTAGAGAGTCGATCCATCAACCACACTTCCTGTGGACGTCCATCTGTGAGGCTCACGGCTGGTTTTGGTTTCCACTGATAAGAAGAGGAAAACGTTTGACAGACCTGCCCGGTATAAACCAAACAGACCGTCACGGATGCTCTAAGCTACTGTTCTGTAGGCATGACAACGAGGAACTCAGGGGTTGTGCAGTGGTGGGAGTAGCTTAGTAAGGGATTACCATAATCAGCAAATCAGAATCATCTGTAAAGTATTACAGCTCAAACGAAGAACCTGAAGATCTGGAACCACAATGTTCTGCAAGAACAAACCCGTCTGAACGTTTCCAAAAGTCAGTGACTGTTAATAACCCCCCCAAAACAAGTGGAACAGCTCTGACCATTAATATTGATCTGGGTATTGTCCCTCGTAGTAGCCTGGTTGGTATTCGTCGGGCATCATGCCATTCATGATTTCCACGCCCATGCCCATGCCCATGTCGTCCATGCCGTCCTGGTCAGCCGGGTATCCAGCAAACCCCCCCTGGAAGCCGGCGTCGAGCTCTGGAACACAAACAGGGTAAAAGCACCGATGAGCAGAGCGTGATGAAGGTCGCTGCAAACGTTTCAGGAAAACGGACTTTTGTTTAGCGCCAGTGTTGGTGTTCCTGGATAGGGATGGGTACCAAACTCTGTACCGACCTGGTACAGATGTATACGGAACCACCAATACCATATAAAAGCGTACCGATCTTCACTTCAGTACTTTGTTTTGGACATAATCACTCCACTCAGTTGTGCTTTACAATTCCAGCCAATCCTTTCACCTTTCCAGCGATTGTAGTCAGGCTCCTATAAGATGGGTAAGCTGTGATGGTGGGCGGAGCTTCAAGCTTTAGCTGTACTTCACAATAAAAGATTCTAACTCAGCGACTTGATGAGGTAGAGAGCTGTGTACAATGTTCCCTGCCCCCCCCCCCCAAAAAAAAACAAAAAAAGACGTTGTCATGGCGATGAGCGGTAAAATACGTGTTTACCTATACATGCATGTGTAAAAACAGATTCATTAAGCATCTTAGGCCTTCAGCCTTCCATGCTGCTTCATCAAACTTTTTATTTTAAACTTTATTTTTGTTACATTAAAAAACAAACCACAATCAGAACAGAGGTCAATCCTAGATGCTTCCTTCTTGTGTGTATTTGTTGTAAAGTGTCCATTCTTCTGCTGCAGACGCTTTTTTTTCCCTTTGTAATAATTGAACTGAAACTGAACTTGATTGCTTTTGGACAAATGTGGGATTCAAAAATGAATGGTCATGCTTTTTTTTCTTTTTTTGCCCCCCCCTCCCTCCAGCTGTGTGGCAGCGGGCTGTTGACCCCCCCCCCCCTTGCTAAGGTATGTGCTGTGTGTGCACATTTGGCTGCTCACCATCTTGGTATGGAGGCTCCATGGAGATGTTGTTGCGGGCCTGCGGACAGTCACAGAGGAACATTAGTGCTTCAACGTTCATCTTCGCACTCCTCTGAGTGACACGTCTTCTTTCACATCATGGCTTCCTGACAGCAGGGGGCGCCGCACACTCACCATCTCCCAGGCGACTGGGTCGTGTTTGAACAGGGAGTGGGTGAGCTCCATGGACACGCGCTTCTTGTGTTCCAGGCTTTTGTCCTCGGAGATGCGGAAAAGCACGGCAGCGGCATACGTGGCTGCAGGGAGAAGATCAGAGAACAATCAGAGAAAGAAAAAAAGACAAACATCTCAAACATCCGCAGAGATCTGGAGCAGCCCCGACCACCGCAGGCTGACAGGGTCTCCTGTAAGACGTCCACGTGACTAACAGAAAGACTCCGCCTGACCTTGGGCCTCATTCCTGAAGCTGACGTGCTCATCCTGCATAGTTCTGACTCATCCGTCGTCTCTCACATCATTAGTCCAGATCCTGACCTCCACCTCCTTCTGGAGAATCAGCTGTGAGCACATCTGTGCGCGAGCTGTCTGCGGCTGTTAGTGCTTTTATGCTGCTCGGAAAGTACGCTCAGTTCCTGCAGCGCAGAGAGTTCATGCAGGAGGCACGGCTCCTTCATCCAGCAGGACAAGGCAGATGCACCAAAAAAACAGAAAGACAACTTCTTCCTCGAGACAGAAAGTGTCTCCGTGTTTTATGTGAGCGCCTGTGTCAAAATCACATCTTTGTCCTTTTTGACATCGGCAAGCGTAAACCGTCCTCTGACAGACGGAGGGAAGCATTTGAGTCCAGTTCATCCTGTTTACTCCTGATCCAAATCATGGATGCTGAATCTCACATAGATGAGATTCTCTGCAATGTCAGAGGAAGATGCCACTGCTGACATCAGCATCAGGAACATTGGGAACAAGACTCTGGACGAAGTACATCTTTAGGAATATTTCCTTGACTGAAGACAAACAATGATGTGATCAGTGGCTGGATGAGCTCAAGGTTAGCCTTTAGAGCAGGGGTCGGGAACCTATGGCTCGCGAGCCATATATGGCTCTTTTGATGGTCACGTGTGGCTCGCAGACAAATCTTTAATTATAGTTTTTTATTCATTAGACCATTCCTTCTCGGGCGCGATGCGATGCCAGAGGCGCGCAGTAGTATTGATGCTTGGAGAACAAAATCTCTGCCAGAACTATCACTTTACTATTATCTATTATTTCACAGAGTTTGTACCAGCCGGAAACCTGTGAATTGCCGTGCCTAAAACTGCGCGCTCCCGTCTCTGAGAAAGAGCGTGCAGTTGCGGAGACGGGATGTGTGAGGGAGAAAACAGAGGGTGGGGCTGAGGTGTTGTGGGGACAGGCAGCAGGTGAATCGCGCTGGGATTGTAAAAACGTAAAACCCGCTGCCCGTCACTCACTGCGGCGTGTGAGTGTGTGTTTGGCTCCCCGTCTGCATGTGAGCAGTCTTTCTCACATCTACAGAACATTCAGACCAACCTAAGATCACGTTTAAAGTCTCAACACCTGCATGAAGCAGAAACTCACCACGTATCAACCAGACTAGACCATCAGCAAAACTAATACGAGAAATACTCATCATTTATTAGCAACAGCATAACAATGTTATTAAAAAGAATCCACAGACTTATTGTACTTTAAAAATGTTGAAATTAAATCAAATGCACACATTCACTTGTATATTTAGTTTTAAACATATTGTTGCGGTCTGAGTTGGACTGGGTGGCTGTTGGGCCGCGTTAAAAGTTCTGGAGTTCATTGAACGCGTCAAGCAGAGATCTGATTGGCCCTCAGTTCTGTCGCTCAGCCTGTTGTTAGGTAGTTTGGACCAATGGGGTTCAGCTATGGGCCGAATAAGGGAAATGGGAGGGCTGGAGCGGGAGCAGGGGAATATAAAGTTGGGAGAAGCGCTCTCGTCTCGGCGGGAGAGATTCAGGAGTTGCTGAATTAATTGAACGGCGTTTGTTGCGGTCTGCAATAACAAGAACAAAGAACCTTAAATGAGGTTAAGTCTCCGTGCCTCAGTGTGGGAAAGAGACACTACATTATTGTATGGCTCTTTCAAAATTACATTTAAAAATATGTGGCGTTTATGGCTCTCTTGGCCAAAAAGGTTCCCGACCCCTGCTTTAGAGCTTCGGGGTCTGCTTTTATTTTGAAAATATCAAAGCACAGTAACAACCGTTGGTATGTTTCAAAGATTTTTTCGAAGTTCCACCAAATAAAAAGATACATTTGGATATTTTTCGGTCTCTTTCCTGTCATTTCAAGCTCATTAATGCTTTTGTTGAAGAGATTTGGGGAGAGTTTGAATAAGTGCTTTGGTTTTTACCTTCTTAAGCAGACCAGCTGTTCTCCCTGACCCCAGAGGAAACAAAGATTTCAGACACTAACTTTCCCCTTTTGCTAAATTCGAGAAGACGTTTAGGATTTCTTTGCAGATGAAAGACGCACAACGAGCTCTGGAAATGAAAGAAACATGGAGTTTCGGGGGAAGGCAGCAGGATCCAGCCTTCACACATCAGCAGAAACATGTGCTCTCTCATAATGGACCACAGAGGGAGAGCGTGAAAACGGCACTTAAACGACGCACAGCTGCACGTCCAACTGGCTTCCGTCTATGACTAAGTGCTGCATTAGTGCAGCCTTATCGCAGCAGTCCTACCGATGCCCTCGTTGTTGGAGTGCAGCAGCTCCATCAGAGGAGGCGAGGCGCCCTCGGCTTCAATCTTAATAGCTGACTGTTTGTCAATCGCCAGCTCGCAGAGAACGCCGGCGGCCACGCGCTTCACGTTGTCCACTGATGAGTAGAGAAGCTGCGGAGAAGAAGGGCGGTCAAAGAAATCGTGCAATGGTGTGATGTTACCAGCTGAGGTGGAATGAGTCCGTTTGGCTACAAATGACAGGAATACCGAGACTTTCAGCTTCCTGGTTGGTTACCTGGACAAAGAGAGGAATGATGTTCAGGAGGGCGATTTCCGCTCTGTTGGTGGGATCTCTGGCCAGGATGTGCAGCGCTCCGGTGCATCCCTCCACGATCTCCTCCATCCTCACTCCAGCCTGAGGTCACAGGGACAAGCGTTACTCTGCTACTTTCTGATGTCAACAAAGCCCTGCAGCTGCACCCCGAGACACGCACCTGGAACGTCTGCTGGTTGGACGAGTCGTGTTTCTGCGTGTCCTGGTGTGCTTTGATGAGCAGGTTGACCAGGCGGGGCAGGACTCCCGCCGCTCTCAGGGCGTCCTGGTTTTCCTGGCACAGGGCCAGGTTCCGGATCAGACCCACCGCAGCCTACAGGAGGGGAAGCCACAGGACGCTGTCATGCAACACTGCCCCACACTCCTTTTCCCTGCTAATGACCCCCCCTCCCCCTCCCCACTGTCTCCACTCCCCCCACCTTCACGACAGGCCAGTAGTAGGGCTGGTCCACCAGCTTGATGATGGCGGGAATGCCGTAGTGATTCCTCACTGCGTTTTGCGCCAGCTCGGCCTGCGGGTGGCGGGAGGTCAGATGCCGCAGAGCGCAGACCGCAGGCTCGATGATATCCTCCCTTTGCGCGGCGCGCAGAATGGCGTGGATCAGCGCCTCGATGCCGTTGTTCTGGGTGACCAGAGACTTGTTGTGGCCGTTGTTGCAGGTGAGGTTGGACAGGATGCCGGTGGCACAGGTGAGCATGTTGATGTCGTCGGAGCTGAGCAGACGCACCAGCATCTGCAGCAGGCTGTCCAATCCATCCTGGAGGAGAAGACATCTCTGAGCAGGCCGCAGCAGAACAACACATTTCTGACGTTTCACGGTGAGGACAAACCTCCTTGGTGGCAGCATCAGACAGGTTTCGAAGAGTCCACAGGCAGTTCTGCATCAGACGCTGGCTGGAGCTGTTCAGGTGTTTCCCCAGAGCCTGCATCCCACCTGCAGGGACAGAAGCAAACATGTCAGAGACCAGAGCCCGCCTTGCTGCAGCGCTTTAACGCGAGAGGCGGAGACGCCAGCAGGAAAGGCGTACCGGCTGCCACGATGGCCGGTTTGTTGCTGGGGCACACGGACAGCACTTTGAGCACGCGGCTCGTGGTCCACAGCAGCTTCTCGTAGGTGTAGTTTCTCATGATGTGAACCAGACCCTCGGGGCCGCCGTTGGCGAGGATGATCAGCTGGGAAACACACGGCAAGAATGTTTGAGCGGCTTTAACAATCACATCAAACATTTACATGAACTCAAGTAGTCAGATTACTGTAATAATCAGATGGACCTGGTTGAACCTGAGAGACGGGATTCTAAAAGCCTTCATCACATTTCGGCCTCTACATGTTGTGATTTAGGACTTTTAAGGATGATCAGGATTTATCTTGCAACTAAGTCATAAAAAAATGTCAGAGTCTGGTTGACGGGCCTGCTGTGGATGTCGGACAGGCGAGTTCTGATCGTGGTTCCACACACCTTGCTCTCCTGGTTTCCAAATGACAGCAGCTGCAGACAGTCTGTGGTGATGGCCAGGAACTTGGGGTTGCTCTTTTTCAGCAGAGGAACCATCCTCTGCAGGCCGTCGGCCAAACGCACGGCCATCTTGGCGCCGTCCTGGTGAAGCAGGAGGTTGTGGAGTGTGGTGATGGCGTAGAAGAGCACGGACTCCATGGGTGAGCTGAAGACAAAGCGCTTCGTTTAATGCCAGCTTCGATGATCACAGCTTCTGAAGATTGTGACTATTTCAGATGCGCATCAAAGGAAGCGTTGGACCCCTGACAGAAGATGAAGCTGCCGTTGTACCTGAGCATGCGCACAAGTGCAGGAATCCCGCTGGATTTGAAGATGGCGAGCAGCCCCTCCCTCTTGTGGGACAAGTTGTGCATGATGCTGGCGGTGGCTCTGGTCGTCTCCATGTCACTTGTGTTCTGCATGGCTCGCACCACCGCCGCCACCATCTGTGGCGACTGCATGAGCGCTTGCCGCGACGCCTCCTTCCGGCTCAGCTGGTTGACGATCTGTGCGGCCCTGCTGACCACGAACTGAGGAGGGGGGAGGGGGGGGGGGGTACATTTTAGGGTCTAACTGATGCAGAATCAGAGCCCCTCAGGCTGCTCCTGCTGCGTGCAGCAGCCAGAGCATCTTTCTCCTCATCACCTGGTCTTCGTCGTTGAGCAGCTTTGTGAGCTCGGGTACGGCTCGAGTGGCGAGCTCGGCGTCGTCCTGGTAGTTGATCAGGTGGACGATGGCCGCCTTGAGCATCTGAGACGGCTCGGCCAGCCGCTGGACGTTGGTCATCTGGGAGGCGTCCGTCTGAGTGGACAGGATGGCGGTGCCGGACTCCAAGGTCTCAGGGAACATAGCCGCACGCACACGCTGGGCTCTGGTCATGGAGTACTGAGCGTCCAGGTCTGGAAGGAGGAGACGGAGGTGAGGGGGACTGACGGCACACCCCCAGTTTGAGTCCTGGGTGAAGCTGCCTTACCAGGCTCCCCATGGGTGACGGTGGCGGTCATGGTGTGATGCCTGATGAACTCGCCGTCGTCTTCTCTGACCGTGGTGGCTCCAGACTGGATTCCTGAGTCCATGTGATACATCGTCTGCTGCCACTCTGTCACCTTCCTCGCGCCGCTTTCCATTTCCCCCACTGCCGGGCAGACAGACAGCAGTTAGCTCCAACAAAACCACAGACGGAGGCCTTTCTGGGACCGCTCTGCATGATAACCGGAGCTTCCTTTTTCACGTTCAGGAAGTGACATCAACATGGTAACAAAAGCAGGAAGTCAGAAAGCTCAGCATCGCTTTCAGAAGAGCAGATCCTTTCCCTGTAATCCCACATCTCCACAGATGTGGGATTACAGAAACACAACTGTTTTAGGCAGTACGCTCTGATCAATAGTTCTGTGAAAAGTCCCTTCTTACCAAACAGAATCATTTCTCACATGGAATTAGGAAAATGACTGACTTGAATCAAACAAAGACTCTGAATGTGAAGTAAGTGAGATGGACCGCGGCTGTAACACCAAATATGTTTCTGGAACATTGCTTTGGACCACTGAATGTTTAATGAGATCTCTGCAGAACCTAATGGCGTTTGAAGACGCCGACACTAAAACAACATTCAAATTGCTTCCTTCCATCTCCTCGACTTCCTTCCCTCTCCAGCGTGCGTCAGGATTTGCATACAGAATTGCACATGATAGAAATGTTTGGGGGGGGGGGGGGGGGGGGGGGACACTTGAATGCGAACCGTTTCAAGCAAGTTCATGCTTTTATACGTTTTTATTAAAGCCATCAAGCATCAAAAACGGGTTGAAAACTGAATTAATGACATCTGGAAATCCAGAGCAACGATCAGACGGGACTTACTCATCGCCATCTTTGACGTCTGCGGTCAAAGGAACGGCGCCGGAGCAAACCTGGAGCAGAAGAGAACATGTCAGCTTCACTGTCAAACATACGGCTTTCCATGAACTACTGAACTTATTAACCCCCCCCCCCACACACACACACACATAAAACCCTGCAGCCACTCCACCTCTGCCAACAGAGGCAGCAGAGGGGGTGGGGGTCAGACAGCTGCTAGGCCCATGGGAGCTGCCCGGTGCTGATAAACAGCCATCAGGAGCCAGCCTGTCAGTTTGGATTCCAGTGGGGGGTGGGGGGTCTCAGTCATGACGCAAGGCCTGAGCAGACGCCTGCTCCCACTGCACTCCGCTGGACTTTTGCTGAAGCAGCACCTCCTCTGAAACCTCCTCATGACATGACGGTGCATGTTTGCCGTCAAATCACCCGACCGGTTTAACACGCCGCCGCACAGAAAATTTGTTTTTACGCGCACGCAAAGATCAAGCACAAACCGTTCTCAGCTTTAAGGAGACCCCACAAACCCACAGAAAGCCCCCCCCCCCAAAAAAAAAAAAAAAAAAAAACAGAATCTGCAATGTTGACCAAAATCTGCCCCCTGAGGAATCTGAACGACAGAAGCTGAATCTCTGCTGAAACTGCAGAAACGCAGACGTCTATCAAAGTTCTGGCGGAATGAACCTAAAAGCACTTCTGCAACATATCACTGATAACCTCCACAACCGGCATGTAACCTGTTCCACCGTGAGAAAAAAGAACTTTAATCTGCCAACCGAACATCCAATTAATAAAAACACACCTGTTGTAACACAGTACTTTGTATGTGTGAAGGTGAAATAGACGTCTGCGGTTAATTTCATGCACATCATCAAATACACGCCTTCATGCACACACACACACACACACACACACGCATGTTTGGGTGCGCATGCACGAGCATTGTGTGTGGGCATGCGTGTAGACGTGCATAGGAGCATTTGCACGTGTGTGTGTGCGTTAAACAATTACACACTGGTGCCAACCTATAACCACCAGGATTTATAGGGGGGGGGGGGGTCGCCCACTCTACCTCTGCACCACGACTGAAGTTTTTTGTATTTATATATTTCTGTACTAAAGATTCTCTGCTTGATCCAGAATAAGGGAGAAAATGAATCAATGATGGATGTTTGGATTTTTTTACTTCATTATTGAGGGATCAGCTGATCCCTCAATAATGAATAATGACTTTAATGCATTCAGCTAACACTAGGATCCAGATGTTGCTCTGCAGCTATAAATATCAGCCGTTAAACCTTAGAGAAAATTTAAAAACCTCAAATATTCGTCGTTACGTTTTGTTTTTCTGCTGTGGTGGCTGCTTAAAGCACCGGGTCTGGTAGGAAGGAGTGACTGACTTTGTCCTTTTTTACCTTCGTCTGTACATGCCCACTTCTGTTCCTTTGTCAGATCAGTACCTTTTAAATCTCTCACCTTTCCTCGACATCCCATAATGTTTGAACACACCCCTTTGCCTCATCTCATGAATGTGAGCTGTGGAAAGCTTGCAGAGCGTTCCTGCGGGCCCCACAGGACTGTCTGTACCTGCAGCTGCATGTTTTCCTCACACCTGTACACCGTCAGGTCTGTGAAAAATGCAACCAGGTGAATCACGGCGCAAACACACGTTCTACAGCAGACAACCGTAAATCTGGTTTCTAGGGCGCGGCGGCCTCAGTTAACTGCTGCGTCACGCCCTACTCATCACCAGGCGGTGCTCAGCTTCTACCGATCAGAAGGTGAAACCACAAACATGAGCTTGTTGCCGTCACTGATGAGATCACGCAAAACCAGAGAATGGGGCAAAACTTGAAGCCATTTCTGGAGAACCTGAAGCCTCTTGAGCTTCAGAAGGTCCTGCTTGTTGTTCAGATGGGACTTTGCTCTCTTCCAGTTAATGAGTGACTCCTCTTCCTCCTCCTCCTCCTCTCGCTCTGTCACCACCACTCATCCTCCCACACACATTAACTGTAAAGCTGAGGCCACGGTTTGGAAAAACAGTTCACACCCCTCCCTCCCTCCCTCACACAGTCTTGTTAGGCAACAGTTTCTCTGGATGACTTCAGGAGGCGTCTTCAACAGAGCAGCCAGCGCAGTAAACGCAGGAATGCGTGTCAGTAGAAGCTGCCAGAGAGCAAGCTGCAACAAAAAGCAGCGGTGGAAGCGTTCCAGCTCCTCCTGAAGGTGGAGTTCAACCCGACCTGCTGCTGAAGGCGGCGCTGAGCTCCAAGCTCACGTTAACCGCAGCACCGATGGTCCAAACTAAGGTCAGAGGGGTCAGCGAGGAGAAGAGGAATGGCTCGGCCCCACCCCACACCACAGGCACGCCTGACGGCGAGCGCCTCCCCAGCAGTGAAGGGCTCTCAGGGAGGGAGCGGCAGAAGAGTCCTGGAGGAGATCCAGTTCAGAATTCTCCAATCATTAATAAGTTTGGCCGGAACAAACGGAGCTGCGGGCCTGAGCTGTTCTCGGTGTCACAGCAGGAATGAGTCCAGTCAGGGAGGGGCCCCTGGGGTCAAAGTATGGCCACAGACTCCTAACACGCAGAGCCCCCAGTGATGTTCGTTATGGAGGACGTTCCTGTTTGGCAGCTTGAAAGTAACAGATTTGCTCCTCGCCTTGTTAGACTTTAACACGCTTGTTGGAGGGTATTAAGCAAAATCTCAGCTGTTTTCAGGCTGGGGGGGGGGGGGGGGGGGGGGGGCAATTTATCATGGCTCCAAACCACCATGGTGAATGTCTGCAGATCCATAATGGGACAATAACACACAAATCCAGTAATCCAACGGTTTTCTTCTTTATGGACACAGTATCACACCTCTATTTCAGATGATGTGTTCATGGTCATCATGGAAAATGGGAATAATCTCCTCCAGTAATTAAGTGCCAGCAGCAGCACGGTGTGGAGGCGTTAGAAAACATCCAAACATCACGACCAGCCGAGCGTCACCAAAGCGAGAGCTCCCTCAGCAGGAAGCCCCCCAGGTCAGCCAGGACGCTGTCGCACATGCTCATGTGCGTCCTGGAGGAGACCTCTTCACATGCAGGGGGGGCTCCTCCGACTCCCAGCAGCCTCGCTGCTCTCATATGGAGGCTGACAAGCAAATAAAGCAGATTATGCTTGTCCACATCTGTAAAGCTTCTTGTACCATCTGGATGAGGAATCGTTTGACATTTAGGTCAGCCCCCCCCTCCCAGCACAACCGCTCTGGTGGGGAGACACTCTCTGTGAGCCCCCCCCGACTGAAGCTTGTCTGGCTGTGCGCTGGCGGGGGGGACAACTGGATTGCAGTTTGCTATAAATCAATAAGGGAGGATGTGAAGTGATGCACAGCTGATGAGTTTATGCTAACGGATGACGGGAAGTGCTGCTCACCGCCGCCGATCACCCAACAGCTGAGAGCGGCCCGCGGACCACGGCACCAACCCACGGGAGGCCCGGGTCCACCAGGAATCGCTTGAGAAATGCCAGATGACCAAAGTGACGTCACTACAAGGAGAGGCAGCTAACGAGAGCGCGTTACCAGAGTGCTTTTGTGCAACGCTGCACCTGTCTGGACCCGACGGGTCCAGGTCCTGGATCTGGATCCGGTCCAGACTCCAGTGAATAAAGCGAGCAGCAGAAAGGCCGGAAGCTCCTGTCCTGTCAGCTGAGTCACAGCCGTGACTTTCACGAGTGGAAGTAGGCCAGCGGCTGCAAACTGCAGCGCAGTGGAGATCCCCCTCTGGGCCCTCGCTGTGAATTAAAGGAAACGTGAGCCGTCTCAGAGGAGGCGCCCGGGAGCAGCCAGGGATCGCATTACACACAACTGATAAAAGAGGAGGAGGAGGAGGAGGAGGCGTGGAGCGGGGTGCAGCCAAGCAGCAATAACCGCTCATTTGCCAGGAGTACTGCACAAAGTTCACCAAACACGCCGGCATAAATATGACACAGCCGGAGGGGGGAGGAGTCACAGACTCCCTGATTCTAGCCGAGGTCATGCCCGCCTTCACGCTGACGAGCTCCTTTTTGGACTCTCCAGAAGACCGAGGAGCCCGTTGGGTAAATGTTGGGATCTCTGAACCCCAAAGAGGACGAAGCGCGGCTAGATGGGACGGCACGCCGATGAGCCTAAGTTGGTGTAAGAGGCTGAAAACGGCGTGGGGGGTGGGGGTGGCGAGCTGCTATGCATCAGTGTGCGCTGTGACACAAGATTAATTTTTTAAGGAGAGGGCACGGGGGGGGGGGCTGCTGACACCCCACAGGAAGGTTGAGCTGCTGTCTGCAGGCTGTGTAGGAACCGGTCCAGAGATGCTGCCAGAACCAGAACCGGGTCATGAGAATGTGTTGTTATCCACAGCAGCGCTCCTCTAAACAGCAGCGGAGACGGATCGAAATCTTTAAAAAAAAAACACCTCCTGCTTATTTGCTTTCTGTTTCAACCCCCCACCCCCCACCCCACTCCTCAGATCGCAACTCTGGCCGATCATCCAAGTGTGAAAAGTTTCTCTTTTGACTCAGACTCTGAATGCAGTGGTAACATGTGGTAATGAAGGACATTCTTCCCCAACAGGAATGGGGTGGGGGGGCTCAAACAGGTCTGACATGGTTTCTAAAGAGAGGGTGTCATCTGACCTCGTCTTAGTCTCGGGGGTCACTGATCAACCTTGGGGTAACTGTACTTCCCTAGCATAAAGGCCCGTACACACCGGGACGAATATTCGCCAGCGTTTTTCGCCACGTTTTTTGTGTTCACACCCAGGCGATTTTCGCTGACGATGAGCCGAGTGAACATGCAATTTCATTCCCTGACATTAGATGGCGCTTAATGTAAACAGAAATACTCCTGTACATAAGGTGGCGCTGCGCATCTTTACGATTCTTAAAGTCGCTTTTCACTCAGAAGAAGAGAGCAAGTATTTACGCGCTTGTCAGAATAATACAAAGAAAACATGAATATTTTAAGCATCAGTAGCTCCAACTGGTACTTGGTAAGGGGATATTTTAGAATGTCCGTCATTATTTCTTGGCGGCAGTGTAGACGCTACTTGGCGTCTATCTTCTTCGCTGGTATGTGTGCTCAGCAAGGCAGTTTTGTGTTTGAGCGCCCCCAAGTTGTGTTTTACTGTAACTTCAGAAGCTCCAGACACGTGAGCAAAAGCGCCATTCTCATTGGTCGAATAGATTGACGCGATGCGTCGAAAAAAAAAACGAACCCGAGGCGTTTTTTGACGCTTTGGCGCGTGGCGTTTTCTTCGCGTCGGTGTGCACACTCACATTGGTGCCCTTTGTTTAGTCACGAGGCGTTAAACGTCGGCGAAAATCGCCGGCGAAATTCGTCCCGGTGTGAACAGGCCTTGAGGCCCTGACAGCAGGAATGCGACCTGACGGTGGGATTTGTTTGCTGCTCTTGTAGTACATCAGTCCGACTCTTTGCATTCTAAACAGAAATGACAGCGTCGACTTCCTGCTGCTTTGATGTGATGAAAACAAACTTCAAGTGGAATAAATCGGATCTTGTCTGCTGGATCGGAGGCTGTCGCATAGCCTCAGCGAGGCGCAGATCCCAGAGAGGCTGATGGGAACTCTTATCTCTCTGCATTCCCTTCACATGAGAAAAAAGGAAAACAAAGACGAGCGCAGAGAAAACAAAGAGAACGGAGAGTTCCTCCTGGAGCCGCGGCGCCTCGAGGACCAGGAGAAAGATGAGGGCCGGAGTTTAATCCAGGGAGGAAAAGATGAGGCTGGGGTCTGTAATCCCTCGGAAGCAAGCAAACCTGTAAACCGAGGGGCCTCCTGGGTCCTGCTTCTGCTAATGTAGGCCAGTATCAGAGAATTTGGGGGTTGGATTAGTCATGTCACCACAGCTGTGGAATCAACTGTAATTCCTCCAACCCACCCGCCCTCCCCAGGAGCGGTTTCCAGTGTGTGCGTGAGTGGGAGGGGCCTCAACAACCACAGAAACCTTTTTGAACAGGTTTCCCTGTCATGTAAACAGGAACCTTTTGTTTTTGTTTTTTTTAATCTATGCTGGAGCTCTATCACACCTGCCAAAGAAAGTGAACTACCAGAGGTCTGACTTAACCCTGGTACGGATTAAACCAGACCAAAGTTGATCCGGGAAAAGGCTCTGGAGTCCATAAACTGACTTTAATATCAAGGATCGAAGCATTCTGTCAGTGGTGAGGCTTCAATGACACCACGGAATTTTCTTTCTGAGGCCTCTTTGATATTCGCGCCGCAGGGAAACACAGACCCACTTTCCTTTTTACCTGCCGCACGCGCGCGCGCACGGCGCCATGGAAACAGGGTCTTACGACAGAACCGGCCCGTGTCAACGTTCGGTACCAGGTCCAAGTTGCCATGTTAAAACTAAAAGCCAGGACGCGCGTTCACGCGGACAGAGACAACCTGTGGTAGTTCGAGCACGCGCTGAACTCCGGAGCAGAAGCGGGCAGAGTTTTGAGGCACGCGGAAATGAGGGCAGAATGAAAGGCGCCGGGCGGTCACAGCACACAAGCGAGCCACTATGCAGCCACAAATAGACCATTTCGAAAACACTTATTTTTTTTCTGTCACCAAAACGAGAGAAAAACATCGATGATCCAAACGGCAGAGGCCGCATTATTAGCGCGGAAAATGTATCGCGTCGTGACTCCTACCTGAGCTAAAGGCGGAAGGCTCTCCAGAAAATTCCGGCTGTGTGTGTTTTCTGCGGTGCGAGTCCTTCGGTTTCGTCGCTCCTCTCCCAGCCGTTGCTGCCGTCGCTGACGGTGAAACAAATGAGTCAAAGGAGCGTCACCTCCGCGCAGGCCCCGCCCACCTCCCAGCGCGGCCCCACCCGGCCCGGTTCCCCAGCCGCGAGCCGACCTCACCGTCCGGACCTGCTGCCCGTAAACATTCACTCCCTCCCGCTGCAGAGCGCCGAAACTTGCACAAAGATCCTCTATTCCGAAGAGCCCCACATCGGGGGTGAAACCCCAAACCACAGCCAAACACGGTTAAAGCACTCTTTCAGACAGCTGGTGGGGGAGGGGCTCTGCTGGGTAACAACAAGGCCGAGCGTTTGTTCTCAGCGCACCTGCGTGACGCTCGACCACACCTTGATTACAGCGAAACCAGGTGAGACACAGCCGCGGGGGTGGGGGGTACGGGGACATTTCATCATCACGTGGAAAGGAGGGAGAAAGACACGGATGACTGTGTGTTCTCACGATATGTGAAAACGAGAGAGAACTTATAAACCAAGAGAACAGTGAAGGATATTTACCTGTGCAGATACACAGATCTGCACGGTTAATGACGCGGTGAAGCTGTGACAGGACCTTCTCTGCAAAGGTCACGGGGGTCAGCTAGCCTCACCGGCAGGGGCAGGCGTGTCTGGACGACTATGCCTCCTATTCAGTGTCACAGCTTTGTTTGAGTCACCCTCAAAATCCAAACATCTCTGAATCATCCGAGTTTTCCACAACAGTTTATATTCTCCACCCAGATATAATCTCTCTGGATGAGCTGCAGCTCCTGTCACATCATCATTATTTAAAGATGAAAGATCTTTAAATGACATGATCAGACTTCTTTCTTCACAGAAACTTGACATTTTCCAGCATCCGTCTGTTCTACCCTGTGTCCATAAGTCAGGCTGTTTCCGGGAAACTTTTCCGCTGTTCCAGCTCAGAATTCTCCTCGTGGAGACTCTAAGGAGATAGAAACTCCTTACATTTTCTAAAGTGAGGAACTTCTGCAAACTTTTAAAGATTAAACTTTTGAAAAAGGATTTTGAAAAAATAAAAAATGGAAACCCACTTTGATCATCAAAAGATCTTTCAAGCCTGGATCTCAGCTCTCACACAGACATCTCTACAGGAAATGCAGTTTTAGGAAATAATGCCTCTGAATCTTGTATATTTTTTCCTGTATATTCTAAGTATTAATAAGAATGAGGACTGATGAAGCCACTTGGTAATGTTTTAAGAAAGACGATTTTAAGTCCACACGCCATGACTCAACTCAACATCACCTGCATGAATAAGAACCTTCACCGCCATAAATGAGGAGGGATCAGCTCCCTGTGTGTTAGGTCACGTTGTGTCTGGACAAAAGGCTGTCAGTTCTGCCAGAGCTTTTCTTTTTGCTATTTGATCAATCAGTAATAGTTTCTCATTGAAAAACAAGTAAAAAAAACAGAACAGTAAAAGTAATTATTTCTCCCAGATATCATGAATTCCTGTTGAACGCTCTGAGGTCATCTCATGTTGGGTGGGGGCAGATGAGGGCTGTGATGAACACTGACCCCCGTCCACCTCAGAAGGAGAACAACGCCTCAGATTGACAGGAATTGTTTTAATAGACTTGCAGAGGATGCCGGCGTGCAGAGCGGCCTGCATGACGGCGTGAGCTGGTGATGGAGGCGGATAGGTCGGGCTGCGCTCCCCGCCTCAGGCTGCATCCTCTCCCTCTTTTGTGACAGTCCTCATCTGCGGCTCTGCAAATGAAAGAGACAGTGGCGGAGAGGCACAAGGCATGCTGGGTCACTGCTGGTTATGTAGGCCATCATGTTTGTCACAGTGAATGTGCGCGCTCCTTAAAAATAGCTCCGGGCTTAATTGACACTCTGGAGTCTTCATGTGTTGCTTAGGGGGGGGGGTTTGATGTCCATTAGACTGTTCACTGAGTGGAACGGTGGTTCCTGGTGCTGAACAGCAGTGTCTGACGGGGCAGATCTTCTGCCAGAGCAGTCCGGCTGTGACTTTTGCTTCCTTGGATATGTCTGCGCAGTGGACAGCGGGGTTGCAGGGACATAAATGCTGCCATTGTTTCAGCACAGCAGCCTCTTTGTTTGGAAAATTGGCCAAGAATTAAAAGGGGAGGGGGACATTTTTAAGTGTGTGCAGTGAGGAAATGTCGAGCTTCTAATGTCTGTTTCTTGTCTGAAAGATGTGGCTGCATCTTGTCTGAATCGGGTGAAATATGGAGGAAAAGGTGAGTGGAGGGGAGTGCATCCACTCACCTGTTTCATAACCAGGCAGTGACTCTCCCTGCATAGCTCAGTCTGCCTTTCAGTTCAGAAACATGACATGGGGCTTCATGGTGACAGGCTCTGCTGCCCCACAGGAAATGGCCGCAGCGTTCCCAGGGAGAGGAAGTGGCCCGGAGCAGACGGCAGGCTCCCTGGATTGATGGAGACGGTGGTAAATTATTAAGCACCCCTGACAAAAGGACAGCACAGTGCTGGGCATCATCTCAGAGATGCTGTGGAACAATAGACAGAGGTCCAGCTGCAGCCGCCACCTGTGTCATCACAGAGGCAGGAAAACGAGAGAACCGGAACAGAATCTCTGTTTTAATGAGAATGTAGTTAATAATTCAGAACTGTCATGAGCCGTGTCCCTATTTTTATTTGACGATGAAAACAAACAAACAAACAAACAAACAAACAAAAAAAGATACCCATCGTCCTCACATTTCTGATGAAGAAGATGGCTTCTGATTGCTATTTGAGAAGCAAACGGCTCTGTGTGAAAACAAAACATTACAGTTACTTCCTCTTTATCTTTCTGCTTCCTTAACCGAGCGCCACAGGGAATCATCTGCTTCCTTTTAACCCTCTCTGCTCCAACCTCCCCGCTTACACCAATCACCTTCATGTCTCCCCCTTTTCTACATCCATGAACCTCCTTTGAACTTCCTCCCCCCTGGTAGCTCCAACCTCTGCATCCTTTTGCCAACATCATCACTGTTCCTCCTCTCAACGTGTCCACACATCTCGATCTGCTTCCCTGCGTTTATCCCCAAAATATCTACCATGATCTGTTCCCCTGAATTCGTTCCTGATCTGATCGCTCCTGGTCTCCCCCCCCCCCCCCCCCCCAACATCTTCATCTCTGCTACCTCCTGATCTGCCTCTTGTCTCTTTCTCACTCTCTAATGGCTGCTTCCCTCACAGTCTTCTACACATTTCCCTTCATTTAGCTGACATTTTTTTAGTCACACATTACACCTGAAACCTTCCTCCACCCGTTCCAACCGGTTGCGTACATCTCCACTTCTTTCCCACACTCTGTTGATCTGGACTTGTGACCCCCAGTGCTTAAAGTCCTCCACCTTCCTCACCTCCGCCCCCTGTAACCTCATTATTCCACTTGAGTTCCTCATTATGTTTCCCACATGACGTCCTTCGTGACACAACTGTCTGCGTTTACTCAGACTTGGGACTGGCACACATAATCACTGGATTGCGCCCCTTGTGGTTACATTTAACACAGCCGTAGTGTAAATGTTTTTTCTGTACCGTTTTACCTCGTCTGCAGACATTTTTTATTTTGGGGTTTTGATTAAATTCTGGGTTCTATGTGTCTGAGCTTGAATTTTCGCTTCTTCGATGATCTGATAAACATTAGAATTAAAACACTGAATCAGTTTATCATCGCCAAAAATAAAGAAAGTACAGATGAATCCTGGAAAAGTTGAGATGTTTCATAAGTTTGAATAATATGAAAAAAGAAACTTTTACTTCAGTTTAAACTGGAATATTTTCATTTTCTAAATGAGCTGCTTTCAAATGTTTTTTTGTGGTTTTTAAAGTAATTTATTTTTGATACCTGCCTATTGTTGGGGGTCATGGGGTCACTGGAGCCTACACAGCTGCTGATGGGTGAATAGAGGAGGAGGAGGGGGGGGGGGGGGGGGGGGTCACTCTACAGTTATCCAGTCGTCGCAGGACCACACAGAGACATGAAGCATCTGGTTGGACTGTGCAAGGAAGACGAAGAAAAAGCCACACATGAACCAGGAGAGCATGCAAACTCCACACAGAAAGGTCTCAACCGGGATTCCAACTCCATCACTGTGAGGAGAAAGTGCTGTCCACTGTTCCACTGTTCTACCCCAGTTGTAAATGATGATGACAAAGTATGATTTCTGCTGAATGTCCACTGATTAAAACTGTAACGGCTGCACTGAACGTGTGAGTGTGTTAGGGTTATGGCGGTGTTCTTCCTCAGAATGAAACGGGTGGGGTGTCGATGTTTTCATTCAGCTTAATTCCCCGCTCACGCGTTAAGCTGACACGGATCCTGATGAAAGCCATTGGGGTAAAGCCTGTACCCCCCTGCCGTGATCATTAATGGGTAGTTGGTATCACTTCCTTACTCGGTCAGGCCTGGTGCGCCCTCTAGAGGAAAAGGCTAGAAAAAAGGTTAAATAAAGTTTAGTGAGTTATTTGGAAAAATTAGATTTTTGTTTGTAAAAGTGGTTTAAGAAATGACTGTTCTCTGACCATTTCAGCCAAGCTCCCTTCAAGTAACCCGTATGTTTCTTTGTCAAGCCACCATCCTCTTCTTTAAGGTGGTATGGTAACAAATCAAAACACAAAGAAAAGCAGTTTCACTTAAATAACACAATTTAGAATCCAAAAAAATAAGATCAAAACAAAGAAATTAGACATTCACAAATCATTCGTTTCAGCCTCTAAATACGGTGGAGCAATAGAAATGTTTGAGCATAGATTCTGCTTTATGACTGACGGACCCGTCACGCCTGAAGCTGCTTTCGTCCTGTTTCTTGGCTCCCTGGTTAAAATAGCTGCCGACACGTGGGAGACCTTGAAGGTTGGAGGCCTGCAAGAGCAGCAGCTGCTGATTCACATCCACATAGAGGCTTCTATCACATTCCAAAGGCAGACGGAAACATTGAAATACTTAAAAAACGATCCGCACATCTACTTTTATTAGTTGATCCCGAGCAGCTGCTTGTAATGTTGATACTCTTTGGAGCAGAAAGTCTGTGACTTGTTGATCTCCTGCAGAGAAAAGTAGAGCAGCTATAAATATCCTCTTCTGAGGTTTGTCTGGTTTGGGGAACGCTACACAGGACTGGTTAGTCATCAAAAGCAACAGAAAAATGTCATATTTGGACAAAGAATTCTCTGATTGAACATTCCTGATGTGTTCTGTTCTGTCAGCACTAAAGCTGGAAACATTAAAGATTAATGTCTTATGAATCTGTTTCAGCTGTAAAGTCAATGTGAGTGTTTGAAAATGTTAACGGAACGCGGCAGCCTTCACTTTTTCATTTACTTGATCGTTTTCTGGACGCGTTTGGTTAAAGTTCAAAAGAACTTGTGGTTTTTTAATCTACAGTATTCTTCATTTCTGAAACAATTAAAGTTCTGAAGCAGCAGATCTTTGTTCCAATGGACCAGAGCCTCCTGCCAGAGTGGGAGTGGCTGTGCGTGGTGGGAGGGGCCAGCTGCGATCCCGGCGGCTTGTCTCTGGGCCCTGCAGATGTGCAGCTGCTGTGAGGAGAGGCTTGCAGAGCAGATGACACGATCCAGCCGGGCCCTGGTGAGTGTGCAGAGGTTCACCAGGATCCTCACAGGGCAGTGATCAATCTAACTTTTGCCTTTTAAAGCTCAACTTTAAACCAGGAAGCAAATCTATTATTTTCTTTATTTTTCATTTTTTTTACAACTTTTTTCAGGACAATCACATGACATACAGTAAAGAAACATTAAACTGTTCATCAAAAAAAAAAAAAAAACTGCCAGGAGGGGTTACAAAAGTAAAAAAAGTAACATTGTGTTATTCTGTAAAGCTGATACAGAGGATCGGTTTTAATTGCTTTTCTGTGGGTAAGAAACGGTCTCTAAATAATGTCTTATTTGAGCAATCAATTCAAAGATTTCTTTGGTTTTATAACTACATTTAGTTTTAAGAATATAAGATTTTGTTAATGAAATCAAGAGATTTATCAAATAGAATTGTGAAGATAGATTACATAAATATAATGTTCTTCCAAGTCAAAAAGAAATGAAGACAAAGTAGAGTCATGACGAGTTTACAATGGATTCCTAGTTTAGAGTGCTTACAGGTCGAAAACACATGTAATAATATTTCTTCATTTTGTTTACAGAATGAACGTTATTGAGATCGTTTTTCAGTTTTTGCATGAACTGATTCGTTGAATCATGTAAGATTTTAAATAATACTTCTTTGACCTTGTTATTTAAAATAAATCTGTTTAGCGGAAGCCGCATTTTTTCCAACAAATCTGT
Organism: Oryzias latipes; assembly: GCF_053564925.1. NCBI lineage: Eukaryota > Metazoa > Chordata > Actinopteri > Beloniformes > Adrianichthyidae > Oryzias > Oryzias latipes. The sequence continues at coordinate 9,981,745 of NC_136237.1, read as the reverse complement.
TCCATGAATTAAAATTCAAAAGGTTATTGCTGGAGATTCAGTTTGGAGCTCCTGTTGAAACAATCTTTTAATGGCTTTGTTTTGATTTTTTACTGTAGAAAAGCAGATTTGTCTACAGCTGTGTTCGTTACTTGAAGCTGCTGCTAGTGGTCGGATGCACATTGGTGAGAAGAAGAGGGCTATCATCAGAGACGACTGAAAAGCCCTTCACAGAGATGGGGATCTTATTGTGTTGGATGAATTCAGTACAGGTGCAGAGCTGACGCTGTTAGTTGATAAACTGGCTGAATAATCTGATATTGTTATTAAACCACTGATGCATGAAGACAGTTTTACTTTTTTAATTATTATTCCAGATGTAAAACATGTGAGGAGAAAATTTGGATCAACATCTGTTTATCAAAAGGTTGATGAGCACTTTGTCAGCCTTCTAGGTGCAGTTGAAGGTCGAGGCCACCCACCAGTTGGGGATAAAATTCCTAAATGAGTTTGTTTCTGATCCAAATAGTTTTAATATTCATATGTAAATACTGAAATCAGAAAATGTTCAGACCAGCATTACTGTAGTCATTCATTAGAACAGATTTCCTGATATGATGTGTGCGATTTCTCCAGATAAAGTCACATAGTATTTATCAATGAAGTCTCTAACATATAGAGACCGATCTGCACAAATTATTAAGGGCCCTTGCTAGAAGCAACTCTAGTTCATTTGTTTTCCCAGTAAGTTTTTTTTTAAACTACGTAAACATTTTTTAACGTATCCTATAGTTGTTTGTGTACCTAATTCTGTTACAAACGATTATATCTGACAATCTATCTGACAGAATTAGTCCTTCGGTTTTAAAAATTATATTTGAGCTATTTATAATTTATTTGTTTCTATTTTAGCTGTTTACTTTTTTCCCCCTTTACTGTTTCTGGGACTAAACGTGGTCGCCTGTAACTACACTTCCCATGATGCCCCGCTCTCACGTTGACCAATTCCAGCTCCGGACAGAGCAGCCGTTGTGACAGCTGAGCTCCAAGTTTGCTGAGCGAAACTTCTGAGGGGAGGACGACCTTGAAGAGCGGCGAATGTCGGGAACATGTAAGTCCTGAGCCGCTTCCCGGTGCTTCCGCTGCGGGACCCGCGCGCCGCCGCCGTCCCGCCGGAACCTCGGTGTTCGGGAGGTGGACGGGGAAATTTTCCACACCGCCGCGAGGGAGGAGGGACGAGGTGTTGATGGTGGATTGTCATGGTCCCCGATTTAGGCGGAATTATCTTAAACGAAGCGATTCGTTCAGGAAAATCACCACAACTGAAGCATCTGGACGAAGCGTTCAGAAGTTCTGGTAGAAATTAAAAATGCCTTAAGGAGACCTGTTCGCTGGCTCTGAAGTCAAGAACAGGAAAAACGGAACAAGTTAAGAATAACCCATCCTCGTTCATTCATAATAGTTCATAGAAACCGCTTTATGGAGGATGTTTTCACAGTTCTGTTCTGCCTGTCTGATCCTTTCTACCAATATGGCTCAAGCAGAACCCAGGACAAACAAGGTTAGATGAAAGCCTACAGTTCAGAGGAGAACTTTAGGACAACCCGTCCAACATCTGATCAGAGCCACCACCAACAAGCCCGATAAGTGGAATAAAGAAAACACTCTAACATCTCAAATGTACAACCTTCATCCATCACATATGGACCTATAGTCCACATGCATGCTGGTGTTCAGACAGACACAGCTTCTCAGCAGTTTACAGCTGATCTGGATGCAGAAAAAACAAACCTGGGTTCCTCAGCTGCAGTTCACTGCTGGTTTGTGAACATTTTTGTTTTGTTGGTACAAAAGGTGTTTTCCTTTGACTTAGTTCAAGGTGCTGCAGCTTCTCACAAAGCAGTGAGATGTGATCTCAAAGACACGAAACCAAAAGGAGAAAACCTTTCCATCACTGTTGCAGTTGTGTTTGTCTAGTCTGTCACACTCAAGGCAGATAAGAATAAACAAAAACAGAGTTTAAATGAGCTGCCCCCTCATTTACAGAAGAAAATCATTTAGACCAAAAGTTTAATGTAGACGAGTTCAGGAAGTCAAATAAGGACAGGTGGAACAGAAACCATGTCGATACATGTAAACATACTTCTACACAAACATACTAATACACATAAAAAAACACTTACACACTCAAAAAGACACCCGCGCACACAGACAAGCATACACGCTCAAGGTCTCGCAGAAACACACACACACACGCACACGCCTACAAACAAGCATATAAATATCTATACACACAAACATAAACATATACAAGATAACAAGCACAGACACGAAGAAACACACATACACAAACACATGCATACATGCAGACATACACAAATATAACCATACAAACAAATATGCACACAGGAAGACGCACAAACACATGCATACAAACAACTACACAAACACACACAAAGACATACAAACACACACACAAATACATGTATACAAACACAAAGGTGTTTGTCTGCATGGGGTTCAGCTCAGGGAACATTGTTAGTGGAGCAATATCAACCATGAACAGAAAGTTGGGGGTGTGCTGGTAGAATTGGGGGATGAGGATGGGTTCTATGATGTCTCTGAGGTAGGAACGTGCCGTGACTGGGCCATCTAAAATAACCTAATCAGTTTTGCACCAACTGGTGATGCCTGCCCAGACTAGTCCACCTCCTCCACCAAAGCAAACCCTGGGAACCACGTTGACCTCGGAATATTGCTTGCTTCACCTTCTCCAACAACGCAGACAACCGTCATTTCTGTGCAAAGTGACCCGACACCATGGTAGGATGGAAGACCATAGCTGCATTGTCCAGGTGAAATGGTCTTGTGCCCACTGCAGACATTCACAATAATGTATTGGTGTCAGTGGAGTCACCTGCAATGGTCAACTGTCATTCAAATCAAAGTGGTGGAGTCTGTTGCAAATGGTACGCTACTAGCATACCCCATATCAATTAGTCAATGAATCCATTTCTATGATCCAACCAGATCGATCTATCTGAGGCGAGTTGTTAATCCAATCAAATCGACTTGTGCAATTAAAAAGTTGGAAGATATTCTTTGGATTGAGACATGGTAGGTTCATTTTACTTTAAGTTAAAAACAGAAAAAAATCATTCCAGCCCAATGTGTGGAAACACATTGAATTTCGCAAAATCACATGATTATAGAGTGTGGTAGAATGTTCTAATAATGTTCCGTCTGTATTATTTTCCTGAGGAAAAACAACTATTTGAAACAAAAATGTGAATGAAATTTGTTTACCCGTTTGTACATGTATTTAATTAACACCGTGATTGTATGGAGTTGATTCAGTCTCAATAATCAGAAATGCACACAACCTGTTTCACAAATACACTCGCTCTGATTCACAACTGGAATTTTACGCAAAGGTGCAATATCAATTTTGGAAATGCACACGTCGTGTTTCACAAATGCACACTCTGTGTTTCACAAACACACACCTTGTGTTTCACAAATGCACACAAAATGTTTCACACATGCAAAATAAGTGTGTCTCACAAATGTGCACGCTGTGTTTCACAAAAACACAATACATTTTTCAGAAATTCACAATACATTTTTCAGAAATGCACAAAAGATGCTTCTGAAACATCATTTTTAGGTACACTTGTAATCAAATCAAATCAAATCAAATCAAACTTTATTTATAAAGCACTTTTCATATAAAAATATAACACAAAGTGCTTTACATTAAAACACAACAAATATAAAAACAAGCATTGATGATTTAAAAATAAATAAAAATAAATAAATAAAGTAAGATTCAGAATGTGCATTCACAAACCCGCTTTCATTTGTGAATCTCCTCACATTTGTGAGAGATTTCTCTGTGTTGAATATTGAGACTCCCTTCATGCTGCAGGTCAACTAATGTCACCATTGGCTAATGAATCTGTCAATCAAACTCATCAGCAAAGCAGGCGTGCTCGCTTTCAGCCGATCGAATGGCCCCTTAGACTCTCTCCAGCTTTCACACTGATGTCAGAACTGAAGGTGCACAGCACACAAGCATGGTGGAAAAGTTTTAAAGTCCAGGAGATGCAAAGCCCCCTAGTTAGGAGTAACAAAATCCTCCTTTTTCATTAAAGTCAGTGTTGCAACTCTGTTCTAACTTTTGGGGTAATTACATTTAACAGGACAGTTAAACGGGCCAGAACCTCTTATTTTTCAAAAATAATTTCAGAAAATAAAAACAACCTCCAAATGTATTTTTAAAACGGTTGATATTTTAATGAACAAAGACTTCAACAAGTCCTCCATGCCATCGTCTGATGCTGCATGTGAGGACTTCGCAGACCACTTTATGGGTAAAATCAATGCTATAAGATCAAACATTTCATCTGTGCAATACACTGATCTTAACAGACCACCAGCATTGTTTTTACCAGAAGAAACACTGGGGAGTTTTGTCCTGGTTGATGCGGAGATGCTTGGTCGAGTTCTATCTCAAGTAAACACCACAACCTGCCTTTTAGATCCCATTCCCACTTCACTTTTTAAAACATTTTATGGATTCTTTGAGTCAGAGCTTTTAAACATAGTTAACTGCTCTCTTCAGACGGGGGTCTTCCCCTCTGCCTGTAAGACGGCAGTGGTGAGGCCCTTTCTGAAGAAGAGTCAATTAGATCAAAAAAATCTGGATAACTATAGACCCGTATCCAGCTTACCATTTTTAAGTAAAATTATAATAGAAAAAAGTGTCGCTACTCAACTGCATGAGTTTTTAAATGCCCAAAACATTTTAGAAAAATATCAGTCTGGTTTTAGGACAAACCATAGTACAGAGACGGCTTTTTTAAAGATTGTTGATGATCTTAGATTAAAATATGACTCACAGAAACTTTCTGTTCTGGTGCTGCTGGATCTTAGTGCCGCTTTTGATACAATACATCACCAGATTTTATTAGACAGACTTGGGAGTCTGGTGGGCCTCTCTGGAAATGTTCTTAAGTGATTTTACTCTTACCTTACAGATCAACACTTTTATGTGAGTATGGATATGTGCTCTTCAGGAATCCATGAAATAAGTTGTGGGGTTCCCCAAGGGTCAATTTTAGGGCCAATACTGTTTAATTTTTATATGTTGCCTCTTGGGGAGGTCATCAGGAGACATGGCGTTGACTTTTACAGCTATGCTGATGATACACAGCTTTACATCGCCGTGTCTGCTGATGACCTTGAACCTGTTAACACTCCTTTAAACTGTATTTTAGATATAAAGTCATGGATGGCAGAAAACTTCTTACAGCTCAACCAGGACAAAACTGAAGTTCTAATCATCGGTTCTGAAGACAAGAGAGAGACGATTTTACCACATCTTCATAATTTTAAACCTTCTGAATGTGTGAGAAACCTGGGCGTACTTTTTGACTCTGAGCTAAATTTTATTCCACACATCAAAAATGTCGTTAAGACAGGATTTTATCATCTCAAAAACATTGCCACAGTCCGCCCTTTCCTCTCTCTTGCCAGCACAGAGGTGCTGATGCGTGCTTTTATTTTCAGTCGTTTAGATTATTGTAAAGCCCTGCTCTCTGGTTTACCCAAAAAGTCGATCTCAAATCTACAACTGTTTTCTGTTTATAATGTTAAAGCGCTTCGAGCTGCACAAAATGCATGAGAAGCGCTATTTTATAAATAAAGTTTGATTTGATTTGGAGGCTGACTCCACTCTCAGCCCAGATTTGAAGAATGGGGGGGGGGGGGGTATATTGATCTGTGATTGACAGGGATGTTGGCTTGAGGTAATGTAGCCACGCTGCGTCTTTAATATGGAGAGTGGTACAAAGTGATGCCAGTTTCTCCACAGAACTTTCTGTGGAAGTTGAAGATTTTTCTCCTCCACATTCTCATGATCCAGACCGAAGGGAACCGGTGTCTGAGTGCTAAAAGGACGCTAGCATCATAGCTAACAAGGATAAAGTATTAGCAAACTATCCCGAGTGATACATTCATTGCAAATCCCATCACCAGGACACAGTTCGCTGTATTCAAGTCGAAATGAACCAATATCGACAATGAATCACATCGTCAACCACAAATTTGCAAAAATCTCTCTGAGTGCATAGGTCCTTAGGTTCTGGTCATCATTTGGGTTCTGTCACTCACAGGGCTCCACTCCTGGGTCTGCCAGTAGTTCTGTGTCTTGATGCGAGTCTATTGATGACACTTTGAGACTCACCAAGTCCATGTGCAACATCTGAATGCCTACTACTAACCTGAAGACATGCTGTGACCTGGTGGCTGTGTTGAAATGATGAACTTGGAATGACTTACTGGCAAAATCAACTTTCTGTGGCCACAGAATAGTCAAATCGATGCCAGATTGAAAAGGTTTTTCTTTTAGAATTTTTGTTTTGTTTTCTTCCCATTTAGTAAGACACTGTAGAGTGTGACCATTATGTGGAAAACACAAAATGAGGTCTGTCTATCGCCCCAATACAATAACCTCCCTATCCTGAAAATCTGTGAAGTGAAACAAATATCATGTAAATGACATCCTCTGATTTTTTTCACAATCTCCCTAACTTCTTGTGAAAAATGTATTTTTAAGTATTGTTAACAATTTTTTGTACTCCAGCTGTTGAGTTGAGTACACAGAATCATAAATAGTATCTGTGATACTTTCAGTTTGAACTTGCCTAAGGGATAATGCCTGACAAAGTGCCAATTTTCAGAGATAATTGGATGACACAGAAGCCTGAACCATCCTGCACGAAGTGGGTTTTTCTGATAACGGACACTTCAAAGGGCATTATCCCGCTTATGACATGGTTACTTACAAAAGAAATAAATATTCAATCAAATTTTAGTACTTTATTCTTGTTATTTTCTTGGTTTGAATTGTTTTGTCAGAAAAAGCGGACTATTTAATATGTGGATCCGCGTGGTGTCATGGTATCGTCTGAGCCATCACCAACCTGGAATGCAGCAGCAAAAGAAAGCGCTACATATGCTGATGGGTTAAATAAAGCATCAGTTCAGAGAGAAAGTTCCCCTCTTACCGCTTGTTTGTGTCCAGATGATGAAGCAAAAGTTTGTTTCACAGAACGCTTGGGCTATGTGACCAAAACTTATTTTTTGTGGTATATAATCCCTGTCCATTATCACTTTTTAATACACCAAGCAGCCAATCAGAATCGAGTATTCAACCAGACCATGGCTTAAATTGAAATAAATCAGGTGTGAACTTTACTCACACCCTGATGTTTAGTTTAATCTTCTACAAGTAAAACCAGGACGGCCTTGTTTTCCACAGGTTTCAGTCTTAGTGTTTCATGACATCAGGCAGTGTTTTACTGGTTTATTCTGAGTGTTCTGGTCATTTTTTAGTCATCAGGCTTTTTATTTGTTCCTTGAACTGAAGGCCTCATTGGTGTTTTTCATCTTAACGAGACTTATTGCAGCTGCCTTTATTGACTTTTTTATGAACCACTAAAGTAATTCAGTTTTTTATTTATTTATTCTGTATTCAACAAACAGGGAGGGTGCTGTGACCTACAATAAATCCAAATTTTTATTGGAACTCCTGGTTTTGACTGTTAAATGTGGATTTTTTGCTTTTTTAGTTTTCCCCCTGACTCTTTTCTGCAGGATGAAAATTTACAAAGACGTTTGTTTTTGTTAACTTTGCAAGTTTGAGGGTTTTGATGTAGCAGTTGGGGCAGACATTTAAAGAAGGAAGCTGATGAAAGTAAGACATGTGACTGACGAGAATGTTCAAGAGAGTCACAGACGGATGTTGTGGAGAGTATCTAGTAGTTTTACAAAATAAAACTTTCTTCAGAATCAGATCATAAAAACGGAAATAATGTAAATGATACATTTTGGTGGCTGGGGTGCAGAGGTCGAGCGGTTGACCTCTAATCGAAAAGTTGCAGATTCGGTTCCTGCCTTGTCTGTGTTTTTGGGTGAGACATTGAACCCCACATGGTGGTTCAGCGCCTTGCAGTGGAGCGGCCGTCGTTGTTTGACTGGCACTATGAATGCAAAGCACTTTGGGCCCTGATCAAAGTGGAAAAGCACTGTACTACGTGGGGTTGGTAACCACTGTCTTAGTGTTTTTGGCATCATAGCAGCTGTTGTTGCTTAAAACACACAACTTGCCATATATGGTCTTCAATGTGGACGTGGTCAATGGATTCTTTTGGGACCTTTCTATGTGTATTCGAGTCTACTCGATGGGGATTGAACAGTAATGCCCATTTTGAAACCGTGAGGACCGAGGATGCGGCTGCGCTTTAGTCTTCTTCGCGCTTTAGTCTTCTTCGCACTTTAGTCTGTTCAGCTTGCTCTACCTCCTCTTTCCACTTTACAGTAAATCCGGGGTGTCAAACTCATTTTCACCGAGGGCCACATCAGCATAGCGGATGTCCTCAAAGGGCCAGATATAACTTATACATGTAACTAAATGTAATGAAAAATAAATGCAACTACTCCTTAATGTTAAATAACTCATTATTTATTTATTATGACTTTTTAAAGGGACAATTACAGTTGCAGAAAAAAAACGCATGTTTGCTTGTTACTCCAGCATAATTCATTTTACATTTGATTCTGACAGGTTAGGTTATATTGACAGTGTTTAAGTCCGGGGTGCGCTTGACCGCTACTCCTGTTGCTTCATCACCGCGGACCGGTGATCACAAATCTGACACCGTCAGAGCTCTAGTTTATATCTTGTGGGACACAAAAAAAGGCGACTTCTCCAGTACCGATAGCAGAACCGTTGAGGTCAGATCTTACGGATACTGCGGTCTTGAAGAATGTAGCCCCGGGGCTCGTTCAATACCGGGCTAGGTACCCATCCCTGGGAAAGGGGCACGGTGGAGAACAATCACCGAAGCGGTCGCTTTGCATATAGCCAAAGACATGGTACCCATATATACCGTGGAGAAGACAGGGTTTATTAATTTAATTAATATCGGAATTCGGAAAATCGGAAATCGAATTAAAAAAAATAAAATCTGAGATTTTATTTTTATAAAAAAATATCGCCCAGCACTACTTACAAAGCTTAAAAGTTCACATTTCAAAGTCTGAGTCAGACTGTCAGACATGACTTATGACTGTCTGTAAATCAATGGTCTGCAGTGTGGAAGACCGGCTTGGCTACAGAGACACATTTGAATATTTTGTTTGGGAAATCTCTGTGGGTTTGGGAGTGGAGCCACAGGCTTCAGCCCATTGTGTCTTCAGTAAGCACTGTGATAAAGCGGCACGCCTTTTCTCTGGACGCCCCTCCTCCCGCTCGGGCAGCCCCACCTCCACCCTGCTGGCTCACTGTGGCTTCGTCTCTTCCCGGCAGGACAGAAACCGACCGGTAAAACATTCTGGTTTTGGATGGGAGCAGTCACCTGCTATAGCTGCACCTTAGTGTTTGGATGTCTAATGCTAGAGTTCAGACCTCTAACTAGTCCCTTCAAGGATGCTTCGCAAGTCTTCTCAACCAAACTCTGGCTGAGGAGAACCAGACGGCGCTTTGGTGAGGATCTGTCCTGGCTGAGTGGTTCTGAACTGCATCTTCATGGTCTTTGAGTGTCTTTAGATGTCACGCTGACTTGTGCAGAAGTGGCGTTTTTGGACTTTTTGTCTTTAAAGGAGTGCATGCAGGTACAACAGAAACAGCTTCCCCTCTGCCGACTCCTACTGATGTTTTTTCTTCAGCGTTTGGCTCATTCAGTAATGTTCTGTGAAACCTGTGTGAAGAACTCATCAGAGCAAATGAAGAAAAAACCTAAAAATGTTTATACCAAAATTGAAGTTATACTGTGATGTGTTTTTAGATCTAGAGTTTTTTCTGGATCTGTTTCCCTCAGAGGATTTTACTCTTCTGCTCATCTGAATGTTGTCCTGCCCCCCCCGCTTGTTTCATACGCAGATGTTTAGCCTCAGCCGGGTGGGAGTCATTTTACAGCATTGTTGTTTGGATTGAAACTTAGACCTGGTGAAATCTGCCTCATGTGACCCCCCTGTGGGTTAAAAACGGCCTTCTTTTATGACTGATATCAGTAAGGCGATTAATTCCCGTGTCCTGCTGGGAAAGTCGGCGTGCAGGTGAATGATTAAACTGACGAGCTGTGCCAGAGATGTGCTGTGAGACCATGATGTCATTTCCTGAATGACACCTGACTGTCCGAGGAGGTTGCTTTCGCTTTGGATGGGTTTTGTGTCAGTGCGCCCCATGGGGATGGGGGTGGCTGAGGTAAAACCTGGGACTCTGTCTTTGACTCCCAAAGTTTAAAGGCTATTCAGAGTTTGCATCATTTCTGAGGCTTTTGTCTGATTTTTGGAAGGAAACGGAGGGAAATCTGTGAGACGAGAAGTTTCTCTAGTCAAACGTCATCCAGCAGTTTGGGTCATAAATGTCTTGTGATGTGCATGAATGTGTGCAGGCCACTTTGTGCGTGCGTGCACACTAGTCGTGAGCTGGTGCACGTCCACCCACCTCTGCTCTACAACCTGCCGCAGATAAACTGGGTCATTTTGTTCTGAGAGCTGATAACGTTTCAAATATTTACGGCTGATGTTTGGATCTCGGATCATTGAGACGGAGATGTATAACCTCTGCAGTGTTTTCCCTTTCGTTGATAGTTTATGTGTGAGCACAAACGTAGTTTTTAGAAAGATAATTGCATTTACATGTTGGAAAAATACGTAAAGAATGAGTGAATCAAAAAATTCCTTTTTCATTTCTACTGTGTTTTGAAAACATTTGTCAGATGATTGATATTTAAAGGGCCTATATCATGCTTGTTTATGTACTGATAATTCAAAAACTTCACAGTAAGAGTACACAAATCTATGTGAGGAGATACTTTAGTATTAACAGATTAGGTGTTTTATTACAAAAACAGAAAGCAGTGACTACTGCATTTCATGCTCTGCTGTAAACAGTGCTATGGGGGGAGCATGGCGTTTCTAAAGCACGGCTGGCTCCGTGGGTAGCGCTCGAGAAGCGCGTGCTACAGGAAATCACTGTTGGCTTAGTGGGCTACGATCCATCGGGCGGGAACTGCATAGGCACATGGGGTGATCCAGGTCACAATAAACACTCCAGTGGGCCAGAGTGGTCTTCTGCCGGGGACTTTACGTGCCGTGGGGCAGGTAGCGACTTTCTAATGATAGAGAGAATTTGCACTCAGTGTATTTAAGCACGCATGTGCAGTGACGTATGTATCAGCCGATGTTCGATTGGCCGTTCTGCATGTCAATCAAGTCCCCATACTTCTCGGTGAGGATTTTGATTCACTCTTGTATTTTTTAGAAATATATTTTTATTTTTTTGGTTATTTATCTTTGCCTGGAATCTACCCTCATGTTCGTGAAGATCGACCGGTCAATCGCGATCAACGTAATGAGCACCCCTGGAGTAAACTATATCTTTATATATGATCCTATATTACCTTTGGTACACTAAAGAACGATTTTTAAAATAAAATAGGAGTAATTCTTGCTGCTAATTTTCCTACCCAGAAGTAAGTAACATCCGAACCTTTGCAAAGATGGATGTGCGGATACGGCTAAACGCTTTCTACAAAAAGAAAGCGTTTAGCCGATCACCGCTAGCTCTGTTGAGAAAGTGGGTGTGTGTTAGCCTGGGGGCGGCGCTTTTAGCGCAGACTCTTCCTGGAAGGGGCTGTTCCTCCCTTTGTGATGTCACAATGCGAGAACCCACTTGTTTTCATTGGGAGGGGCTGGTGCTCAGAGCCCAGGTTTTCAGAGGAATGCTCAGATTGATTGATTGATTGATTGATTTATTTATTTAAGTGTCATGCACTAATGTGCCCAGCCCACACGGGCTTATATGACACTAAAAAACAAAACAAAATACACAATACATAAAGATACATCCCCATCCCAAAAAGAATCCCATAACCAGTAACCCCCCTACTCAGAGTCTAACAGAATACATAGAGTCCATTCTTATTATCCATGCTTTTGACACAAAATTTGCCAGAAATGAATGAATGGATCAAAAAAACGCTTTGGGTTGTTTTTTTGTGAAGAATGAACATTATAATACACTTAAAAGCTCAAAATTGATTTGATTGATTGATTTTGATATAAGCCCTTTGAGATCAAATGTGTCTCATGTTCCTGCTGTGTGGAACAGTTTTCCACAGACACCATCAAAGCAGGAGTTCATGGAAGCGGACCGTTAGGTCTTCACACCTAATAAACCTTTTTGTTGAACTTGATGTTTAATATTTAGCTGCTCCGTCATGTTTTACAGTTTTTCTTGCGTGGGTTTAATGGCCTTCTTTTGTTCTAGTCTTACTTGCTGCACTTCTGAAAACTTTTTTCTGGGTTTATGTTGTCATCCACTCTTCACCTGGAGGCCTGTGACTGTGAGTGAAAGACCATCCAGGCGGTCTAGAAGTCTAGCCTCATTGAAGCTTGTAAAAATTCCATATTTTCTCCATAAAGAGCAGTCTTCAAACAGAAATCCCTGCACTTGTTCTGCTTGCTGTCTCCTGCAGACTCTTGTGTCTGTGTGATCTCCTGTTGACCTTGCAGACGTTTTGTTGTCTGCTTCCGGGGTTGTTTACTTCATGAACCGGTCCTGGGGCAGCTCTTGTGCTCTTTGTGGACTGAACCTTAATGAATGCTGGTGTGTAAAGTGCTGCTTGGTGCTCTGTTAAAGATTAAACCAGTGAAGATCAACCTATTTGGCCCCTGGCCTCTGTGAACACGTGAAGTGTGCAGCCATTGTTCTTGAATACATCTGTGACCTTCAAGTGTCTCATTGGTTATAATGGCTACATGCTTTGAGGTCGAACACACAAACATTTTAAGAAGCTGTAAAAAGAAGGACGGTGCACTAAAACAAATAATTCACTTTTATTTGTTGAGCTGCAGTTTATATTTTCTCTTTTGGATTTCATCATGTGGTGATCAGAGTAGCTTCTGGTTAAATAGCTGAATTTATTTCAGCTCCTTTCCTGATCAAAAGCATTGATGATGGGTCCGTCAGTGACCAGGACTATCTGCAGAGTCGCAGCTCATAACTTTTTTAACAACCTGCAGACTCTGATGAAGACATCAGTGTTTTTCTGGTGATCCAGGAAAGCAGTATGAAGTTCTATTAGCCCAGTGCTTCTCAATTATTTTTTGCCAGGCCCCCCCTAGGAAAAAGGAAATGTTTTGGCATTATTAGCATGAGCTGAGGAATCTAAAGGCACCAAAGATCCTGGTGTTGCGCAATCCAGGCAGCACTTACAGCTCTTCGCGTGCCCCGTTCTACGTCGCAGCCTGAGCACACTACCCTCCCCCCCCTTCATAATCACACACGCGTGTGACAGGAGCAGGGAGGTTCTGGGGTTCTTCTGTTGTGCTTTGGCGTAAACGGAAGTGTTCTTGAGAACACCAGGCTGCACTTGTTGGACCATTTTTGGCTGATTATTGTTCCTCAAAAGTCATTTTCTTATTTATTGATTGAGGAGTCTTTTTAAGCGGCTGTTTCTTTTTAGTTTGTTCGAGGGAAATCTCTAACTCAGTGTTTTTCAACCGGTGTTGTGGGAGATGATCAGGTGTGCCGTGGGAAATTGCCCTCATTAACTGATCTAAAAACATTTACCGTCTCCAGGATATCAGCTCTGTGTTCATCCAAACAGACCCTGATAAAACACTGAGAAGTTAGGAATATGAAAGATCATAAAATATTTTTTTTTGTGTTTATTTGATGAAATTAAAGACATTTTGATAAGAATGACGGTACCGCGATTTAGCCGTACCGTCAGCTATTTTCAGAAAAGTCCTGCCCCTTTAACTGTCTCCACCAATCATTCTTGGAGGCTTAATCACATGTCATCAATCTGACCAATCAGAAGTGGTTAAAGTCTTCACTTCCTTGTTCCGATTCTGCTCATAAAGTCGCTCAGTTACAAAAAAAATACCAGCTAAAGGTCGTCTTTTGCGGTGTAGCTTTCCGCGGGATCCGGTATCAGACTGTGGAATAAGTTAACAAAACAATGAAACTCAGAGAAGCGGGTCTGTTTGCATTCGGCGGCTGTTTGGACTACGCCTCCCATGATGCATTGGATTAAAGTGACAGCGTTTCAGCGCACAATGAGTCTTCCTTGTTAAACGTCTTTAAACCACAATGAACATACATCAAACGGTTTTTAAAACTTCTAACTTAACTTTTATTACATCTTTTATTACAAAAACAGCTGCAGCTTCCAGTTTTTTCTGCCACAATTATCCCAAAAATGCATGAGAGATTGTGGAGGGGCTGTAGATCAATACAGACTATGAGTTTCTCCTTTTTTTTTTTATTTTTGGATGCTGGTGTGCCGCTGGATTTTTGTCAAGGTTAAAGTGTGCCGAGGCTCAAAAAAGGTTGAAAAACACTGATCTAACTGACCGAAACCTGACGGCAGAGACTCACTCCTCTGTCGTCTGTGATTGGCTGACATTCACTTTGCACAGTTGACAGTCACAGTTACTGGACTCTTTTATTTTGGACCCGATGAGGGTTCTTCATTATTTTGGTCTGAGGTTTGCTCCAAAAATAAATCAACTTTTAATTTCCAGATTACTGATCATTTTTAAAACAAAGTACAAGTTTTCTGTTTGGTGGGGGATTAAGAATTTTCTCAGTTTCCTCCTGCCCGCAGATGTATATGTCTTCACAGCCACCTGCCCCTCCCAGCAGCTGTCTGAATGTTGAGCCCAGGCTTCAAGGTCAAAGCAGAAATTTCAGTTATGATTCGACCTAAGCCTGGAACAGTGGCAGCCTCAGTTCTGCCTCTGATCCGCTTCTGCTCTGTCCCTGCGCCGCCTTTGCTCCGTCTCGATTTTGCCTCTGCTCCGCTTCTGTTTCGCCTCTGCGTGTTGGGTTACTGTATTGTGATGTTGCCTGCCGCTCCACCATGTCCTCAGAGGATGTTCAGGATGTTTTTTCCTTTCAGAAACAGGTGGGGAAAAGAGCAGCAGACCCCTCTGCTGCCACTGCTTTGATTGTTGTGAAGTAATGTTTGATTCCGTCAGTGCGGTGGAGGTGCTCACCTCCTGATCGGGGTGCAAAGGTCTGTGAGTGCACAGAGCTGTGAATCAGATTGGCAGGGGGGGTTCCTGGCCAGAAACCAAAAACACACTCAGCAGATTGGATAGACTGCATGGGTCGGGGGTGTCAGCTGGCGTAGGTGGAGACACCTGTAAAGATAGTTAGTCGCAGGTCTGTCAGGACGGCAAACACACAGGTATGATTGCTGCCCCCCACCACCCTGGGAGCTTTGCTCTGTTGCTTTATCAGGCCTGTGCCACCCCCACCTCACCCTCTCAGCATGCTTTATTCACTGCAATAACAGGAGCCTGGTATCAAGTATCCTTTTGTCAGGAGGGGGAGGCCAGGCCGAGCTCCTGGTGGCTCTTTCAGCCGTGACGCAGAGGTGAAGACACCTTTCAGGCTTCAGTCTGCAGATGTTTCAGCAGCGTTTATCTCCACTTTCAGGTGGGGTTACCTCAGAGCACATCATTTTAGCATTTTAATACGTGGCTTTAAATGACATAAAAAATGTATCCTCGTCCGAGGAACCTCATCTATGTGCAGCTCTGATAGAGGAGACTTTGATCCACTAGAAGGGCCAAAGAAAGCCAAAATGAGGCTCCGATCAGGAACACTACTTTACCAGCTCCAAATCTGAAGAGGATTCATTCTTCAGTATTTCTGGAATTCAGACAAGCTTTCAGATGACGAACACGTCTGACTAAAACGCAGTAATCCATCCAACAACAGAACTCTGAGTGACTCATCTCCTAAACTTTAGGATCTTCATCTGAATCCTTTTCTTCAAACAAAAGGGATTCATGGAGCTAACGTTCAGGGAGCCCCTGACTTTCAGCAGATTTGAAGCATTTCAGCTTTGGAAATGTTTAAATGCTTTTAATTAAATCTGGAGGTTTTTCAAATGACCTGGATTTAACTTTTATATTGATTGTTGAATTGATTACATTCTGATATTAATATTGTTGCTATATTTCACTGCTTGTTTTTTTAATTTAGTATCGTAATTTTTACATGATTAATTTATGAACAACTTGACTCTGTGTTTGCTGCTATGAGCTGCAGTTATTCATTATGTTTTATTTGAGATTTTTTGTTATCATAATTTTGTTTTTTCTGTTTGATCCACTTCAGGGTTTCTGCATCTTGTTGAATTTAAAAAAGTGCTTTGTTTTTGGAAGAAAGCTCCCTTAGAAATAGTCTTTATGAATTGTTGGTTACTGGATGCTGCTGGTTTGCTGCTGCTTCAGGCTCTGAGAAATGGCTTTAAAAGGAATCCCGGTTCGTGTCGGTTCTGGCTCATTTTCTCAGTTTCTATAGCGGATTACTGAGTGTTTCACTGAAGAAGTGAGCAAAAAGTAAAGTTTAGAAATGAATTTAACTGACTTATGTGCTGCTGAATTTTGGTGACCTTTGTGTGTTTTGCTCCAACCCCCCCTGCAGGAGCTGTGAGAGTCCAATGCCCCGCACACATTTGTTCCCCCTTGGAGCATTCGGAGGACACTCACATCTGAGTGGATCTTCGCCCTGAACCCTCCACTGCACCCTGCACTCTCTCCATCTTCTAGCCTGGTTTTCTGCTCCCTCCCTGCACAAACGGGCCCATCTGGACCCCCAGTCAGCCTCCTCCCTCGGTGAGGGGCAGCGGGAGTCACTGGCGGCCCTGGATGTGGACCTGCAGCCCCTTCAGCATGGCTCAGTGGGGGACCTGAGTGACGCGGGACAGCAGTCCCACCATGACGCGTCCACACTAACCGGTAAATGACTCTGTAGGAGCGTAAGGTAACCAGCAGAGGGCAGTGCTTTACAGCATTCTAACTGCAACTTTTACTGTGTCCCCCCCCCCTTTGTGCGTTGTGATTACCCCCCACCTTCCTAGACCTTTGCTCTGACCTGCCAGAGCTGGAGATCGTCAGCCTCTTATCAGAAGGTCAGCCCAACTACACTCTCCGAGCAGACAGTGTGTTTGGATATGACAGTGAGGACTGGCTGCACACCCCCCTGCTGCCGCCGCAGGTCGTCCTGGGACTCACCCACGAGCAGATCCAAGAGACGCTCAAGTACTTCTGTGAGTTCCCTCAAGCTGCTGAGTGTTAGTTCATGCTAACACTCAGGCTTTGCTGAAGAATCCAGAAACGTCTGGATGATTTCAGGAGAATAATAAACTCCATGGGAGCTCATTCAAATGGGACTCTGCTACAGGTCTTGGGGGGGATGGCATTGTTGAAAAAGCAGGTTATTTAGGAGAACTCCACTGTCAGGGGTCCATGAGTAGATCTGGGTCAAAGTCAGATGGAAGAGAAGGAATTCATGAGGAGCTACTGGATGTTTCTCCCAGTTCATTCATGGGGTCATGGGGTCATGCCGTTTCATGCGTAGGACGTAAATCTGTATTCAACCCAGAGGGTTAGAACCTCCACGTCGCCCAAACGTCCTCAGACTGTTCAGTGAACAAGGGGAAGTGCTGCACCATGGTAACCATGGTAACCGTGTCCAACTGTTCTTACACCTGCAGCAGCTTCACGTTCGAAATGAGCTCATTTATTGAAAAAAGTAATATGTTAATATGTTTCTGTTGACTTGTGGGATTTGAAAGACTCAAGAGAAACGTTTAATGGAGTCAAAGGACAGAATGTGGGGAAAAAAGCCTTCACGGTTACAGAAGGAGGGGCTGCAAATAAGCACAGAAGTGCAAAAACCCTGTTGGTTACAGGTAGAAGTTGTCTTGTGTTGCAGACTTGTGTTGGACTTTCATGTGCGTTTCCTGCAGCAGAAGATGCTCCTCGTGTGTCTTTTTTATCACAATGGAATGACTGAAGTGTTGGAGTTGATGATTAAACTGTGGAGACTCTGCTGTTCAGAAGATCATCTGAACCTGAACTTAAAAAAGAGAAAATTCCTGCAACTAAAACGATTTTGCTGGAGCTTTTTCGTCCTGTCCTCTATGCAGGGTTTTTCTTGGTGGTCTTCTTCATCTCTAAACAGGAAGGTCTTTATTTTTTCATCCCTCATGGTTTGTTGTTCCAACATGGTGCAGAACCCTGTGATAACACACGTTGACGTCTTTCAGATTAACAGAATTCATTTCTAGTGTTGTCAAAGGCAGACAGGAAGTTCCTCCTTTTATTTATAACTTTAATTTGGAGCCCCCCCCAACAGACAGCCACACAAAAGCCTCTTTTGTAAGACAATGATGTCAGATGTCATCAAGCCAATTAGCCTTTTGTGTGCTGGAGTCCTGAGCAGGTTAATCTGAAGGTCCGCGGGCTTCGCCGTGACGGCACAGCGGCTCCTTAGAACAAAGGTCGTCCGGATGTCATGAAGTGAAATCACCAAAGCCCTGAATAAACTGGAAGTTACTTCTTTAACATGGGAAAATGTGTGATCCATGTCGTTATCCTTTATTTCTCCACTTTTTAGAGTAAAATACATCAGGAATAAACAAATGTAACCAAACAAAGAATATCATTTCTGTTTCTTTTGGATCCAAACTTGTGGACCTCACATCTCAGGTTAAATCACAAACCAGAGCATTCGGACTTCATCCACGCCGCTCACCGACGAGCGGCTCTGTCCTTCAGGAGCAGAAAATGCGAAACGGTGAAAGGAGACCCTACAGATGGGAAAGTTGTGTCTGGCGTCTTTGGCCTGCCGAAAAATTCATGAGGATGTTAAATATTTGATAGGAAGACTCTCCTGCATCTGTATTCCTGCTGAAAGAGCAAACATTCAAACTGTTTGAACCTTTTAAAAAAATATCTTTTTTCCTCCAGACTGTGCTATTTAATAAAAAGACGGCTGTCAAATCAGTGAGTAGGGAGGACGGCTGGTTGCTTTGGTGTGAATCATTCAGGCTGCTGGAGGGTTCTGTGTGAACTGGAAGCCTCCATCAGCTCTGTCTGCAGTGTTGGAACCTCCTGCGTCTGTTGCTTGTGGAGCAGCCCAACACATTAGTGGAGCATACCATCTTTTAGCCTTCGCAGGGGGGTGGAGGGGGCTTTCTGCAGCCTCCTGTTCAGCTGCATCCCACTCTGACTGATGTCTGCACTTACAGGGACATTTCCATCATCTCCCAGCGACCAGAAAATCAAACTGGCTTTTGGATCTCTGGGTTAACACGTGGCTTCCTTCTTCACCTTCCTCCTCCTCCTCCTCCTGCTTTTCTTACCCGGTAGTCCAGCGTGGCCAGGTGAAGGGAGGCGGGCGTGACGACAGATGGAGGGATTATATGTCAGACAGTGACGCACACACGCAGACCAGCACAGGCTGCTTCAGCAGAAACATGCTGCATTCCTGCAGCGCCGGCTCTCCGTAGCATCCGCAGACCGCCTCCCACCCCCCCAATTCAAACGGGGTGCCTTTCTCTGGAGTCAGGATGGAGGTGTGGAGCTCCTCGGCGTCTGAGGAGGACGAGGATGAGAGGAGCATCTCCAGTTTTGCTGAAGAAACTGTGGACGAGGCGAAATGTCTCAATAACAAAAACAGCAATAATAACAACAACAACAAGGACAACCTTTGCAGGGAGGTGACCCAAGGTGAGATGCAGCGGTATGTGTGATGGGGGGCGTGCAGCGGGCATTCTGAAGACTCACTGAGAGGGGGGTGCACCTGTGTACGTTAAGGCTTCTGTCTGTCTTCCAGTTTCAAGGTGTTCAGGTTGATTGTGGTTGAAGGTCACAGAGTCTAACCACCTGCGCAGCTCCACGCAGCTCTGCGCAGTTCCTACCGTCTCTGCTTCGTCTTCAGGCTTCATCAGAAATATTTAAAATCAGGAAAACAACATTTTTGACTTTTTTCATAAACTGTTGTGATTCTGATGTATTTCAAGTGGAATTTAAAGTCCATGTGAGAAACCATCATTTGCTTCAGGTCAGTTAGAATCCAGAACAATCGTCACATCTGCATCCAGATGATGAAGGAGATCACAGCTCCAGCTTTCAGGAGTCTTCCTGTGGGAATGTGACTGCTGTGTAGAGAAACTCAGCTGAAAAGTCTCTTTTCAGAATGTTTTTCTAAATATCTTAGACGACACCCCCACCTAACAGCTTGTCATGCTCCAGGTGGGGCCACCAAAAACAGACGTCATAAGTCTGAGAGGTTAATCCACAGAGGAGCTGTAGGTTAAGAGTTCACAGTTCCTGCCAAGATTTATCTTCAGCCAGACCCTGAAACTTCCTGATCTCTGCAGAGCAGGCTTCTCCTATGGGGGGGGGGGGGGGGGGGGGGGGGGGGGGGCCTTCACTTTGGTGGTGGAGGTGCTCAGGTGTTTTTCCCTCACTACCTGAACTGCCTCTCGGTGTGTGTGACTCTGCCAACAGACCTTCTGGTTTTAGCTCCGTAAACCTGCAGACACTCTGAGGACTGATGAGCAGCATCTGATTACTGTCGTGTAATTTATAGAACTGGTGTGGCTGGACCGTTGAGCAGATCAGCAAACTGCATCATTTAGGAGGAACTCCTCTGGTTCATCCCTATTGATTATGCATATGCCATCTTTGGGTAGTTTTTTGTTGTAGTACCACGTGACTTTCAGTGGTAAACAGAGCTTCTTCCGGTTGTACAGTGTACAGAGCTTTTTAAAATTTTGCCTGACTTTAAGTGGATGATCTTATCCGAGAGTCCCAGACTATTTCAGATCTTTTTGGTCTCAGACAATTTTAGACTTTTTCAAACTCTTTCAGGATCTTTCAGACCATTTCACACACTTTCAAACTCTTTCAGACCACTTCAGACTGTCTCAGACAGTTTTAAATCATTTCAGACCCTTTCTGGCTCTTTCATGCATTTTATACCATCTCAGACTGTTTCAGACCCGTTCAGGGTCTTTCAGAACATCTCAGACCATCTCAGACTGTTTTGGATCATTTCAGACCCGTTCAGGCTCTTTCAGACCTTTCATGCCTTTCAGATCAGTTATCTTGTTAAACTCTAAACACCGTCTGTCAGGGCTTCTTGATTTAGACATTAATGATGTGAGCTCTTGGAACCAATTTTTAAGCAGGCAGAGTTGATCCCTACAGATCTGATCTGATCTGAAGGATCTCCGTCCAGGAAATAACAGAAAGTAAAGAGCAGGAAGTTCTTCAGTTCAGATGCCTGCAGCTGGCATTAAAAATGTCTTTCATTCTGAGCCTCAACCAACAAGAAAATAAACGTTATCCAAGTTTGTATAAATAAAAATATGATAAAAGGAGGCGATATTGTCTCTCAGACCAGTTTTTCTGCCACTCATCCTGAAATCTTTACTGAAATTTTCAGTTTTTTTAGATCTGCTAAAAACTGTGGAGGTGGTTTTCTGGATGAGCTCCTTCATGTGACTTTGGGTTTATGAGTGAGGAGAGGGTCCAAAGCAGTCTGACATGTCATTATCTTTAGCAACTGACTGAACGGAAATACTCTGACCCTTTTCACCACGGAAACCTTTAGGCAGACACAAACAAAGCATATGGAAACAAAGTCTGGCCCCCCTCTGAGCCATTCTGGTGTCCAGAAGAACGAGGTCTTGGCTAGTGTCTTATCTGGGCTAAAAGGGATCAGGCTAAGAGGATCAGGATCCTTTTGGTCCCTCAGCAGAAAGAGGAGGGACTTCTCTACGACAGAAGCAGGACTTCCGAGGTGCAGCAGGTGGACTTTGAGAAGATGCTGGAGATGTGGGACGCTGACAAAGACTCTTCTGCTTCTGAACAGCATATTAAAGCACATCTCTTTACCATTTTTAAATGTCTTTTAAGACCATCTTTAGTTGTTTTTGAGATATTTTTTGCAAAACATTCACTTTATTATCTCTCTTAACCCTTTATTGATTTTAAAAAAATCTAACAGAGAAGTTTCAGCAGCTTCTCCTGCTGTTTTTTAAATTTTTTTAACCAACAAATGAGCTCAATTCATTTACCGTCATTTAGGTTTTGCAGCTCATGCTGTTGTTATTAGTAGGCTTTTCTCATAACTTTTTAGCTGGTACTCATTCTCTTCAAAAAATGGAGCTTCAAACAAAAACCTTGAAAGTTTTAGGAACAGCATCAGCTCTGGTTCTTGTAGTTCCTGGTCTTCAGAGACCAGCTTCAGCAGTCTGAGCTCTCAGGTATGATTAGACTGTCAATAGCGACTCTGCTGTGTTTACATCCGAGCTGTGGGCGCTGGTTCAGCAGCTGTTTGGGATGAAAAGGATTAGAAGAAGAGATCTGTCAAAAATATCCAAGCCAATTAGCAGCCTGCTTATCGTTTCCTTCCCCGTCACTTCATTCATCCTTTCTGCCCTGTCTATCCCCCCCTCCCCCAGTGCTGTGCTCCGATAGAGTGGGGCAGGTCACCAAGACGTACCATGACATCAAAGCGGTCACCCACCTGCTGGAGGAGGTGAGAGGTCACACACACACCCCCAGCTTGCTGTAGAAGACAACAGTCTCACGTCTCTTTTCCTGATGATGCAGAAAGAGCGAGATCTGGAGCTTGCTGCTCGGATCGGTCAGTCACTCCTGAAGCAGAATCAAGAGCTGACGGCACGAAATGAAATGCTGGACGAGCAGCTGGAGGTGGCGAAAGAAGAGGTAAGAGAGATGAAAAAGCAGAATGACCGTCGGCCAAAGCCCGCTTTTCTGATCCGCGTCTGTTTTGCAGATCGCACAACTTCGCCACGAGCTCTCCATGCGGGACGACCTCCTGCAGTTCTACGCCAGCACGGAGGAGCTGGAGAGCGCTCAGGCACACTCACCGTGAGCACACGCAGCACCACATGCGTTTCTGTAGCTCAAACTGCTTCATTAAGTAGAGGACCCCTCCCCAAACCAGGGAAAGAAACAGATTTTCACCCCCAAAAGACCCCCAAGGGACCAAAACACACAGATAAAGAAAACTAGTGCCATTCACACTGAAATTAAGTTGCACATAAACCACATTTTCAGGTCAACTAAATGACTAAATCAAGAAATGTAAAGAAAAAAAAGTACTAGAATGTAGAAAGGCTCATGAAGCTTTAGTGATCCTGAAGGTCAGGAGCTCCTTTGAGTACGAGCTCCGCCCCTGAGCTTTTGCTCCAATGTCCTCGAAGATTCTGCTGCAGAGTTTAGGAAATCCATGTACCGGCAGTTCCAGACGTTCCTGCTCTGATTCTTCAGCTTGTTTTAACCGTTCTGATGTTCTTGTAGGAGATTCCTGCCCGTTTTTGAATTTTCCTTAAACTTCTCAGTTTTTAAAAACTGTTCTTTTTTTGTTGTTTTGCCCAGAAAATTAATGAAACAATTGAACATTATTCAAACATTTTGTGCTCTATTACATCTAAGAATTCATCATTCAGATTATTTTAGCAGTCAATTCATCGTTAAAACAACTTTTAGCTATTTTTTAATAAACTTTTTAAGACATTTGATATATTTTGAGCCTTGTCAGAAATGTCTTTTTTGCTTTTTGAGTTATTTTATTCTTTTTCAAATATTTATTCAGAAAATTCTCCATTTTTCAGGCGTAGTTATCATGTCTTGTGGCATCTTTTTAGCATTTTAATATATTTTCCAACAACCCGGGGCTACTTTTAGATTCTATTATTTGACTTGGCAGCTTTAATTTCCTCCAGTCTGTTTGGCTGTGTCGCTTCTGAAGTTTATTCTTCATTTTGTTAGAAACTTACTGTTTTTTTGTATTTATTTCAGCTGCTAAGTTTCTTTTGCTGTTTAATCAAACTGGAGCAGATTCAGCTGTCTGTGGTATCACAGATGATGATTTATTTCCATTCCCTTTAACTTAAACCCCTAAGCCAAGTATACTCTACATGTATCAATTAAAAAGTTTAATCAGTGCTATTAAATGTAAGAATTCTGTTCATTTACTGTTTGATTTGTGTCTTTGATGCAGAATCAAAAGGAACGAATCGAGTGGATCTCTCAGCAGTTTCATCCACTACGACTTCCTGCAGAAGAAACTCAAGACTCTGGAGGAGGAGAACCACAAGCTCAGAGAGGAGGTGCTTTCTTTGTAGAAGCCTTTTTCATTGCAGTGTTGGAGTTTTTGTTTGAGGGCTGACCTTGATGTTCCTGCAGGCCAACGAGCTCTGCACTGAAACCACGAGCTACGAGGAGCAGGAGCAGGAGCTGATGATGGTTTGCGTGGAGGAGCTCTGTAAGTGCAGACATTTTTGTGTGAGACTGAACCTGAACGCAGCGCGACGTATTTATGGGACTTGTGCATTCCAGCGTCTGCCAACAAGCAGGTGGTGGATCTCTCAGAGGAGCTGGCTCGAAAGGTGGAGGACTCTCTGCGGCAGCAGGAGGAGATCAGCTCTCTGCTCGCTCAGATGGTTGACCTGCAGGCCCGCTGCAAAGGGGTGAGGGGGTAGGGGGGCTCTGACACTCTTACATCATCATCCTTTTGTTGAAATTCTCAGATCATCCCCAAAAGTCACTTTATGTAGAAAGAGGGAGGAATAGACGCGAGCTGCTACCTAGTTTTTAATCGTAGCTGGTTCAGCTTCTCCGTTCCTGAGCAGATGAACATGTCAGAAGATTCAGATTAGAGAGCACAGAGAGAACATTTCACGAGGGCTGAAATTTAAAACCGAGTCATCTGTAAAAGCTGCAGGGATGCTGAGAAATGATCTTCTTTGAAAAGATCAGTGAAGATGTGGTTCACAGTGACAGAAGGTCATTTTGAGCAGCCGAGGGGGGAGGAGTCTGATCAGCTGTGCAGCCTGGAGACGAGGTTCAGTGAAGACAATCCGCTGAGAAACGTCATATCACGTCAGAAACGTTTATCTGAAGTGATCCATCAGGATTAGAAGACAGGCGTTGCCCCCATCATGCCGAGTTTTTTCCATACAACCCTGTTTGGGGGCCAGAGCTACGATCTGCAGGCGCTGCAGCTGGTGAGGTATCAGTTCAGCAACGTTGTGATCCCAAAGAAGGAGGTGGTACCAGGAGATCGGGACCGCTGAGAGTCTTCAAGATGCTCCGATGAAGGAATGCAGCTGTGGACTAAACATGATGTTGCAACCTTTTTAGAGACAATGCAATAATGAACGTATGCTGTCATCAAAGGTCCAACAGCATATCAGAGAGACGGGGTATTTGCTTTGGGATGGACAGAGTGTGAACGTCTGTGGTCGCATCTCCCACACATTCATTTAAAGCTTCTGCTCTTATGCTTTTCATTTTTTTAAGGGTTGCGTGAGGTAAATTCCTGAAACAATGGATTCTTGCGTTTTCCCTGCAGCTTTCCCATGAGAATGAAGATCTGAGCCAACAGCTGAGCATCTGCAGAGAGGGCCAGGCCAAACTGCGGTCAGAGGTGAGGGTTCTGTTTGGTTCTAAACAGCAACATTTATGTAAACGCTCTCAGACAAAGAATGAACGAAAAACATCCTAATCTTGTAAAAATGAATTCAATTTCAATTGTTGTAATCCAACTATTTTCAAATTATTCTAATGAAGCTGAATGATTGCACTGGAGACACAAAGATGGTTGAATTTTAGTTAAAAAAAACTCTTAAGAACAGCAGGAATCCTGCAGACTGATAGAGGATATCTCTGTTTGGAGACATGGAACAAATCAGAGTTTTAAACTGTGTTTCTTTCATTTTGTCTGGTCATTAGACTTTGCTCTGAACTCAAGTGTTTGTCTCCCCCTGCCTGCAGCTCAAGGACTTGCAGGACAAATACTCAGAGTGTGAGGACATGCTCCACGAGGCACGAGAGGACATTAAGAACCTGCGAAACAAGAGTCTGCCCAACAGCACGGTGCAGCGGTACACGGCGCTGGCCTCTGTCCTCCCCATGGACTCTTTGGCAGCAGAGATAGAGGGCACCTTCCGCAAAGGCCTGGACACCCCCGTCCCTTCAGAGTACAGGTGAGGCTAAATCTGACAAGCTTTGGTGCAAACAAGCCCCCCCCCCAAAAAAAAAAAAAAAAAAGACAGGGGGAAAGCAACAACAGCAACTCTGAGGCAGAAGAGCTGTAAGGTTTGCTTCTCTTTAAGGTCACTCTTTGGATGACGATGGAAGACGACGCTTCACCTGTGATAAAAACAAGCTTCAGTTTGTGGGGGGGGGACTAAGAAGACAAACAGCTTTCCAAAACCGTCCAGGTTTCACATTCCTTCCACAAATGATGTAAAATCAAAGAGGAAACAAATGTCTCATGAGAGAAGTTACATGTGGAAATTGTCAATAAAAATAGTAAACAATTAAATTGAAGAAAAGCCAAACACAGAAATGCTTTTAGAAGGTTTCTTAGGAAGTGCCTCCAGAACACTGATGAGTTCCTCTGTCCCCTGAGGAAGAAGAGCCAGAACCACCAGCTTCAGACCCTTTAACCTGATGAAGAACCCAGACGTTACACCTCACCTAAAGCATCTACCCTGATTCTGGACGTTTTCTTTTGGTCTTCAGACCAAAAGCCAATCAGTCATTGGGCTAGCCCCCTCCTCCCTCTTCACCTCCCATCAAAAAAAAAGAAAGAAAACGGTAATGCAGAAAAACGATCTCTTAGGAAAAAATGATCATGCGATTGAGGGACCTTTGCTTTACTTGCAATAATGAAAAGATGCAACAAATCTGCTGTGGGAACCAAAGAAAAGTTTATGCAGAATTTGGATTCTTAAAATATCGATTCTCATCGAGGAAACCTTAAATCCATTTTACTACCAGTAATCTAAGAAACAGTTTCATTATAATTTAGGGAATTACTTTTGAAGTCATTAGTAATCTGGATTGTGTTGGTGTAAAAGGGATTCTGTGGAGGTTTGGCTCTCATCTGTGGTCTCACTGAAGACAAAGGGAAGATAAATGTCCAGATGTTCTGACAGGAGGAGACGACACAGATACCTTCCTTTGTGCTGAAGCTCCTGGAATGTAAATAACACACCTGATACCTTCCTTTCAGCCTTGTCCTCTCTGAGCTCCAGCTCCTGGGCTTCATATTCTTGCTTCCACTGTCTCTCGCTGTCTAGATTCCCCCTGGTTTTACTCATCTGCTGATGATCCTTTCTGAGAGCAAACAGCTTCTTCTTGAGGCTGTGAATCCTCTTTTCCCTTCTCCTTAACGCCTCCTCCTGCAGCTTAAATTTTTTCTGCAGTTCTTGTTGGAGATTTTCTTCTTTCCTTCCCTGGTTTGTGACTTTGACTCTAGGATGATGAATCCCATCTTAAAGCCTGTTCTTCTTCTCTGTCCTGAAGTGTTTTTCCCTTTGAACGGCTGCCACATCTCTCTCCAAACTCTGGATCTTTGTCAAAAAGAATCTGAGTCTCTCAGTTTGGAGCTCTCCCTGCAGCACCTCCGCCAACCCCCCCCCAGCCTGGTGTTGACATAGTACGGTGTTAGCATGTTCCCTGTGACTGAATGAAGAGCTTTTCTCAGTGCAGCCACCTCCGGTCTGCAGCCGGACAGCATCCAGGTACAGGAGCGCCTCCTTGTGGCTTCCTCTGGAAAAGCAAAATTAGAAAAAACGTTCAACCTTTGAAGTTTATGGAATCTGCTCGTTTATAGTGAAATAAAGCATGATA
Organism: Oryzias latipes; assembly: GCF_053564925.1. Taxonomy (NCBI): domain Eukaryota; kingdom Metazoa; phylum Chordata; class Actinopteri; order Beloniformes; family Adrianichthyidae; genus Oryzias; species Oryzias latipes. The sequence continues at coordinate 9,954,202 of NC_136237.1, read as the reverse complement.
ATGGAACAGATTTCCTCCAGATCTACCAGATTTAGGCTTTTTATTTATGTTTTTATTTTTAAGTCCCAGGTTTTAACCCATAACTGCCATTCCCAGAGGAGAACTTGGCTAGGAGGCGCTTTAAGGTCCTAACTGACTTGCTTCTCTGCTTCTGCTCTTCATGCTGGCTCTGTGAAGATGCGGTTGTTGGATCAGCAGCAGTTGGATCACAGTTGAAAACTTCAGGCGTTTTTGTCCAAAGGGTTGATTCCTTGGAGCAGAAAGAACCTGAACCTGTTCTTCCTCTGGCAGGAACCACCCGTGGCGTGTCTTTGAAACGGTAAAGATGGCCAACAAGGCCGGGAGGCCTCGGTCTCGGTGCCACTCGCCGTTTCTGCCGGGCTCCAGCCCCCCGTCTGCCTCCTGCAGCCGCACCAGCACCCCCAGAACCAGCTACTACGGCTCAGACAACGTCAGCCCCACACTGGAGGACAAGGCCGGCTCTGCTCAGGCTGCTAAGGAGGACAGCAGGTGAGCCCACGGTCACTTCTTCCTGGAGGTTTGTCTGAGGCCTTATCGTGGATCTGAAACCAGCATCCTCTCTGCCTTAGTGCTAGTGGGCCAAAGCGTTTGGGTCAGCCAGGCACCCCGGGAGGTCAGGACCTGGAGGCGGCGCTGCGCAGCCTTTCCGCCCGCCAGCAGAACCACGCGTCCGACCGGCCTTTTTTCGACGTGGAGCGGGAGCGGAAGCTGCACGCCCTAGCGACAGACTGTGGGGGAGGGGACGGCTCCAGCGGCTTCCTTACCCCCAACGACAGCCTGGCCTCAAGTCCAGCAGCCTCCACAGGCACCAACTACTCCAACGGCAGCTCTCAGCACTCCTGCGGCTCCTCTGGAGGATCCAGGTCCTACTTGCCCGACCGACTGCAGATTGTTAAACCACTGGAAGGTAAGGGGTGTGTATGTGTGTGTTTGTGTGTGTGTGCGTGTGTGCAGATGAAAGGTCGTGCCCTCTCTCCGTGAACCTTCAGCAGCAGTGAACACACAGTCCTCTCCTCCATCATCAGGCTCGGTGACTCTACACCACTGGCAGCAGCTGGCTAAACCAAACCTGGGGGGCATCCTGCACCCGCGGCCGGGTGTCCTGACTAAAGACTTCAAGGAGCTTGAGGTGGACGTCCAGCACGTGTACAGCCTGAATGACCTGGAGGAGGACGAACCGGAGCTGGACGGAGCGCGTGCTGCGGGTGGGTCAGCTGTCCGTGCATGCAGATGCCCCCCCTTCAGGGGCTTCATGTTCTGCAGATCAACCATGACTTTGACCTTTTTAGAGCCCATCCTCATCCTTCTGTCTCTCCCTTCATCATCCTCACAGTCTCTCCATTGGGTCTTCCTCATAACCTCCCCCCTCATGCCATAGCTGCCCACAAACGCTCCCCCCTCATTCCCTCCTTCTCCACCCGGTAAGAGCTGCATGTCTCCTTGAAGGATTTTATTCGTGTCTTTCTTCACTTTATATCAAGATTTCTAAGAAAATCTGCTGCTGCAATGTGAAGCGGGGGGCGGGGATTGAAGTGGGGGGCGGGGACAGTTTATTCCCAGGACAGGCGGGGCAGGCCGATGTATCTCAGCTTAGCCCAACAGTAGCTGGGACAGGCTTTGGCAGTACCATAACCCCAAAAAGAATATCGTGGGTTATGAAAATATGAGAAAAAAAAACAAAATCAGAAAGCTAATTAGCTAAAGTAGGCTCGTCCACCGACAAGAAAGAAAGAAAAGAAAGAATTTGGTTATTCTGATCCTATACGGATTCTTACTGCCGAAACAGTCGGCTGCCAGTAAGCCTACTTTAGCTCCGAGTGTTTAGCTCAGCTCTTTTTGTTTCGTTACCCTCTTTAATATCAACCAATTTTGACAGACATGCAGCAGTTTTTTAAACGCCTAATAAACAGAGTGGTAGATCCGCTAGTCCTTTATCAACTGTTTTCCACCTCATCTTGGTGGAAAGTCGTATTAAATACAGACATGCCAAACGTAAATACTTTCCTTCTTGACAGATTCCTTACCCCATTAACATCTAAACTGGCTCAGTGGCCTTGTGGTAGAGTGTCCGCTCTGTGACTGGCAGGTTCAAATCCAGGCCGTGTCATACCAAAGACTCTAAAAATAGGACCCAGTGGCTCCCTGCTTGACACTCAGCACACACCTAGGTGTGTGATAGGTGTGTGACAGAGTGGGACTTTAACTTTAATCTTCCACAAAGATTCCATGTTGATGGGAACGTTGTGAAACTCTGTTGCATGCATCTCAAACATCTCAAAGCGATGCTGCACGAGAGGCAGAGAGTTTTCAGTCCCAACCTGTACCTGAAGAACGGGTGATGTTTCTCTGCCATAGACTGACGGGTTCTCAAACGGGTCACCAGGAGGCTTCCTGCAGAACCCTTCATCCTGCTCACTTTGGATCTGGATGTTGCTTCATGTTCATCAGTTTCCTCCCTGATCTCCTGTGTTTTGATGGACTTCTTTACTATTTATTTGTATTCATTTTTTTTCCAAAGTTTTAAGGAAGCGACTCTCTTTTTAATAAATGTAAAATATTTGTACTCATGAAGGAATCCAATTTTTTTATTCTTTTAGTAAAATATGTATTATTTCTGTTGCTGTATTTTGTTTTTTTACTTTGTCACGTATTTTTTATTTTTGCGATGTATTTTTTATACTGAAACAATGATGCATGTTTTTTTTTGATCTTTAGTGTTTCTCACTAAGTTTCCATGTTTGTTGTTTTTTTTTGTCCACTTTTTCATCACTGGTTTGTGTTTCAGGCTTCGCTCTCTCAGCCTGCCGTCTCTTTGGAACCGTGAACACGTGAGCCCCTCCTACCCGCCGGCTGCCCCCCCCCTGGGACTCCTGCAGCTTTTGAAGCAGCGTGGCATCTCAGCCTCCCCGCATCCACTCAGCGACTGGCGCCACGAACCGCGGGCCGCACGGCCCACCGTGGAGGACAAGGGGGGAGGGAACTCTTTTAGCCTGAACTTGGTGGAGAAGCTCCAGAACCTTGGGCTGCACAGAGTGGCAGCGTGGGGGATGATGAATCGATGGGGAGGAGGGAGGGAGCAGCATCCTCCCAAAGTGTAAACCCCCCCCCCCCCCCCCCCCCCCCCCCCTGCAGGACCCCCACAGTCAGTCTGTGTCAGAGCCCCACAGGAGTGCTGATGATGGTGCTTCTCTGGACATACCCCCCCGATCATCCTTTAATACTTTGTGTTGTGGACGTGCTTTTACCGTTTTCACATTGCTGCTTTTAAAAAAAGTCGAGACTCTTGTTGCTTTTAGTTTTCAGAGCCATATGACCATCCTTTTGGTTTCTGGGACCCCAAAACTTGGGTGAGTCCCCTCCACCTGCACTTAAACTGGCTTGGGTCACAGGGAAATGACCCCCACCCCTACCAAAAAAAACCCAAAGCAGTCCTCTGCCCTGCGGCCGGCAGAAGACTGCGCGCAAACCTGCGTCTGTGTTTGAAATCGCATGTCATTTGTCTGCGGTGTTCTGTTTGAAAACAGTTTTTAGACGTCATGCCGTCTTTCCGAACACTCGGCTGTAGGAAAAAGGCATAGGATACTGTGGATTTAAAGGGAAACCGACTCCAGCCCCCACCCCCCCACACACACCTCTGCTGTAGTCTGAGAGCTGTGAGTGTAAACTGTAGCACCTGTGAATAAAGCTCTTCAGTGCAGCTCAGAGTGTGAGTCTTCTCTCAGTCAGCACACAGAGTCCAGACTGCTGTCAAACTTTTATTCTGAAAGGCTGCAAGCATTCAGTTTCTGTACAGTCCGATCAAAAATGGACCCACAAGGTCGTCGCCGGTGGCCTCATTCTGCGTCCCTCCTCCCAAAGTCCAGCCAGCCCCGGTAGTCCCGATCCGACATGCAGTCAGAGTTCATCACCTCTGCGAACAGACCAGTCCTACATGAACCACACAGACAACAGCGCTCCAGAACTCAGCAGATGGGTTCCCAAACACTCCTTCCCCCTTATGTCTACCTCTGCTCAAGGTTCAGTTTTGAAAGAATGACCCATGAAGGTCCATTTTTCTCTCTTTTGAGACACCAGTTCTGCTAGATTTTTTCAACCATCAGAACTGGTTTGTGAAGGAAACTGTGATGAATCTGACGGAGAAGCTCAGACCTGCTGCACGTACCTGACAGGGCCTGCACGATCTGCTTGGTCATCATTTCCCGTTCATCCTCTGTCAGGTGCGCCCGCCTCCGCTCTCGGGTGGCTACCCTCATCCTGCCGGTTGGCTCCGCCCCTTTGTGAGCCAGGGCCCCGGTCCCCCCGTCTGCCTTAGCCGGGGAGGCCGAGCTGGAGACCAGCAGAACCACCAGGAGGGCAAAGAGAAGAGCAGTTTTCCCTGACATGGCTGCCTAACCGCAGAGAGAAGATGATGGTCTGCTGCTCCAGAGCGGACGGCTTTTAAAGCTCTGCCTGACTGATAACAGAGTATCGGATTGATCTGGAGATGCATGCTGGGAAAGGAAGTGTGCAAAGTAAACACTACAGTTGTAAGTGCAGAAAAGCCTATAAATCTACTTTTTGCTGCAGCAACCGTAAAACTACTCGATGTGTTTACAAAAGAAATCCAATTTTCCAACACAAAGGAGGTGATGAGAGCTGGAGGGTAAAGAGAAACACCTTCAATAAAATATCCTTCAGGTCAGGTTTATGAAAACATCTGCTTAAGAAGAAAACAAGACAATTCTCTGAGAAGTGTTGTGTCTGTTGTGTTCTGTCTGTGGTTCAACCGTCAGATCTGCTTGTTTTTGGCATTGATGTTCATTGGAAAGATCTGGATTGACTTGGACTTTAACAATCAGGTGTGATGTTCCTGTGTGAGTCTGTGTGAGCTGAAGCGGTTCACCTCCTCCTCCTCCTCCTCCTCCTCTCACAGCGTGAATGGTACTTTCCAGATGACGCCTTTCACCCCTTTTAGTTCAATATTGGACAGTAATTTACACGCAGTACTGATTTTCTTGAGCTTCCGCTGACGGGCTCGGATGTTTCTCATGCAACAGAAAAAAACAGAACATGAAGTTCTTCAGAACTTTAGCACACACAACTGTTACATTAAACATAAGCAGTTTGCAGGATTTCAGTAACCAGCATTAAATCAGAAGAAACATTTCTACTGAGATTTTGATTGTTGACTGATTCATTACTTCATTCTTACATATGAAAAAGTTCAAACATCACCTGCATGACTGAATACATGAATGAAATACAGGCTCGCTCAGTGGCCTTGTGGTAGAGTGTCCGGCCTGAGACTAGAAGGTTGTGAGCTCAAAACCACGCTCGAGTCGTACCAAAGACTAAAAATGGGATTCAATGCCTCCCTTCTTGACACTCAGCATTAAGGTTTGGAATGGGGTGTGGGGGGCTTTGAACTACCAAATGGGTCCCAATATGTCTGCAGCTCACCGCTTCCTCAGGGGATGGGTCAAATGTGTGTGACAGCTAATAGGACTGTAACCCTTGTGCTATCTTAGATGACCCCACCCTTACATTGACGTGTTCTCCCTACCATGACAAAGGTGGATAAAGGTGGAAAGATTTCATGTAATCCATGGACACCAGTGAAGATCACAAATCATTGAAGAAAAAAGGTTCAGAGCACTGTATAGTGGGTCTAGATGACCCAACTCCCAATGTTAACGTGCCTAGGATAGCACAAGGGTTAAATTGAAACTTAATAATAGCTAAATCAGACTTTTCTACTTCATTCTTATGAAGATTATTTTTTGTACTTTACAAGGCAACAATTTTTCATTTTTTAAATGTAACATTTTTTTTGAAACGCCACCCTTCTTTTTGCTATTTTTCTTTTTTTTTGTTAATTTTATGGATTCAGATTTTGAATTTTCGTGATCTTATAGTGTGGTTGGCTTCGTGTAGATTTGTTCTCGCATATGAAAACCTGCTTTTGTTTTTGTTGCTTTCTCCTTGTTTTTTCCTTGCTTCACCCTCTTCATCACAGATCTCCTCTTCCTTCTCCTTTTTCTGTTTTTTCCCCTTAACTTTCAGCAGCTCTTGAAATGAAACTGCCTCATTCTTACTTCTGTTCTGATTTGTTTGCTCTTTTTAAAAAAAAGCTTGAAATGAACAGGGATGACATGTTGCTGTAAAAACCATGAAGCCTGCAGGTCTTTGACAGCAGAAGAGTCTTGGTGTCTGCAGATGGACAGAAGCTCAAACCTGTGAAGATTTCCCGTCTAATCGTAGGACGTCAAAGAGATAAAAGCAAATGTTTGACAAGCGTGCAATTTGGAGACACGCCCACACTCTAGTCTGAAAGCAGTGCATATAATGGAGGGAGTGTTCCTGTTCTACCTGTTACCCCCCCCAGACACACACATATGCTTTCTGAGGGCGGCTGCAGAGCATTTCTCACAGGTGAATGCTCAGATTAGATCTCAGACTGTTTGTCTGAATCACATTCTGTTCTCACAGGAACCTGACCAATGGGCGAGCAGCATTGAGTTACTATCACTGTCACATTTACTTAGATCAATATCGCTAAAAAACTCTTCTAAAAGTAGTTGTATTGCAGTCGATTGTTTTTGGAGAAGATCTATGATCAAAGACCCATATTTAGCTAAAGGTTTTTTTTGTTTCTGATATTTTTTGTGTGCAACATTTGTGACTTTTTCTGAGGGATGCTTATCAGAAGTGTGGCGGGGGGGGTCGCTTTTGTTTATCTCTAAAATAAAAGATGGAGTTCTATCTTCTAAAAGAGATTAAATGTAGTCTATTGTATCTGTAAACAAGCGTCTTCTACCTTAATGAAAAATCTGTTGTGTTTTAACAAGTTTATGAGTTTATGAATTATTTTTCTGCATTTGTCTTAATCTATGTTTTACACTTTACAAATGCTTTACAGGTCCATGATAGTTTTTCAACACAGTTTACTTGTTTTTGATTAATTATTTGGATGGACACTTTTTCTTTGTACTTGAGTAATATTACTTTGAAGTATGTCTTCAATGCTAGGATTTTTAGAAGTGTTTAAAAGCTAACTCAAATTCAAAACTAAAGAAATATTTGATTTAATCTTTTAAAGATCATAAGTGGAGTAGTTTTTACAGAGAAAAGGTTTCATTTTCACACAGAAGTGACTGTGTCATTGATTCTTTGTTCTCTCTGGACTGTTTCATGCGGTTTCCCTGCAGCAGCCTTTCGTGTGCACCAGATTTGAAGTGATACACAGCTTATCCTTTTACATTTCCGCACAAATGTCAGCTGTGAACCAAAGACCAACTTCATCATTGTGCGCTTTTGCATTTGTTTATCCACAGATGTTAGAGACCACACATTGGGACAGACATGCAGCTCAAACCAACAGCCTGCTACTTAGGATTACATGAAACAATTAAAAACAACAAATGAACATCACATTAAAATACCAACACAAAAATCTGTGACGGATTTGTAAAATTGACACTCCTTCATCCATTCAGCCTTTATTAACGCGTTTATACACTAACCCTTACCAAAATACTGCACAAAGTAAAGTTACTAAGAACTAACCCATTATAAACTGTCAAAACACCCTGTGGGTCCATCTCCTGCAGGATAGCTCCTTGGATGGCTTTTGAAGGCAGGTGCCTCAGCAGCCCAACCTCAGCTTATGGAATCTACCTTTTGTGACTTGGAGCTTGTGAAGGACGTCAAGAGGTACCAGCTAGATATAGTCGGGCTCACCTCCATGCACTTCCTGGGCTCTGAAACTCAGTTCCGCAAGAAGAGTTGGACTTTCCTCCGTTTTGGAACTGCACATAGTGAGAGGCAGCGGGCTGGTGTGGGCAGAGCCATGAGACTCCAGCTTAGCCCCCCAAGTGTTGGAGTTCATGCCAGTGGATGAAAGGGTCAAATCCCTGCACCTTCGGTGGGGGACAGGTCCCTTACTGTGGTTTCAGCCTACAGCCCAAACAGCAGTTAAGTTACCTGGCCTTCTGATGTCTCTTAGAGGGGGTGTTGGAAAGTGCCCCAATGGGGGGTTCATTGTCCTCCTGGGAGACTTCAGTTTCCACAGTGGTACCAGGAGGGGCATGATTGTAAGGAGTGGTGTCACTGATCTGAACCTGAGCAATGTTTTGTTGTTGGACTCCTATGCTCATTTTGGTTTGTCCATAAAAAAAAATCATGTTTGAACACAAAGGTGTCCATCAGTGCACGTGACACTAGCACACCCTACGCAACAGGTCGATGATTCACCTTGTGGTCGTTTCAGGTAACCTTCAATCGTGTGTCTTGGACACTCCCGTAAAGAGAGAGGCAGACCCGTTCACAGATGACTACCTGGTGGTGAGTTGGATCTACTGCTGCGGGAGTAGGCCAGAAAGACTTAACAAACCCAAAAGTACTGTGAGGGTTTAGTGAGAATGTCTGGCTGAGCCTCCCTCATCCGGGAGACCTTCAAACAGGTACTGTGGGAGGCTGGGGACATTGAGGCAGAGTTGACCATGTTCTCCACCTCTATTCTCTCTTCTGCTGGTTGGACTGTGGTTGTATAAGGTCTCTGGTGCCTGTCGTGGTGGCAATTCCCAAACCTGGTGTGGACACTGGAGATAAGGGAGACAGTCAAGCTGAAGAGCTCATCAACATGCTTCCTGTTGAAGAAGCAGAGCATGGAGACTGTGGAGTGGGACTGTGCATCACCTGTGCTAAAGTCAACGCGGAAAATGAAGAGCTCCTCTGTGGAAAGATACCAGGGATGGATCAAGTCCACCTCAAGTACCTCAAGTGTCTGGATGCTGTTGGACTGTCTTGGCTGACAATTTCTGCAACGTTGGGTGGCAGTCAGGGACAGAACCTCTGGATTGGCAGACTGGGGAGGTGGGTCCTCTTTTTAAGGTGGAACAAAGTGGGTGTTATAACTACTGGGAAAGCACACTCTCCATACACACATGGTTGTGAACAACCAAACCCACAGACCCAATTTTCCCACGTTAAGATATAGACTTGTTGTTCAGAAGCTGTTCAGACACCATGATTTTATGAAGCGTAAAATCATTCAGCTCATTGTCCATGCTTTAGCCTTTGGGTGGTCCTGCTGTTTATAGTCTGATCAACCAACCAAAGAGCAGACAGGGCTGTGCCTCAGGTGCTGTTCAGTGTTGCTCTTTCCTGTTGAATTTGATCATTTCTTTCATCTTTCAGGTTGTAAATGCTACCATCTTTAAAAGAGTATCTGGTTCAAAGGGCAGCATGGACCAAAGCAGCTGAGAGTCTGCATGGTGTTACAGCAGGAACATGCAAAAGTTCTCTTTACTCTGACTTGCAGGTTATGGTTACCCAGAGCCTGATGTGTTCAACCGGGATGAAAGATGTTGCCCTTTTAAAAAAGGCAAAAAAGTAGCAAACACAGCTACTGCTTTTTACAAGGGAAGGGGCTCCTTTATGCATGACTTTACTGAAAACACAGAGAGCATCAGAGATGATTTCCCTTTTGTGAAATCAGTGAAAACTTTCACACCAGCGAGTCTGATCCACTCTGGTCCTGGTCTGGTCCAGAGTTGGTTTCCTCTGATAGTCCTCTTGGTTCTACAGGTGTGAAAGCTCACCTGAAATCTGGTTTGGACCAAACAAAAAAAAATCTGATCTTCTGCAGAATGAGGGTCTCTGTTCTCTTGCGGATGAACTTTGGTGCGGTTCACCTCAGTGTAAACACAGACAGACCTTCCATGAACCAAAGAGAGGAAGAGAACCAAAGGAAGGAGATGATGTAATTCCAGATTTCACAGCATTCCCAGAATGAATTAGTTTGTAGATCATTTTGAGGTCAGAAACAAGAAATCCAAGTTATTTCAAGTAATTTAACAGGTTTGTAATGTTCTGGTTCAGCGTGTCAAACTGCTGACTAAACACCAAGTTAAACCATGTTGAATGAAGACAGAGTCGTCGTAAGAATCACAGTTTACCTCCACAATTCTTCAATAATGTTCAGTGAAAACTGCAACAAACATTACGAGGTACATTCAGTCCATAACTTCGCAACATGTTTCAGTGTGCAGTTATCAAAGCTTTATCTTATTGTATGCATGTCTTTAAAGATCAAAATAAATGTTACCAAACTATAACAATCTAACAATAAAATCATATTTTATAATTCCTTGACATTCTTACATGTAACTGGAAAAACTTACAGCATTGCTTCTGTGATGATGATAGTGAATGACCATGGATTAGGCCCAGAACTCTTACAAAGGGTCTAACATGCCTGCATTTTTTAAACTTTCTTGTTCAAAACCCACAGAACAAATCTGTATACTAACACGCCTGCAGGAAGAGCCAAGAAGAGGCCAGATGATTTTTAACAGGAAACTAATGGCTCTGTCAAAATAAACTTCTTATTTGGCAAAATTCAACTTCAGTTAAAATAAACTCTTTTTAACTAAGATTCTTAATAATAAAACATTCATCAAAATGAGATTTTCTGAACGAATATAAGGAGAATGCTTTAAAACTGCACAAGGTCTGTCAGACAGAAAACTGAGTGATTTAAGGTTCTGTGTCTCCACATTAACCTCATGAGTCAGGATCTGAGGCGGGTCTGCTCAGTACCGCCTTTCTTTCAGATCCAGTTTTATTTGCTCAACAAAAGCTCAAAAACAAAAGCTCGACATTTGCTTGAGACAAAGCAGCTTGTTGTTCTTGGACCTTCAGTATCTCACTGGCATTGGTTCTCCAGTCCTTTTCTCACTGGAGTCATTTTTTGAAGACTTCTGACCCTCACATACATCAACTTTCTGCCTCCTTTCAGTACATGGTGACTTTTTACCATTATATCAGACAGCGTCTGTGTCAGAGTTCACGCATTTCCTCCAGATTGTTCTGCTGTTCCTGAACTTCTGAGAGAGGAAAAATGTTTTAGTCCCTGCAGCCAGAGGTCTCCTCCTTGTTTGCTGCTAAAACACATTTCAAAGTTATTTCTTAACATATGAAGCTGCATCCTATCATGAGGATCAGCAGGTCCATGATTTCCAAACAAACGTTCTCTCAGTCTGCAGGAGTCCTACTTGTTTCCAGGAAAACATAAAGTTCCTAGGTTCTTTTGGCCTTGTGGCTAGTCGTTCCTCCTCACGGTCTCCTTGTATCTAGTCACAGAAAAATGTTGGTTCCTTTGACTGTGTTTTAAAGGACTAATAATAGCACTGTGAGCTGATTCAATGGGATTGTAGTAGAAACACACATCTTAGAATTTCAACATTTAAAGTGATCTTCAATGTATATTGCTGATTGATACCTATAGTGAGTTGAAGTGTTGCAGCTGTTGGTTTTAGTGTAAGAATCCTGCAGCTTGAACTGCAAAGAGCTTAGATGTGAGATTGTTGTGGGGAAAAAAAGTTATCTTTCTGAGATAAAATAAAGAATTTTAAGAACCATGACCTTTGTCAGACAATGACCAGGGGCGTCAATCTCAGTGCAACAAAGAAGAAAAATGATTTGGGTTCAGCCTGAACAGGTTAAAGCTGTTTTTCAGGGGGCAAAAATGCACCAATCTGAGTTGTGAGAGCAGCTGACGCCTTCAATGAGACCCCGCTGTCATCTGCATGAGGTTCCATGGAAAGGAGGAGCTGCTGGAATGCTGGACGCTCCAGCTGGACTGACCTGCTGCAGCGTCCAGCTGCCAAACTGGAAGGTCCAACCTTCTGAAAGGTCCTCTCATCTCCCCCACAGGGGGTTTGGATTCTTTTGTCCTCCCAGTTCACACCCACCTGTCGTCCCACTATAAAGCAGCCGGGCATCCCCCCCAAGCAGGTCAGTCCACAGACTCCTGACCCCCCACCACAGAGCAGCATGTTCCACGCCAGCCCCTTACGCGGATGGATGCGCGCTCCAAGCGTGCACGGCGGAGCGGGAGGCTGTGGCACGCGCGTCTCCCTGTCCACCTGCGCCGGCTCTTGGGGGTCAGGACACGCGGACACGCCCGCGCACTGCAGCGAGAAGCTCACCATGCAGAACCTCAACATGCGCCTGTCCAACTATCTGGAGAAGGTGAGATGCGTTCAGGCCACTCGCCCATCTTGACCAGGTGTCTGCTGAGGTGCGAGCACAGGTGTGTTTGTGCGCAGGTGCGCTCTCTGGAGGAGGAAAACAGGAAGCTGGAGCTGAACATCCGGGAGCTCTGCCTGAAGAAAACAGTCGCTCCTCACAACTTCAGCAGATACTTTGAGACGATCAACGACCTGCGTGTGGAGGTAAAGTCAGGTGGCCGCGCACGAGCGGGAGCGCGCACAGTAAAGCCGCTAGATGATGGATCCATCGACTCTTTTATAGGCAAAACTCAAAATCCTGTCATGTTTTAACCAGTTTGATTATCCCAATAAAATGGGACCCAAGAACCAACAAGTAACATATTATAGAGAAAAAATTGGTTTAGAGAATATATTTGAAATTTATACATGATTTCCTAAAATAGTAAAATAATCTTTCATTAATTTATTATAAGTGAAGTCCATAAACTGATAATATTTCTTCATTCGACATTTCCTTTCGCTGTTAAATGAAGCATGAAAAGCTTTTGAATGTTTTCTGATCCTTCCAGGTGCAGATGTTGAAGCCACACCTGCACACTCAACACCTCTGATTTTTCCTTTCTATGCAGATCTCAAGGAGATGCTCAGTAAACCAAAGCCTCACCCTCCAGGTGGACAATCACAGACTGGCTGCAGAAGACTTCAGAATGAAGTAAGTTTCCTCTCCAGCTCTTCTCCGCATCATTTGATGTATTGAACTAACGTGTGTCAACAGCGAACTTGAAAGTTCATCGCATTGATGGCAGAAACTTTTGTGCAGGTATGAAATGGAGCTCAGCCTGAAGAAAGCTGTGGACGCTGACATGTTCCGCCTCAGGAAGGTCAGGGACGGCCTGACCCTCGGAATCAGTGACCTGGAGATATTCGTAGAAAACCTACAGGAGGAATTAGTGACTCTGAAAAAGAACCACTCGGAGGTGAGAGCAGCCATTCCCTTCAAAGCCGAAAAGATTCTGACGTTGGGATGGAAATCAGCAGCTTGTCCTGATTTTGTATTCAGGAGATGCATCAGCTGCAGGCGGGGCAAACCAGCACAGTGAATGTGGAGGTGGATGCTGCAAACTCAGTGGATCTGACCGAGGTCCTGGAGAAGGTCAGGGTGAGTTATGAAGCTGTGCTGAAGAAGAACAAGCTGGAGCTGGAGGCGTGGTACCATTGCAAGGTGAGGTTCTCCAGAACAACAGCTCAGAAGTTTGAAAACAGATGAGAAAGCAAACGCTGACAGTTTTACTTGTTTCTGTTCTGGGAAAGATGGAAAGTCTCCAGAAGGAGATTGTTTCATGCACAACAGAAGTGAAGACATTTGAAACCGAACTGACAGAACTGAAGAGGACCTACCAGAGTCTGGAGATAAAGTGGGAGTCCGTCTGTGCTGAGGTGAGCAACTTCAGTAACTTCTCCGCTTCTCGCCGTGCTGTGAGCTGAACTGGTTGACTGCTCAGCTGCGACAGGACGACTGTCATTTTCTTCCCACCTGTCCTGCAGGTTCAGCTCCTGCGTGAGAACCTGGAGGAAGCAAATTCTTTTTGCAGCATTACGCTGAGTCAGCAGCAGGAGACCATCTACTCACTGGAGATGCAGCTGCAGGAGCTGAAGGTCTCGCTTCAGCAGATGCAGGTGAAGTACAGCATGCTGCTGCAGCTCAGGATGAAGCTGGAGGCGGAGATCGCTGAGTACCGGAGGCTGCTGGAGGGAGAACACCAAGAGAAAAAGAGGTGGGACAACAAGCTGACATCCGCTTTCTTTAATGGGGCCTTAGTTGAATCTGCAGCAGGAACACATTTTTAACATGGCGCCCACTGTTCCACAGAGATGTGATCATTTGCAGAGTGACGGAGGAGGTGGAAGGTAAGAATACAGTTGAGTCATCGCACTCTGAAGGTTTTTGCTGCTCTGCTCATGGCCTCTGTCCTCCCCAGAGCCAAAGCACCACATTGAGAAGAGGGTGAGGACCATTGTGGAGGAGATCATCGATGGGCAGGTGGTGTCCTCCTCTCAGAAAACCCAAGTGCAGACCATTCAGTGACCTGCCTCCAGTGTCTGACAGCAGGAGAACTGTAGGCTTCTCTGGTCTGTTTCACTGGGATGGCTGCAGAAATCCGAATCGTTAAATCCCTTGTGACTTGGTGACTGTGAAACAAAAATGTAATAAAAGTTGAAAACATATGAAGGTGTGTGTTTCTGCATGGGTGCTATATAGCTTCATAGCGGGCTTTGTCCTGACAAACAAACAAAGAAAAACGCTTTTCCAAATAAAAGTCCCTGAGTTTAGACATCAGTAATTCACATACAAAGTTGTCACAGAAATGAAAAAATAAAGCAAAAGTAAGGAATGTCATCAAATGGTTCAAATTAACATATTGGATGAAGTTGACCAACAGATGGCATGGAAGGGGTTTTGTTGTTATCCTGAGGGCAAAAGTGTCTGTGGAGAGGAGAACATCCTGTAACGGGAAGAAACCTCCAGCAGAACCAGGAGGGACTGGATGGGGGGGCAGATCCCCATTATGGGAACAAGCAGGAACCTTGCAGGGAAAAGACTGAGAGAAGATGGCGCTCAAACATTTAAAGATGTATTAAACGGCCAGTTGTCATTATAACTGAGGCACAAATCCTCACAATCTGTGAGAGTTTGAACAATTAATGGAAAAAAGAAAACCTGCAATCTACTTCATGACCAGCAGGTGTCCCTGTGTGTTCCTAGTTTAGCCATGACCCAAGTGGACTGTCAAAACTGAATCTTAAGGAAGTAAAAAGAACCCTTACTTCTAGAAAAAAATTCTTATTTTCTGTCTTGCAAAATATAATCTTATGAACATTTTTAATAGCAATATAGTCTTAGTTTAAGAAAACCTCAGTCACTGAAAGTTTTTTCTTAAAATTAGAATTCTTAGTAAGATCAATTTCTCTTTCGCAGATTCGTTAAAGTTCATTTCAAGAAATTGTAAGAAATTTTTATTTATTACTCGGGGCTTGTTTTGGCAGCGTGGAAGCAGATTTTTGCTGCGCAGCAGACTTTCACGGAGATGATCCGTTTCATTAGCTCTGCAGCTGCAGCATTGACTTGACTTCAGCAGATATAAGGAGATGCTTTCATTGTACTTGTGACAAATAAAGTTCTATGTATCTGAGCGCTCACAAAAGCTCAGGTGAGAAGGTTCTACACCCTTCATCCCGTCCAGATCTGCTGAACACCAGTGAATCTCAGTAATACAAGATTGTATACCTTAAAGCATTGTCTAAAAGCAAACAAAAGCAAGCGAAAAACCCCGCAAAAAATACTAAAAGTAATATGATGCTGTAAAAGCTTTGAAAGACATTTTTTTTTTAAAATTAACCCCTTGAGGTCTAAATTTTTTCCAGCTAAGAAACAAAAACTTCATATTTGTTTGTGTGCTGAAGTCGTTTGATCAATAGGTGTCCGGGGGATAACTGTAACAATCATGTTAAAAGTGAACCAGTCGCTCATGTCTTTGAGGATCAGATCTGACGACCAGCAGTCTCCATTCACTTCAATCTGAAACAGCCCAGCAAACAGAGTCTTTGAGTCTGGCTCTGCAGACCTTCTCTGTGGTTTAGTTTAACTTCAAGCTGTTCATTGTAACAAAACCTTGTGGCTTTGTTTGATAAAAAAAAAAAGTTCTACAGCCAGGGCGTTGTCTCTAGAGTGACAGGTGTCTGTAGGACACCTTGGTATTTGAACTTGCACAGACTGTCCCACATTTGTACATTTGTACATCACAAAGGGTGGGGTCGTAGGAAAACAGAGCCTGGTGCTGAGGTGACCCACTGGGTCGTGTTCGACCCATTTGAAGCAGCTTTGCCACTCTGTGCAAAGACTCAGCAGGTTCGCCAAGAGCACTGGATGTTAGGCAAACTCCTATTAGTCAGAAACATGCAAATGAGGTTGGGCTGGCATGAACATGTACAGCCTGAGGTTCTCCTGCAGGAACCTCTGAAGGCGCCAACAGCTGATGCCTCTGACAGCACCTTTAGAGGCAGAAGACACTGAAACAAACTCCAACCTAAAGTACCTGGTCTGCAGGGTTAAAATGCAGCTGCACTAAACCAAAAGCTGCAAATAAACTGGTCAAGTGGCTCAGAAATGGTAGTGTTGCCATTCTGTCTGGTTTTAAGGCCCAGAATGTTCAACGTGAGAACAGAATTTTAACACAAGAAAATAGTTTTCACTCCAGATGTTATTTCTGTTTTAAGAGTATTTGTTTGGACAGGTTCACAAAGAAGCACTGCCAAGAAACACCTGATCCAGCCTCCAGTCATATGACACAGAGATCTTATCTGATAAAAGCACACACACCTGTAGACACACCCAGGTGAGCACTTTCAGAGAAAGGATCCTCTTGCTTCACACATCAAACATCCTGCGTGTGTCCTACAGCACATTATTACATAAGATTTGGAGTAAAACCGTTGTTTCCCTGTCAGGATTATTTATAAAGGCCCTTTTTTCTGGGTCAACTGTAAAGCAGTGAAGGAGAACATTCTGGTTATTCCGTCTCCTCATTGGGACTGAGCCAGGACGGCGTTTGCTCCCTCTGACCCGTATGGTTGCCCCTGGTCTTGGTTTGGCCCCTGACCTCAACTAGTCTCTCTGAAACCTGGGTGTGAGAGGATTTGAACATTCCTCAGATGAACTTTGTTTCTCAGGCATTTCACCCTCCAGCAGCAGTGAAGCCTCTACTGCAAAAACTCAACCTTATGAAAGTCAAAGACCCTCGTGTCAAGAGAAATGGTCTTTCTTCCTGTTTTGCAAAAAAGATAATCTTATTAAGAAAGTTTCTATTTATTTTTAGCACATAGGTTAGGAAACTGGACGTTGTTTAAAAAAAAAAAAAGAATTCTTGGTATGAGCATTTTTCTTAACAGATTTTTTTTTGTTTTTGCTAATTTAATGAAAATGTGTCAAATTCAAGAATGTTTTACTTCTTTCTCTGGGGCTGTATTTGCAGAGAGCTTGAGTTGGAGAAACACTTTCTCTTCTTGTCATCTGACAACTTTTTGAACAAAAATCATGGCCTCAAACGTTGTGCTTAAGGAAACACCAGAGCTCTCCATTCTGAGGCTCCATCTGATCCCCGGATCATCTGAACGGAGGGCTGATCCTTCTCTGGTCTGACACATACCATTGCTGCCAAGGAGAACATCTTAAATCCTTTTTTCCTAATTGGGGTTTTGCTTTTGATGGAAGAGTGTTTTGATGATTGTATTGTTGGTTCTTCATCGTGTGAGGAACATGTGAGGAACGGCGGTTTGTCCATGTTCTGATTCATAAATCTACTTCAGTTGATTGACAGTATCTACCTCTTCAGGCAGGACCCTGGAATTTTGCCCCGTCCAAAACCTCCTCAGAACAACAGTTGGAGAGCATGGGCAGCAGCAGACTCTGGAGACTGAACCCCATCCTGCTGGTTTGGGGGAAAGAACCCCACCTCTGGGTTCAGAAACTTTTTGTTTTTATTTTTTAGAAAGACTGAAATAGTTCATTTTGGATTTCTAAATTCATTCTGTCATGTTTTTTCTCATACCGACGTTTCAGACTTCAATGTGATGATGTTTCATTTTCAAATTGTGTTAGAATGAGAGTTTTCCAGAGGGCAAACATTGAGCTCTGGTGATTTTACACTGACAGTTTGAGAGTTTTCAGAGAACAGCCTCAAACAAATGACTGCCACATTTCAGCTCACAGGAATTCCGAGATCAAGACAGACACTCTGGAAAACTGGAAAAACAGGGTTTCCAGAAACTTGCACCTTATTTTCTGCAAAATGATTTTAAATAGAAAAAATGGTTTAAAGACCCACTTCAATGAAAATTGTGTTTTTAACACGTTCTTATGCCATCTTTCTGATAAAGGAGAACACATATAAATAAAAAAAGTCTCAAAACGGCATTGCTAAGTATTTATTTATTCAAATTGGTGTCAATCAGGAGCAGATGAAAAAAGCTAGAAAAAGCCTGTGACAAGCTCCAGTAGGAGACCATTGAGCTCCCTGCTCCACTTCATTCCAAATCATCCAGACAAATACATCTGTGATCTTCAGTTTCCTTGTCTAAGATGGCATCTGGCTCAAAACTGTACAGCTGGATAGCTCAGATACTGCTGACTATTTTTGTTGCACCAGTAATGTTAGGTTGGGATTGTGAGGGGCTGTAAGCTAGCGGGAGATGTGAAAACAAAGGGCTGATGGGAAATGAAGATAGGCTTACTTTGCGCCAACAGTCCCACCCACAATTCAGAGGCGAATTTCTGATTAACTCCTGTCACTGTCATGATCTGTGGGGAGTTTTGTTGGGCATGCTCTCCACTCTTCCAGTCTCCATCTGGTGCTCCTGATCACTGTCATACTGTATTTAGCACTGACAGTTCCTCACACTCTCTGCCAGTTCGTTGTGCTTTAGCTCACATTCCGGCCTTTCCCAGTTTTTCCTTGACTGTGCTTTGGCCCTTTTTCTGTCTGTGGTTAAGATAAGGTCTGTCCTCTTGGTGTATCAATCTGCCGTTTCTGCGTTTGGATCACAGATGTTGGACTTGTTTGCCTCCCCTGACTTGATTCCTCCTTGTTTCATGACGTCTCCAGTGGGATCTCCACCTTTGTTACTGAGAAGTTTGAGTATAAGAAGAGACTGGATTATATTTTGCTTGGAGCAGGACATATATTGACTCTGCTTTCTTCTGGTTTCAGGCTCCTCTGTGCAACTGGCAGTGTATTTAACTATTGGAGATCTCAAAATAAATGGATATACTTATTCCTGTGTGTGCTTCTAGTTTGGGTTTCCTACTTGGAACACTAAAGGACGAACTGGCCAATATGGACCCCAAAAGCACTCGGAAATGGAGATCGAGTATGGAAAAAAATTAAAAAAGCAAGAGTAGTTTTGATGGTCGCTTTGCTGGGCTTTGTATTATTATGAGTGACCTTCTTCAGCAGTTTAACAAGCTCCCTTTGAACCAGAGACAAACACCGGCTTTGTCAAGGTGAGCGAGCCAGTCCAGTGTGTTACACTAGAACCTTGCAGTGCTGAACTTTTATTACTTATTGTGAAATATATTTTGCTTCACAGCCATATATTTCAGTCTGAGCTCTCTAAGGTGGCGTTTGCAGGAAGAGGCAGACAGTGGGGAACCCCAGAGTGGGAGCATCAGTCCCGTATATGTCCGTCCTTTCAGCGGTTGTCAACCGCCCTCAGAGTCTTCAGTCCACTCATCCCTGCTCATGAGGCCGGTCCCGGATTACCCTGTCCAGGCAAACGTTTTTTTGACGTCCACTCCTTCCAATTTCCCACACTTTCTGCAGATTGTGCAACCAGACACTTCACCCTTGTGCTATCTTAGATGATCCCACCCTTGCATTGACCTGTTCTCCCTACCATGACAAAGGTGGATAAAGGTGGAAAGATTTCATGTAATCCATGGACACCAGTGAAGATCACAAATCATTGAAGAAAAAAGGTTCAGCGCACTGTCTAGTTGGTCTAGTTGACCCAACTCCCAACGCTGAAGTGCCTAGGATAGCACAAGGGTTAAATAGACTGAGGGTAAATGACTAAAATGAAGACAGCAGTGAATCATGACAAACTTAAAACAGGTGTGACTGTCAAGTCACAGGTGTGTCAAACAGGTGAAAGTCAAACCGCTGTGAAAACAGAACATGACCAAAACCAGTTGCTCTGCAAAAACTCTATGAAAAAGACACAGGTTCTTTGATTCAAGTTAAGAAATTGCATAATCCTAATTAAAGAACCACTGTGATTGCTTTTATTAATCAAAGGATGGTTGGGGTGTGACTTTAAGTAGAAAAAAGTTTGTTTGTTTTTTCATTATGACATAAAATTTTAGTAAAAACAGAGTTTGATTTATCTGGGATCAAACTTCAGCAAAGTTTCAGTTATAACCCTCCAACAAAACTCTGCTTTTATAATTCTTTACAAAAGAGTAAAAATATTTCCTGATTTATGTTCAAGCAAAAATGAAACGGCTAAAAGAGTTTAATGAAATGAGGTCCAGCAGGGACTGGATTTTACTCCTAAAATAATGAAACCTTATCTCAACTGAAGGATCTTATTTGCTTGATTAACTCCAGTTTTTCTGTGAATAAAAGCTTGTCTAAAACGACTTACATTATTTGAATATGCTGAGTAAGCTAAATGGATTGTGCAAATGTGCCAAAATGCAGAGCTGGATGCTGTTGCTTCACCTCGCAGCCTACGCAGTAATTACAGTTTTTCTGAATTGTTTACAGTCAAATGTTGGTACCTGAGACACAATGACCACGACATGTAACTCATTCACCAACCTCCTGAACCAAGTCCGCTAAACTCTAAGCACAGTTTCTGCTTTACACTCAAATTCCATTTCTAAAACATACTTACTTCAAAACACTAAACACAATTCTTATGAAAATATCTTTTCATAAGGAACACACTGCCATTCAAATATGCACAGTCACTCAACACAAGGGCAAACATGCGTCACACAAGTTTACAACTAGCAATCAGAACATTAGCATGAAAGGGCAACAGGTGTTCTCCTGTTTTGGAGCAACAGTTGTCAACATTGGGAACAGAGGCAGAACCAGACGGGTGAGAGTAAGAGGAGGTGGACGAGGAAGGCCAAAGACCGGAGTCTCTGAAATCCAAGCCCCTTTGGTTGATCATGGGGTCAACCATGGTCTAACGATGAGGAGGCTGGGCAAAGAGTACAACTAAATTTGAGCAGGTACACTTTCCGAAATGAGAATAGGTAAAAAAAATCTACTCTCACTTGAAAATGGCAGTACTGGACATCCCTACAGTATTCAGTGAGTACAGAATTACCGTTTTGCCTGTTGACTGTTCTGCAGAACTGTACAAATAATGTGAAGTATATTTCACGTATTTAGGAAATATATATCTACTTTAATTTACAGTATTTTACTATTTGTTTGGCAGAACTGATTGATTACTAACACAAGGTGATCAGGAACGTGTTCTCTCTCCTGAACAGGAAACTGAAATCATGAACATGGTCCTAGAAAACAACGCCATAAGATTGTGGCATATACAAAGAACAATGGTAAAAAATGGTGACATATTTCAAAATATTAATGGAGAAGCCTATCAACAGTGTATCATCAAGACCGTGTCTTGTGCAGAAATCATCTCAGGATGAAGCAGGTCTATAGGGTGCCATTTGAACGCAATTCAGAAAGAGTCAAAGAATTACGATATAACTATGTGTAAGTGAGTTACCCAACTGATGCATTCACTCAATACTGTTTACAGTAAATTATACATATGTGAATATTGCAATCATAATGACTGTACTTAACTATAGTGATCACTCCGTGTCTATTTCTGATATCGTCATGTGTGTTTCAGAGAGTCCTGGAGCTAGAGGTGGCTGCATAGGAGCACCAGTTCATCTTCATTGATGAGGTTGGGTTTAGCGTCACAAAAAGACGAAAGAGGGGAAGGAATATCATCGGACAGGTTGCCATTGTTGAAGTCCCTGGCTAGCACAGAGGGAGCATCACAATGTGTGCAGCGCTTACCCACCACGGCGTCATCCATCACCATGCTACCTTTGACCCCTATCACCGTCCATCTGATGGCATTCCTGGACACCCAACACAACACACTCATTCCACCAGATCAGGTAGATGGCCCAGTGCAGCTCAAGTACGTTGTCATATGGGACAACTTAAGTTTCCACGGGGCTGCTCTCGTACATAACTGGCTCACAGCCTACCAATGCTTTTAAGTTGTTTATTTCCCTCCATATTCTCTATTCCTCAATCCTATTGAGGATTTTTTTTTCTGAATGTAGATGGAAAGTGTATAACTGGAATCCACAAATGAGTCTACCTCTTCTCCAAGCTATGGAGGGCGCATGTGGAGATAGAGCAGCTCATGCTTTTCATAGCAGGGTTGGTCATACTAGGCGGTGTTTTCCCTGCTGCTTGGCCAGTGAAACCATTGCTTGTGATGTGGATGAAGTGCTGTGGACAGCGCACAACAGTTGTTGTTGTTTTGTATGTAGTGTATGTTGTGTTGTTTAGGAATGGAATGTACACCGTGTACATTGTTTTTGTGGGGATAATAAAATAAGCTTCTACCATGTATTTGTGTGTGCAGAGTATAAAAATATTATCAAATATCTTACAACACACTTATGAACTGTCTGTAGTACATGAACCAAGAAAAAGCCCAAGTCATTCTGATGAATGAAGACGTGTTTTCTATTCATCATGGTGTTCAGCTGTTTCCTATAAATGTCTATTCATGTAGGTTTGTGTGTCAAATAAAAGTGCAATCATATTTTGAGAGGAAATAACATAGTTTTGAATGTCATTTTGCAGGAGTTTTTTTTGCCCATTTCTATATTATTTTATTTGTGTATAGAGTTATGAGAATACGGGGCATGCTTTCAGAAGATGTGTTTAAACAACTGAGAAAAACTGTAAACAGGAAATACAAATAAATACTGAGATTTTTAGTATTAAAAGGATTGGAGTAATACATATAAAATGCATTTATAGTACACAAAGTCTGCTTCTCCCTTTTTCGTCTTCTTTGTCCGGGTTCTATCAACTCTTCAAGTGCTCTTTTACTCTCTCATGTCCTCTCATTCCCACTCTTCTTCTTTGTTTTCTAGCATCTGCCATTTTTGTTGAAGACAGGTGAAATCACTTGTTCCCTTTTATAACCTACCTGAGTGATGCATTTTCAAAGTAGCATGTGTGCTTCCACACCTTGTAAACGTGGTTTTCCAGTTCTTTCACTAGTGTGGTCGTTGGTAATCTGGGGTTTTGTAATAACAAGAATGTAACGTCACAACCCGTGTCTTTGTCTAAGGTGTGAAAATGGGTACAGAAATGTACAAATGTGCAATGTTTTGCAAAAAGGGTGAAGCAAACTTTATGTGTAATGTTGTGCAAATCTGCTGAGGTGTTTTGCTCATTGGAGTATGATTTTGCAAATTTTTATTTTTATTTTAGTGCGTAAACAACTGTAAAAACTGTAACAACATTGGACCTTGATTTTTTTAAAAATCCGAATTGCTTTTAGTTTGTGACCGTCCAGAACCCTCAGGTCCTCAGGGACAGATCCGCTGGTGGTCCCAAAGGTCAGAACAAAGACCCACAGTGAGGCCACATTCCAGCACTGTGGGTCTCACCTGTGGAAAAACCTCCTGAAGATGTCAGGCCTTCATCCGCTGTAGAAGTTTATAAGGAGAAGCTCAAAACTAATCTTTTTGGCTTTGCTTTAATTCATTTTTCCATTTCCCTAATGTTTTACAGTGCTTTGATGTTATGGACTGTTTCTCCCAGTCTGCATGTGTGTATGGAGGCTATTATTGTGATTTCTGTTTTTGCAATTATTTTTATTGTCATCTGTTTATTTATTTCATTTGAAGTACTTTTAGGTGGTCTGTGACAGGAGAAGCGCTCTATAACTAAAATCTGACTGTGTGTCTATGTGTGTGTAGTAATGTATGTGAGTGGATGGGGGTGTGTGTTTGTGAATGTGTATGTATGTGTGTGCTTGTTTTTTTTTTTTTGCATTTATCTGTGTATATGTGTGTGTGTGTGCATTAATTTTTGTGTGTGTTATAAAACTGCAGAACAGTCTTCCTTCAGGACTCCTTCTTTGTTTTCTAGCTCCTTCCATTTTGCTGATCTGCTGGCCTCAGTCATGGAAAAGTAGCTCCACAGCCACACCCATGTGAGTTTCTCTCCAAATTCCTGTTTCTTCACGCCTTAAGAAGCGCAGATATCATCTCCTCTTTGACATCTTCTGCATTCTTGTGTCAGCACTCGCTAATGTCGCAGAGCGCCATGCCTGGACCTGTTTCCCCTGACAGGCCTGGACCCTTCTGCTGGGGGACAGCCTCCAGCCCCGCCCGGACCGGACTGAAACATCCGCGCGTTGTCAGACTTAAGACTGAAAAAGGTCCGGTAACGAGAAGAGGGAAGTTCTTAGCTTAACGTCAAATGAATGTGCAGACATTTGTCAGTGCTAAAGAACCCCAGACTCGTTTTAGAAAGGAGGTTCCTGCAACGAGATTGTTTGGTGTTGTGCTGAAACTGATCCTGGCCAGTGAAAAGAGAACAAAGGGTTCTGTGAAAACTGAAGGAAGCCTCAGTGAAAGTCTTCTTTTGTGGAAGAAGTTTCTTAGCAGACAGCTTTTGTGCTGGATTTTTTGTAATGCATCCCAGCAAACACACTCACGCCTCTCAGAATGAGCAAAAAATGCTCCAATAATTTAAAAAAAGGTCAAGTTTTGCAAAAAAGAGGTACTTGGAAAGTTCTGATGTGTCAGAAAACCTACTCAAATGGAAATGGTGTCTTTGGCGTTTTCTTTAACAAGTTATTGTGGCATTTCTCTGATGATGAAAGATGTGTAAGAAGATCATTTTACCTAAGATTGAATTTCCAAGTATTTTATCATTGTAATTGTTATGACTCAAGAGCAGACGAAAAAATGCTGTTTGAAAAAGATCGTGTTTGCGACACTGAAAAAACGCTGGGCGGGTCAGGAGCTTCCTGCTATGTTCCATTCTGATGCGTCCACTTGTGAACGACGAGGTCCATGTACGTCTTTGTTTTCCTCGTCTGAGCTGGCAGCTGGCCCAAAACTGTACAGCTGGATAACTCTGATATTACTCACCATTTTTGTTGCACCCGTCATGCTAGATTAGGGGTGTGAGGGGCTGTAAGCTGCCAGGAGGGCGTATAAACAGAGAACTCTCAGCAATAGGGAGAGGTGAATTTCTATGAACTACTGCAGAAATTCTGCAGAAACTATGTCCTTTTTATTATTTATTTTGGCTAAAAAAATAAAATCATAATTGGAAGACTACTGGGAAGACTTTGAAAGTGTCTCAAAAGAGGATCGGAGTGGGATTTCAATCACCACAATCTCAGAGGTTTTGCTCCAATGGCTCCTGAAGGTGACGCAACTGTTACCTTCACTGCCAAAGGGAAAATTCCTCATTAATGACTTCTGACAAGCCAGTTAGCTTGAAGCAAAACAGTCCACTTTTTTAATGATTTCACAACCTGCCCAACCATGAGAACTGTTGAAGTGTTGAGTTTAGTCCATTAAAAAAAAATACCGCAGATGTGATCCAGCAGAACTCAAAACAGCACAATTGACCATTTTGCAGGTATGACCTCCTCTTATTATGCTTTTAATTCTCACAAAAGGTTTTGTTGAAAGATGAATCACAACACAAGTTCATGCTGCTTTTCTGCAGTGTTACTGATTTTTCACCAAACCAGGTTGTTTTATTACTGCTTTCTTTCATGTTCAAAAAAATGAATGTCAGATTAGCATTATGAGCACGCCCCCCCCCCCCCCCCCCCCCCACCACCACCACCACACACGCACACATGCCAGTGGCGGGACGTGCATTTCACACCTGGGCCTTCAGTAGTTCTATGTCTGAATCACTCAACCCTTCATGAACCATTTTACGATGCAGAAATGAACTTTGCATTGCAGATTGGAAATTCCTGTAGCCACAATAAATGCCTCTAAATGAACTGAATAAATGAAACAATAAATAACCATGTCGGGCAACTAAAGCCAGCAAAAAACATTGTAATTAATCACATTAATTTGGAATATAATTTATTATGATACTTATCACTAAAGCCTCTTTGGACAGGCTTATCATCAGACTAGTTAGTATTCAGAGATTATTTAACTTATTGTTAATGTGTTTAAATTAAACTTAATAACAATAACAATTAGTTGTTAGTAGGCTGCTAGAAGTTAAAAGCTGGGGAAACTATGGTGCACTGGGGTTCTGTCCTCTTTTCTCATCTACTTCTACCCTTCCTCTCTTCTCTATTCTTGATCATTATTCAACATTTAGTTCTCCATGCCTCTGTTTTATGCAGTGCGATTCACGTACTCTCCCTCTTTCCCTCTCCCCTCTGGGGAGTGGGAGTGCTTCCAGATTCCAGTTGGCTCATCCGTGCTCCTGTACCTGACCGTGTACCTCGTCTCTGGCTCGTCTCTGCTCCTGCTCCTACACCTGGCTGTGGATCCTGTCTCCGGCTCAACTCGCGTCCCCAACTGTCCCCCTGACTCCGTCTGGATGAAGCTCCTCTGCTGGACTTTATATATGTAGTTGTAGAGTTAGATAAGTTAATTCTTCTCTATGAGTTCTGGTAAATCACCTGTCCGTCCTGGGGGAGGATCCCTCCTTCATGTGGGGACCCCTGAGGTTTCTTCGTTTTTTCCGGAATCCGTTTTTTTTTTTTTAGGAGTTTTTCCTTACTGCAAAGAGGGGTCTGAGGGCAGGGATGCCCAGTTTAGCTTAGTCAGTTTCTTAGTTCAGTTTAGTATTTTTCTATTGAATTCTATGTAATTATGATCCTTTTGATTTTATTTTTAACTTTTCAGACGACTGTTGTTGTGAATTTGGGCTATGAAAATAAAATTGAATTGAATTGAATTTCACTCATCAAAAAATCTGATTATTTAAAGACAAAATCCATTCTCCTCTCTTTCCACAAAAACATCTCCATCACCCTGTCGTGTAGATTATTGTGCTTCAGTTCTGTTCTTTTCCATTTCATCAAAGCCGAGTCTGTCATGTTGTGTTGGTATAGGTTTTAATTCACTTTAGAGCTGAAAATGTCCGCTCGACAGACGCAGTGGATACAGGGATGGTCAGCGGCAAACACATTAATCTGTGCGGCTACTTCATGATTGACTCAGAATATTTCTGATGAAGGAAAATTTTTTATGGCGTACATTACAGTCAGTCAGCTCTGTTTTTAACTGAGATGGATCAAAAAGTCGTCCATGGCTCTGTGTCAAACTGGACATGGCTGCATGCGTCTTCCTGAAACTTCTGTCCAACCAGAAGGTCTGGCTAGTAACTGCCATAAGTCATAATAGTGTCTCCATCATGACGGAGGGCCTCATTCTGCATGTCTGCCACGTCTCCATCTGCATTGTCTTACAAAGTGTCCTTGTTTTCCATGATTGCAACATCTAACATTTTTTTGCATCTTAGCCTAATGTTGATCCCAGGCATGCGTCCCATGGGCATTAAGCTCACGCAAACCACAGGTTATTGGGGCGCTACAGGAAGTTACTACAGCGCCACACACTGATTTGGGCTAGCAGTCAAGAAAACGCAACTTAAACAATGGAGCATAATGTTTATGAGTGGCAGCTAATCCAGCACTGAATTCAAACACTCGAACAAATCAAGCTTTAAATTCCAGCACGTTTTCATTTTCTCTTGCCTGCAGGCAGAAATCGCACTATAATCTGGGGTTTACTGCATCTAATCACCATGTTGTCCAAACAGTGATTCACACTAGTCCGGCACTGCTGATCTTCTGCTGACCCTAACTCGATGCATAACTTGTCTTCTGTCATTCAATTCCTTTAAAGAATCTGGCTTTCCTATGAATGGGTGTAGTTCAGGTGGTTGGGTCTGTTCCACTGACTGTGTTATCTGCTTTTGAACTGTTCAATTTTCCACGGTAAAAACCCCTTCCATAGGTGTAGTCTGAAGAATGCTGACTTCCATGGGCATTAACCTTTGTGCTATCCCAGACACTTAAACATTGGGAGTTGGGTCATCTAGACCCCACTAGACAGTGCTCTGAACCTTTCTTCTTCAATGATTTATGATCTTCACTGCTGTCCATGGATTACATGAAATCTTTCCACCTTTATCCACCTGTGTCATGATAGGGAGAACATGACAATGTATGGGTGGGGTCATAGGATAGCACAAGGGTTAAATAATTATTTCCAGCCACAGGGTTAAAGGGTGAAACTACCATTCTTGATGTTAAGGGGAAGAAGAAAACATACCTATCCATCTTGTAACTGTATCCGTCTTTGATTTTCAGTCAAAACACTGAAAGCAGCATAATAAAAGGAGATCAGGTGAAGTTAAACCTATAGGCCACAGTCTGCCCCTGACACCAAAGGAAAGCAGATGAAAGCAAACAAAACCATTTAAAGAAGTTGATCAACCCTATCATTCCCTGCCTCCAGAAACAGAAGCACCTAAGACAAACTTTCAGCCATCCAGCAGCTCTAAAAACACCATCTACTCTGCACATTTACACTTAATGTGTCCCAAACACTGCTAATTCTCTGCAGATCCAACTATCAATTTTTTACTTTGCACTTGTAGCTGAGGAACACCACACAGGAACACACTCTATTTCAAGGCGATCATAAAGGATTAAGTGTAGTTCTAAGTTTTCTTTTATGTAACGATGGTTACATTCAATCTGTACACTGAAGGTCCCTGTGCAAAACCCTTCATCCTGGAGTCTGGGTTCCCCTGTGCTTGTGAGGCCCGAATAAAATACGGGGTTGTGTCAGGAAGGGCATCCAGCATAAAAATCTTTGCCAAATCAAACGTGCTGGTTAGTGAAAACTGATTTGCTCCGTCCAGCGACCGCCAACAGGAAGTGCTGAGAAGTGAGAAACATCAGTGATGTGAGGCCCAAGTGGGAAATCAGGAAGTCCTCTGATCAACAAATATTCGAAAGGATTTTATAAGGAAAAAGGATAAAAATCTTGATGTTGGTGGGGGTTAAGAGTATCAACATACTCAAAGATCTGATTATATAGAAGGTTTTACAAGCAGAAAGGGCAGGTGCCCATTAGTATTGGAGCCATAAAATGACTAACAGAGAAAAAGGATGAAAGTATTTCTTTTTCCAGGAATGTATTTTACCAGTCTGGGTATTTTGCTGCATTTTGAGAAGAAATAAAACCCTCCACATTTCCAATTTGTTTTGATTATTAGTTCTTCCAAATTAGTTTATACAGAATTTCTTGAACCTTTTTCAATCCTTTTTTGATCTTTCGTGCAAGTTGGAAAAAAATTACTTTTTTGCTGGAAAGAAGGCCTTTTTTACTTTTTTCGGATTTAGTTTTGCCATACTAGTAACATCTTTTCCTGTTAAGTGCATGCCTGACATGAGTCTACTGCCTCAAAATGATTATCTGCAGCAAAAAGGAGCATCTGGTTTGTATTCTCCGGAGGTGTGGTGTCAGCACACATGGCCACAGGCATCTTTTGGTTAAAAGTAATCAGCTTGAAAATCACCACAAATACAGAACATACATGGCTGCCTGGATTTCAGAGACTGAAAATGGATCCAGAACCCTCTGCGTTTCAAAATAGGGTGTCAGTGTTTTAAAGGTTTTGCGTGATGCAGGGTGGGGTGAAAAATCCTTTGGGGGCATTTTAAAAGAATGAGGTGAAAAAAAACAGCAAACAGGCAAGGGCTTGTTCCTATTTTGAGTGATGGATGTGCCAAAGTACAGTTGTAAAATAATAACCCACAGACAAATGCTTGGCCGGGAATCCAACTTTTCTGAGCCAAGCCTTGAGTAAGACTCAACCAGAATGTCTGCAACAACACCCCCCGTAACCCTGCAGGCTGTAACGGCTCCGTTTGAGGCTAGAGTTTCAGATGTGAAGATCGTGTGCACGCATGGGAAAGGTGACTTCTTATGTAAAGGTGGACTTCTTATGTTATGTATGATAACGGGACAAACAGGTATGCCGGAGAGCCCCTAATTAAAAAGCACTCAATACTCCAGATTTATGGACCCCCCCCCCCCCCCCCCCCCCTTGTTTCTTTAAACAAACTGGCTTGGGGAGCGCAGACTTCAGGCCCAAAGAAAAGTGGTAGGAGGGATTTCACATTTCACTTCACTTTTTACAGTGTAAAACAGTACAAACATGGAACAGAGAAATAAGTCAAAAACATTTGTTACCGCTAAATTCCACCAAAAAAAAAAAAAAAGCTGTCAGAGAACAAAGACAATTTTGAAAACGTGTCAAAGACATGTTAAATAAATTCTAAAACCATGAGTGGCACAATTTTTTCCTTCACAGCCATACAGTCCTGGTTAGACTCCCAGCTGGGTCCTTTCAGTGTGGAGTTTCCATGTTCTTCTGGTAGATGCATGGGTTTTCTTTAGCTTCTTCCCACAGTCCAAAATCATGATGCACAGGTGATCCAGAATTGTGCATTAGGTGTGAATATGGTTGTGTGGTCCTTGAATGGACTGGAAAGGCTGGGATAGGCTCCAGCAACCACAAATGGCAATTACCAGAAAATAAGTGTTACATTTTAGAAGAAACTTAAATGCCAAACACTTAATGCAAAAATGATAAAGTTTACATTTCATGTTTGAATAGTTTGAAAGGAATCTGTTAATTGAAACAGGAATGAAGCAGTGACAGAAGATGGACAGGTGTGACAGGTGTTTCCGCTTCACATTAGACTAAAAACTGGTGAAAGAGCACATGGGGGTTGTTTGGTTTTACACGAGGTCTGGAGGTAAAGGTCCAATGGAGAGAGAGGTCCATTGAGGTGTGACCTGGTTTTAAACACAATCGAGTTTGCCATTTCTTCTGTCATGCAAAAAGAATTCAGGGGCTGGGTGAATGAGGGAGGTGCGGCCCAGCTCGTCCTGTCAGAAGGGCCTGCATGGCTCCTCCCCCGTAGGAGCAGAATAAAAAACAAAGCCGCAGAGGAGCACAACATCTCAGCCAGCTCCACCTCTCCAAGCAGGCCGATCTCCGACCACACTGCACAATGAGTAACTATTCTAGCATGCACTTGTCCTCACGCTCCTCTGGAGCAGGAGGCTCAAGTATGGGCTTGAATCAAAGATATGCTTCCAGCGTCTATGCTGGCTCAGGCGGCAGAGGGACCAGAGTCTCTGTTTCCTCTGGTTCTTTTGGGGCCGGAGGTGGTCTTGGTTCTGGTGGTTTTGCTTTTGGCTCAGGAGGTAGTGCAGGCTTTGCTGGCGGTGCAGGCGGTGCAGGCGGTGCAGGCAGTGGAGACTTCCAACTTGGAGCCAATGACAAGGCCACCATGCAGAACCTCAATGACCGGCTTGCCAGCTACCTGGAGAAGGTGCGCACCCTGGAGAAGGCGAACAGTGAGCTCGAGCTCAAGATCCGAAATTTCCTGGACAGCAAAGCTGCCCCCGCCGGCCGTGACTATTCAAAGTTCTATGCCACCATCGTAGAACTGCAGGGAAAGGTACGGTTCCTGAATGTTATTGCGACTCTTATGATGCAGACTTGAGATGTCAGTTCAGCAGATTGTTTTTACAGAGTTACATTGATGAGGAAGAAAAATGTGTCTTTATCTCACAGATCCAGGACGGGTACCGTACCAAAGGAAGCATTCAAATTTCTTTGGATAACGCCAGGCTGGCCGCTGATGACTTCAGAAGCAAGTACGTATCACAGCGGGAGAACAGAGAAGCATGAATGCACGTGGAAGACCTGCATGAAGGATGTTCAAGTCTAACCGCACACGTCTCGGTCCATTACAGGTTTGAGACCGAGCTCTGCATGCGCCAGTCAGTGGAGGCAGACATTGCTGAGCTGAGGAGAGTGCTTGACCAGCTGACCCTTGCCAGGTCAGACTTGGAGCTCCAGATTGAAGGCCTCAGGGAGGAGCTGGTCTTCCTCAAGAAGAACCACGAGGAGGTGTGTAGTAAATGTGAGGAAAATATCTTAAAGGGAACACAGAACATGAATAACAAGCAAATTCCATGTGTTTAACAGGAAATGGCGTCAATGAGGACTCAGGTCACTGGTCAGGTCAACGTTGAGGTGGACGCAAAACCACAGGAGGACTTGAGTGCCATCATGGCTGAGATCCGTGAGCAGTACGAGGCCATGGCTAATAAAAACAAGAAAGAACTTCAAGAGTGGTACGATAAAAAGGTGAGAGAATAGTTTCAACTGGACTGCATGAACTTCTTTGAAACCATGTGCTAAGTGAAAACCCAATGTTCCTTCTCATCTTCCACAGGCAGAGGGGCTGAAGTCAGAGATGTCTGTGAAACAAGAAACTTTAATCTCGTCAAAGTCCGAAATCTCAGATCTCAATCGGACACTTCAAAACCTGCAAATAGAGCTGCAGTCTCAACTCAGTTTGGTAAATGATCACTGTGTGCTCTGCTCCTGTCTCCTCTGAGTCTTCCCTGGTCTTCAGCGCCCTCACACTCTCTCTGCTCCACAGAAAGCTGCTCTGGAGGGCCAATTACACGAAACAGAGGCACGCTTTTCTTCTCAGATCTCTGCCTTCCAGCAAAAGGTATCAGTTCTGGAGGAGCAGTTAGTCATGATGCGCAACGACATGGAACACCAAAGTCGAGAATACCAGATCTTGTTTGACATCAAGACCAGACTGGAGATGGAGATTGCAGAATACAGAAGGCTGTTGGATGGAGAGGCCACGTGAGTAGAAACGACACAAACCAGCTTTGAAACTGAAGCTTTGTTGTGGCTTTGATGGAAACTGATTTTTTTCTCTCTGTCCTTGCAGGCAAACCTCCTCCACCTCCTCTTCCAAATCCTCCAGCACTTCCTCCACCACGACCAAAAAGATCATTGTGGTCACTGAGGAGATCAAGGACGGAGTGGTTGTGACATCCTCCTCACAGGTTTCCTCTTAAGGAAAAGATGAAGGGCGACATGATGAGGTCTGAAGTCATCACCTGAACCGTTGTTGCTTCTCTGAAGTTGCAAAAAAAATAAAGCCTCTCAGTTTCTCTCCATCATCTTGTGTCATTTGTGTCTTCATAATTCCGGACAAAAAACAATGCCGCCCTTTCACACCTTAAATCATCCATTTGATGTGACGTTCCTCAGGTGATTATGTCCTTAAATAGACTCTGAATTTAAACAGAGCACTTTGATTTGAAGTTCAGTCACCTCATAACATCATCTGGATGAATGGGCATCTTGACTGACAACAGAGCACCTGGAGGCAGAGTGTCGCAAGGACAGGCCGACGGCTTGTTCCAAATGATATTATATTATGATAATAACTTTTTTATTAGTTCAATTGAAGATTTAACACGGCAACTAAAATGTTCAGATTAAAGTCCACAAAGCTAAATCGGGGTCAGGCAGGCAGGGGTCGATAACGAGCATAGGAGCATCAGAGCGCAAACTGGAGTAATCAGGATCCAGGCGAGATTTGGGGCAGGCGGCAGGCAAACAGAGACTAAACAGGGTCGGGATATCAGGCTTAGCTATAACGCTCGGTAATGCAGGCAGAGTGGCACAAACAATACTTCACACTGAGTGAAGCTCAGCGCAGTGCTTAACTGTACTGTGAGTGACTGCAAATGAGAGTCAGGTGTGTGGCATCCACAAACTGTGCACTGGGGTTGCTGGGAGATGAAGTACATCCAGAAGTCTGGAGACGGTCCCCGCCGGTGACCAGAGGGAGAGACAGAGCTTTAACTTCTGACACTGAGCTACAGTGACTCAACAGAAGCTTCAAGAACGCGCCCTCATCCAGGTTTTCCAGGAACCTGTCTCCTTCCTGAAGGCCCAGGTGCATGTGTGCTCCACCTTTGACTCCAAAGGAAAGAACACAGCAAGTGGTGAAAGAAAACAGGAAAAAAAAACATTAAGTGTTGTGATGTCAAATAAAAAACAGCCATAAAGGAAAAATGTCAAACTGAAAATTGTAGTAAAGAACCAAAAAACAATATGAAACTCTGATCGTCCTGTTCTCTTCAGGACTTCTCTGTGTTCCTCCCTGAAGACAGGATGAGCTATGAAGCAGTTCTGGCCTGGCGTGGCCTTTAAAAACCAAACAAAAAAGAGTTTAGAAGAGTATCGCCATCAAATAATAAAGATGTCAACAAAAGAATCCCATTTGAGCATTATTAATGTGTTCTCAGTCCAAATTAAAGTCTGGTTTGTTCATGTAAATGACTGACAGAGTCTGTGCTCCAATCATCAAGCAGCACAGAACACATTTCCATCATCCTGCTGATAATACTCAGATGTCCGTCAAAAGCAGCAGATGTCCCTGGTTTACTGGACTTCCATCAGATATACAGACCAGGATGGTTGTTGATCTTCTTTTCCTAAAGTCAGATTAAACAGAGCTGGTTGTTCAGCATAACAAGAGAATCTTACTGGAGGACATTTGCTTAGGGTCTAGTCCTGCTGGGAGAATCTTGCTGTGATTCATACATTAAGTGTCCAAAAGCTCATCGTTTTCATCCTGTCCAGCAGCTGAGCAAACAGAAGTTTAGAGCCTCTCGATTTGGAAAGATTTTATTTTTACAACTGGGGTTACTTTCAATTCCCCTTTGGTAAATTTGAATAATCCCCTTTTGTATTTGAAACTAAACTTTCTTTTTATGAATTCTTTTTATTTTAATTTTTTAAGCTCTACATGAAAAAAAGAGATTACAGAGATTGAAGAGAAAAAAGAGGGTAAAGAGTTGACAAAGAGAGAAAAAAGTTCAACACAAACAGTAAATGTTTTTTGAGGCTTAACAGTATCAATGTGAGTAGTTGCTGTTTACACAAATACTGCCTTTTTGTGCACAACCAAACACACCTACAGACTCAAACGCACACAATGGTGCAACCACTATCTGCAAAACCAAACAAAACACACACACACACACACACTTCATTCATCTGGAATGCCTGACGCACCCAAATGCCTGTGTGTCACCAAACAGGTGGAAGAAGCTGCAGAAACGATGAGGCCAGAGCAGCTCGATGGAAAGTTTGCATTTCCTAGATGAACATACTACTACTACTTCCAGTCTACTGTCTCAGGTTGTGAGAGTTTCACGTCTTTCATGAGCTACAGTTACTGCATTTCATATTGTTTACCTGTTAACTTTGTATGAAAATGAGTACAGTTGTTTACAAAATCATCTGGCGGAGATTGCACACTGCAAAAACAGATACTTAGGAAGGTAAAAAGACTTGTTTTAAGAGAATGTCTTTTTTTCTGCATTGCAAGAAAAAATGTTCTATCAGGAAATGTTCATAACACCAAAATAATCGTAATGTATTATGTTTTAGTGACTAGATTTTTTTCTTAAAATAATATTCTTTTGCAAGACCATTTTTCCTCCCTCATTTGCAAAAAATTTCTGCTTATTTAAAGAAAATATTTAAAATTTCAGGAATTTTTGACTCATTTCTGGTATGGCTGTTTTTACAGTGTAAATTTGAATGTATTTAACTTGGACTCTAAAGTTAAACACAAGCAGTTTATGTTATTACAATGTATACTTTTGGTGTGAACAAAATACGGTTTCTCACCAACATGAGTTTTTTGTATGTGTTTATTAAACACAGCATGTCAAACGTCTTAGTGCAGGTGGAAACACTAAATGAACCCTTAACCTAATAAATAGTTGATCCTTCTTTGGCTGCAGTAACCAAACGCTCCCTGTAGTTACAAATATGCACTGCAGTCAGGAGGATTTTTGGACCATTCCTCTTTCCAAACCTCTCCTAGTTCCAGAACAATCTGGAACTAGGAGAGGTTTGGTGTGAATCCCTCTCCTGAGGTCAAACCACAGCAGTAAGGACACAGAGGTATTGGGAGTGTTTACTTCTGCTGAAGCTGGTCTTCTACCGCCCCCTGGTGGTGATTCACAAGATCTTCCCACTGTGGATGTTTGAATATCCTGATTGGAGAGACCACCAGATAATACACTTTAATACACTTTAAGCTTTGGCTGGGCAATATTGAATTTTTTAGATCACGATAGTTTTTTCAAATCAGACGATAACAATATATATCACGATATAATTACTGTATTTGTTGAATTTGAACACTCTGCTCATAAGAGATATGTGTAATCATCAGCAGGATGTTAAGATTTAAATATTTATTTCCTATCATACTTTAAACAAAACAGATGCACTGAAGGAACACGATTGAAGCAAAAGCTTTCAAGTTTAAAAAGAGAACATAAATAAAACAGAACACTAAACTGTTTGGTCAGTTCCATTTAAAACCAAAACATTAATTCTACAAATAAATTCTAAAGTCTTCAAGTTGTACAGGACAAACCCAAAATTGACAAACATTTTTGGCAACTTCCAGGAAATAATCTAGGAACTAAAAGCTAATTCTTAGAATTTCTTCTGGTAGTTCAGAGTGTTGCTGCTGTGCAGGTCTCACCATCAGTGTTCATTTCCGTCTGAGATTAAACATGCTGGTAGTTCTGCCTCCTGTGATAAAAAAAGGTTGATGGTGTTTCCTGTTTTAGAAGGAATTTGCCTTCTGCACAGTTCACAGTGTTCTTTACTCTGTTTTTTGTCAGATTTTAAATAACTCTAAAATCGAAATTTAATGAAGTCGGCTGGTTGATAATAAAAAATCTACAAGCCAAACATATTTTTACCGGTCAAAGTATAAAATGATTTCACAAAGAAATACCTTCAGCCTTATGAATTTTTTTTAATAAATGAAGGAATAGAGGTTTGCACAAACTTCCATTTTTCTAACAAGAAAAAGTTATATCGCAGCATATTTAATTATCTATTATCCCTGTTGGAATAATGTATATAGGTTATCACATATTTGCTTATTTTATGCATCACCTTGCTATATATGTATAGGTGATTTAATCATGTTTGCAGAAGTGTCTGTGTGTGTCCAAATCTGTTTCACAGGAAGGTGGAGGTGACACCCTTGGGAGAAAATGTTTATCTTTGCGTCTTTTCAGCATTCTCCTGAGAACCTGTGTTAGCTATGTCTAAAATGAATCGAAGGACGCTCTGTGTTAGTTTATCTGTGAGAAACGGCTTTGCAGGTCCAGAGATGATTTGAGAAGACTGTGGAAGGATAGACATGTTGTAATAAATGCTTTCTGATAGCGCTGCAGCTGTGTTTTTATCTGTTTCCCCTCCTTAGAGCTCAGCGCATGTGTAACTTAGGGACAACCCAAATCAACTTATTAAAAGAGGAGGCAGCAGAATTTGCGCCAGAGTGGAGAGAGATTGTTTACTGGGTAGATCTCTGTCTGCTCTCCTCGTAAAGGTACCTTTGTCCGTTGGTCTTTCTTTCCTTTTTGAATTGTTATGATGTTGCAGGTTGTTTGAACCCAACATTAATTTGGTCCTTCGAGCCGGATACCAACATACCTGAGGATTTCAGCAAGCGTGGTGGGCCCCAGGAGACTGTGGCCACAGCTGACTCCTAGGTGAGTCAACCCTTTGTTGGAACTGGTGCCCATCCCGTTGGCTGGAGTCCAAAAGGTTGACGGTATACCGAAGGAGAAAGACAACGGAAAGGACGACGGAGTCCTGTGAAATTCCGTAAGTACGGACGGCGGGGTCCTTGAAATCCCGTACTATTTGGTTGGACGGCGGAGTCCGTGAAATTCCGCGTTTAAAAAGAAGTAAAGCCCTGAGAATTCTAGACACTATCAGGCAAGGACGGCGGGGTCCTGGAAATCCCGTACCATTTGGTTGGACGGCGGAGTCCGTGAAATTCCGTGTTAAATAAAACAATGAAAAGAATACATATATGTATGAATAGATATGATATACAAAATCCCAGTACCATAACTTTCAGATGTAGGAATTAAAGATAATTAAAAAGCCGGCATTTATAAATTAGTAAAGTAAAGAGTGTGTGAATGTTTATGTGATTTTGTGTGCAAATCGCCGTATTTGCTGTTTGTTTCTTGTTGCTGTGTTTTGTTGTTGTTGTGTTTAGCAAATCGCTGAATTTGCAGATTGTGTTTTTTGAACTGCTAAACAAGTGTTTTTTGTTTAGTTTTGTTTTTAAAAATGAGAAAGGCACAGAGTAAGGAAAGTCCAAAAGAAAGTTTGCAGAGCAAGGATTAGAAGTATGTGGGAAGTCTGGATCCTGCAAAAAACGAGCATTTGGATAAATGGGTAAAAGACTATGGATTTATTGGAAGGTTAAACACTCGGAGAATAATTGCATTACAGGATGCGATTAAAAAAAAAGACAGGAAAAGAACAGAAGAAAATGCAGAAAGCAGGATTTGAGTCTACGGAATTTTGGTTGAGAGAGGCGGAAAGAAGGAAAAAAAAAAGGGCAATGCGGCTTCAGAGAACAGGAGAGAGCAGAGGGAGGGGGCGCGTGCACGAGCCTGCAGGAAGGAGTACGAGAACGTGCAGGAAGGAGGAGCGCCTGTTCCATACGGAGCAGATGTTAACAGCTCTCTTTACCCCCAGTTAGTAAAGGATCCCCCACCTAATGATGGGGAATCCTCTCAAAAAGGAATGTTGACTAGATCACAGAAAGGGCAGAAATTACAGTGGTCAAAAACGATGGGAGAGGGACTTTCTCCTCTCCCGTCTGAACCTGAAGAAACTTCAGCAATGACAGAATCATTTCCAATGATCCAGGTTGCAAATCCCCAGGCAGGAGATGATCAACTCCGACTATTTTAGTGTATAGGACATGGACAATGGAAGATGTTAAGAAAGCTATAGAAGGTGTGATTTCTTACAAAGCAGAAGTGAATCAGTTTGTGCAGGACATGGAAAACTTGAGTGGAAGTGTTTTATCATGGTGGAGGCAGCCAAAGAAGGAGAGGTTCCAGAGGACATGACAGAAGAGGTTTGAGATGTAGTGAGGATGTCAGAGAGGAGCTTATGGTTACCCCTTTTCAGGGTGTTGGACCTGTGGAAAAGAAGGAAAAAGCATGACGAGGCCAGGGGACAGGGAGCTTTGCATTTTTTAATGCAGGACTCCCTGAAAAGCAGAATGATGAGTCAGATGGAGATGACGAGGTGTTGATGAAGTTCTAGGATTTATTGGCTTATGCAGATGTGAAATCAGAAATTAAATCAAGGATAAATGGGAATGTGATGATTTTTTTGTATGACGATGGTGCATGTAGGACAGCTATCAAAGAACAAATTCCAGGAGCAAAACCTGCAGCCACGCGAGTTTCAGTGAAAGCTCAAATGGTGAAATCGTGTGTATTTCTCAGTTAGAGTTAGTGCAACTAAAATTACTTTTACATAATTGTATGCAGTGCAGCTGTAGCTGCAAAAATGGGGGAAAACATGTTGAATTTTAAATCACCTTTGGCATGTCTTCATGCTGAATGGGCACAATCAGCAGTGGCAGGATCTGGGGAATATGGTTAGGATGGGGGAAAGTGCTGATGACTGATTCCAACACTATCACCCCACATCCAGGGAAGTCCCTCAACTGGACTGACTCGAGTGGCTTTGTTTGGACAACTTCTGTTAAAATGGGTGTGCATTTGGAAGAAAAACTAAAGGACTGGGCCAGATGATTATTAGTGTTAACTGAGGAGGAGGAAGATCTGTTAAAGGATCTCCCTGACACTCTGTGGTCTAAAGGACCCACAGATGTAGGGTTAATTAAAGGCGCTTTACCAGTTCAGATTAGACCAAAAACAGAATATAGACCATGTGTTCGACAAAACCCTTTAAGACCAGATGCACAAGAATGTATTAAACCAGTAATTTCAGATTTAATAGCTGCAGGAGTAATTATAAAGTGCAATGACTCACCATGTAATACTCCTATATTTCCAGTGAAAAAACAGACGCCCTCCACTGGTTGGAGGATGGTATGAGACTTACAAGCAGTACACAATGCAGTTATACAAAGAGCACCCTGTGTGCCTGACCCCTATACATTACTGAACTCGTTAGGATCGGATGCAGCCGCCTTCACAGTGGTAGACATTCAGTAATGCATTCTTTCCTGTGCCTGTCCAGAAGGACAGCCAGTACTGGTTTGCGTTCACATATGACGGCCAAAGGTACACTTACACCAGACTACCCCAAGGTTAGTGCGAAATGATAGCGAGCATGGCAAAAATTCCAACCTCCAGGGGAAGTAAAAAAATAATTTATGTTGATGATGTTCTGATAGCATCACCAGAGAAAAAAAAAACTTGTATGAAGGATTCAGTGGCACTGTTAAAACATTTAGCTGATGAAGGCCACAAAGTCAGTAAAAATAAATTACAGCTGTGCAGGGAACAGGTAAAATATCTTTGTCATATTTAAGCGCAGCAGGACGCACAATTATGGAAGAATGGAAAACTTCAATTCTGCAAGCACCAAATTCTCTAACGAAGAAGCAAATGATGTCATTTTTAGGTCTGTTTAATTATTGCAGGAACTGGGTACCAAACTATGCTGAAATAATGGTTTCTCTCCAAAAGTTGATGTATGACAAAATTTTAAAAATGAATTCCCCTGTAACCTGGACACAAGAAGCG
Source organism: Oryzias latipes (assembly GCF_053564925.1). Classification (NCBI taxonomy): domain Eukaryota; kingdom Metazoa; phylum Chordata; class Actinopteri; order Beloniformes; family Adrianichthyidae; genus Oryzias; species Oryzias latipes. The sequence goes on along the minus strand of NC_136237.1, from coordinate 9,914,062 downwards.
GACACGGCCTTTGGTAACATTAAACAGGTTCTGGTGTCCAGCACAGCCTTAGAGTTACCTGATTATAGTAAACCTTTTGTATAAATGGTAGACTGCAAAGGTAATTTATTGACCTCAGTTTTAGTCCAACAACATGGAGACAAAATGAAACCTGTAGCTTATTTCTCTTCAAAATTAAATGGTGTGGCATGTGTACTGCCGCATTGCGTTAGGACACCAATTGCGGCATCAATGGCAGTAGAAGTAAGTGCAACAATAGTACTATTCCACCCAATGACCCTTAAGGTTTCGCATGCAGTTTTAGCATTACTTTTACAGATGAACTTAACTTTTTTTTGTCGCCTGCGGGACACTTATCCTGCATGGCCGCATTACTGTTCCAACCGCACCTCACGATAGAATGGTGCACCCAGTTGGACCCTGCTACAATGTTGCCACTTCCTTATGGTGGAAGTGTGCATGATTGCCAAGAATTAGCAGAAAAAACAGCACAGAGCAGAAATTACCTAATAGATCAACCACTGACGAAAGGTGTAATACTTTATGTAGATGGTTCTTCATAGAAAAATGAGGAGGTTGACAAAGTAATACTTAAAGAAATGCAACAACGGAGATTGGAACCTGAAAAAGAGCTTTGGAACAAACATAATGCTAAACTCCTAAATAGTATATATGTATGACCAGAAAACAAACTTACTTTATAAAAAAAACTATTTTTAAATGGGCAGCTATATTGACCCATGGGGTGACCCATGGGTCAACGGGGGGAATGATGGGACAGGTAAACAAATATTGGATTTAATTCTTATTCAAAAAATTTTTTATAGGAGCATGTAAGCACAGTGCTCAGGGAAATCTTAGACCAACACGAGGGAAGTTTCCAACTCCCCAATATCCGTTTCAGGTTATACACATGGACTTGATAGTATTAAAACGCAAAATTCTGTCTGGTAATGATAATGCATTCTCTAAATGGATTGAATTGTTCCCAGCAAAACATCCTGATGCAATAACAGTAGCCAAAGCATTATGCAAAGATGTAATTCCTCAGTATGGTATACCTGGGGAAAAAAATATATATATATATTATTATTTATAGTGACAATGGGTCTCATTTTGTTAATCGAATTATGAAAAGGATAGGAACTATGTTTCACATTAATACAATAACAAAGCAGGATGCCCACTCCATCAGCCCTTTAATTAAGTGCTTGAAGAAATTACAAATCTGGATGGCTCTTAAATTTTCTCCACCTCAATGACGAAAACACAGAGGTGATTGTCTTCGGTCCCAGTGTCAACAGTGAGTCACACCCAATAGCTCTGGGCTCTCTCACTCAATCCGTTAAATCTACTCTGACAAATTTAGGAGTGAAGATGGACATTGGTTTTAAATTTGGACAAGCAGATCAGTTCGGTGGTGAGATCCAGCTTCTTTCAGTTAAGGCAGCTTGCTAAAGTCAAATTGTTTTTATCAAGAAAGTTCTTTGAGACAGTAATCCACGCCTTTGTTATAACTCGGATTGATTACTGTAACTCTCTTTTCCTCGGTGCCCCTCACTCATCCTTGTCCCGTCTCCAGCTGGTGCAGAACTTTGGTGCACGCTTGTTAACTGGAACGTGGAAGAGAGAGCATATCCCACCAGTTCTGGCTGCCTGTCCATTTTAGAGTTTTTAAAAAAAAAAAAAAAAAAAACATCTTTTATTTGTTTTTAAGTCTTTAAGTGGTCTGGCTCCACCCTACCTCTCTGAGCTGCTACACCTGCATTCCCCTTCCTGCTCACTTAGATCAGCTGACCAGCTGCTCCTGGATGTGCCAAAGACACGGCAGAAATTCAGGGGGGACAGAGCATTTGCCGTTGCTGGCCCCAGCTTGTAGAATGCACTCCCTATGCAGATTAGGAAGGCCCGTTCGTTGAATGATTTTAAATCCAAGTTAAAAACTCACTTTTTCTCTCTGGGGTTTAACTCGGTGTGAGTTGATGTTTTTATTGGTCTTATTTATTTTTATTTAACTTCTTGATTTTATACCGTTTGTTTTAGTTTGTTGTTATGTTTTATTCTGCATTGTTAAGCCTTTTGGTCAGCTCCTGCTGTTTTAAAAGCGCTTTATAAATAAAGTTGACTTGGCTTGACTTGACATTGTCGTAAAGAATCACTGTGCCTACCACCTGCAAAGTGCAGGGTTAGTAGAAATAATGACTGGTACAATTAACAATAGGCTGAAGGAATGTATTGTGGACACTGGACTCAGTGTCTAGATTTAGTGAAACTGTGCATAGAAATTAACATTACCAGTGCAATAAGGCCGAGACCCTTTTTGGAAGACCTTACAGGTTACCACAGTTTAAAAACCAATGGGAGACTAATAAAGAAGCAAACCTGGCTGACTATATGAGGGCCATTTTAGTAAAACAAAGAGACATCTTGACTAATGAAAAACCTTTTGCCCCTCAGCAGGAAAACCAGCTTTTAGAACCAGGTGATTGGGTTCTGATAAGAAGCATCAAGAAATAACACTGGTATTCACCCAAGTGGGAGGGGCCATACCAGGCACTGCTGGCCACTCCTACTGCAGTCAAATTCGCTGGAAGATCCACCTGTGTTCACCTGACATATTGTTTATATTGTAAAAAGGTAATCTCGACTGGAAACTCAAAGGTGGAAGGTGAGCTAAAGTCTGATAATAGGGTGGACTCAGACGTTTAGAGTCTGGGTAGACCCGAAAGTCAGTGAAGCCTCCTGTAAAGCCACCAACCCATATAGACGACGAAAAAAGAAATAACAGTTGGTCGAGATGGTAAACCAGGGTTTTCAAATTTGTGTGAAATGTATTGTTGTTGTGATCATAACCATTGTTATAGTGTGGCATACCTGGCAGTACTTGCGCCCCCCTGGGTATGAAAATGGAACAACCCTTTCGACTGAGAGGAGGACTGTAAGTCCACCCACTAATGTTTGCCCAAGACGACTAATGGCTAAAGGAAATCCACTAAACCCAGAGAATACTGCTACTATTTTTAACTTGCAACTTCTTGAAACTAAATTCTGTTACCTTTTTCTGTGTATCCTATAACAGTTTATGTTTTGGTTGCTGAAATGTCTGGTATTTATCCTCACAGATGGAAACCTCGCCATAAGCGGGAAGTGTGGCTGACAGACACTGACCCTACTTACATAGACGCCATAGGGGTTCCTTATGGAGTACCAGATGAATGTACATTGATTAATCAGGTGGCTGCCGGCTGGGGATCTTCACTCTGTTGGTGGTGTACGATTGTCAAAGGCGTGGACAGGATCAACTACATCCACTACAACGTCCAAAAAATTAGGTAACTGGACACGAGAAGGGTTTGAAGCCGTGCATGAACAGCTTTCTGTTACATCTATAATGGCATTCAGGAACAGGATCACTCTCGACATGCTGATGGCTGAAAAGGGTGGCGTGTGCACCATGTTCAGTGAACAGTGTTGCACGTTCATTCCTAACAACACCGCTGCAGACAGCAGTCTGACCAAGGCCAAAGAGGGCCTTCGCACTCTCAATGGTAAGATGAAAGACCATTCCGGTGTTGATACCACCATGTGGGACTCCTGGCTGGATGTGTTTGGGAAGTACCACTCATTGGTAGCTTCCCCTTTGGTGTCCATAGCTATATTTATGGCCATCTTGACCTTGTGTGGATGCTGTTGTATTCCTTGCCTGCGTTCTTTGTGCAATCGTCTCATCTCCACAGCTATTAGACCTGAAGAGACCCAGCTGCGTCCCATCTGTGTAAGTGTCTCCAACACACACCCTCCAAGTGTGAATGTGTTTGTGCTCGTAAACATGATCTTACAGTTAGAAATCTTGTGAAGTGGCTGACTAATAGTGATGTTACGTTTGCGCAGATATGGATAAACAGGGGGGAGTTATGTTGGAATAATGTATATAGGTTATCACATATTTGCTTATTTTATGCATCACCTTGCTATATATGTATAGGTGATTTAATCATGTTTGCAGAAGTGTCTGTGTGTGTCCAAATCTGTTTCACAGGAAGGTGGAGGTGACACCCTTGGGAGAAAATGTTTATCTTTGCGTCTTTTCAGCATTCTCCTGAGAACCTGTGTTAGCTATGTCTAAAATGAATCGAAGGACGCTCTGTGTTAGTTTATCTGTGAGAAACGGCTTTGCAGGTCCAGAGATGATTTGAGAAGACTGTGGAAGGATAGACATGTTGTAATAAATGCTTTCTGATAGCGCTGCAGCTGTGTTTTTATCTGTTTCCCCTCCTTAGAGCTCAGCGCATGTGTAACTTAGGGACAACCCAAATCAACTTATTAAAAGAGGAGGCAGCAGAATTTGCGCCAGAGTGGAGAGAGATTGTTTACTGGGTAGATCTCTGTCTGCTCTCCTCGTAAAGGTACCTTTGTCCGTTGGTCTTTCTTTCCTTTTTGAATTGTTATGATGTTGCAGGTTGTTTGAACCCAACAATCCCCCAGCCATGCATTAAGCAATATTTACTTAATAGGGTCTCTGTCCTTACGGGTAACCACAAATTTGATGATACCACTGAATTGGCACTGTTCTTTATTGTGTTTTTTTGTTTGTTTTTTTACAAAATACAATTTAGATTACGATGATGTGGCATTAAACTTTACAATTCTACAATTCTTCCACAGATCAATCCAACTTTCCCAAATTTTTAACACTGGTTCCTATTGAGGTGATAAATGGGTTTGACAAACTGCATCTCTATTGGCCAATAGGAGCCACTGCAACCGGCTTCATGACCTTTTGCTTGGAAGAGCAGGCTTTAAAGGCCCACTCCAATGAAAATTCAGTTTTTTGGTGTTTTAACTTGTTTATGCAGCATTTTTCTACTTATGGAGGATGTTAGCAAAGTTGTTATTCACGCATTGGTCCTGGCGTGTGTACCCAGTATCCGACTCAAAAACGGAGGAAAAATAAAAAGACTTCTCCACGTTAGTTGAACTTTTCACACACAACTTTATTTCTCAGCTGCTTCCTCCTACAGGTCACGTGATCATAACAGAGCCTCTCATTGGCAAACAACGCATTACTCATCACTTATGACTGATTATTACAACTAAGAGCAAAACAATATGAATATGTCAACAGAGGAACCATGATAAGACAATTGAGCATAAAATTAATAGCATTTCTGATCATTTCTTTATTGAAATCCTTGTGAAGCAGGAGCAGATGAAAAAATATAGTCAGAAAAAGCTTGTAGCAGTGACGTAGGTGCTGCAACCGCCAGGCCACACACTCACCTGTTCTTCTTTCAGCACAAACAATCCAAATAGAGTAAGTGAATCCTGACAATCACAAGCGTTCTCGGTGTTTTTCCTCATGTGTTTGTCTAAATCTTCTCTCTCCAGATTTTAACTGTTCATAGCAGTTTATATTCATGCCAGGCCTGGAGGACCAGATATCCTCCATGATCTGAGGTCCAAACCTTCCATTTACCTTTATATATATATATATATATATATATATATATATATATATATAGAATAGAATAGAATAGAATAGAATAGAATAGAATAGAATAGAATAGAATAGAATAGAATAGAATAGAATAGAATAGAATAGAATAGAAGCTTTATTAAATCCCGGAGGAAATTAAGAAGTGGCCAGCTGCTTGCATTCACCACACACAATAAAATAAACAATAAAAAGAAAAAAGCCATCAAAACAATCAATGTTAAAATCTATTTGTTAAAAATAGTAAAAATACTCATAAAAAGATATAATAACTCATTATTCATAATTCAGAAATTAAAATCTAGTACAATAAAACCATAAAAAAATGTATTGCTCAGTCAAGGAATTGTTCTGTCTTATGGCACCAGGGACAAGAGACATCCTCAGTCTGTCTGTGGAGCAGCGTCGGGGCAGTAGTCTGCTGCCGAACAGGCTCCTCCCCCTGGTGAAGGCCAGGTGCAGGGGGTGAGAGGCACGGTCACAATGCACGGTCACAATGGACCGTAACTGGAACAAAGTCCTCTGCTCCGCTACGTCCTCCACTTGGGTCAGTTTCAGTCCAACAAGACAGTTGGATTTGGGAAACACAAATCCAAGAGAACAGCTTAGTGGCACAAACTTTGTTTATATAATAAGCTTAAAGTTAGTCACCTGAGGTGTTTGGATGTTTTTCTAAACATTTTTGACCTCCTGCAGGGCCAAATGAAGATGTCAATCATTTGTTATCAAGCCTCTCCCCTTTGTGACTGATGGCTGCTTTGCCATTCCACCACCTCCACAGGCCTGAGACTGCTGCTCAGGACAGAGAAAACCACTGATGTTGGGGGCAATCTGTGACAAGGGGGCATTTTAGCGGTCAACACTAGTCTTCCTCAGCAGTTTGGTCGGTTTCTTTCTCTCATCGGTTGGGACTCTGCATCTCCTTCAGGTCAAAAGGTCATCTATTTGTTAGCTACGGTTCACCACTATTTTCTTTTTCTTGCTGATTTGTTTTCTTCTTTATTACCGTCTCTGAGCTGAAAGTCCTTCTGGGTTTTGGAGGCAGAAAATGGTTCAAATGTCACAGGAACAGTTCCTGTGCTCTTAGATCCTCAGACACGTCAAACTGTTGAAACAGTTGTAATTTATGTTCTAAAACTCGTTGTTTGACACTTTTCTATGAAAAAGTCACCTGAGGTCTCTGGATTTTTCCTTAAGCACGGACATCCTGCAGGTGTAAATTAAGCTGTCAATCATCTGTTTTCAGGCCTCCGTGCTCAGCGGTTTGACGTCAGAGGGAAGAAACTATGTGGACAGGAAAACAGTTTTTTGCCTGAAAGACGCCCTCAGAATAATGTCAAAGGGTCACACATGGTTAAAAACATGAAAAGAGTTTTTTTTTTCATCCAATACTCCTTCTGATCAGTAAAAATAGCATTTTGTCTTCTCAAATGTCCTTGTGCCAGAAACAATTTAGAAAATGGGAAGCTTCTGGTCAATGAAAGAGCTGTCAGGAGAAGTAAACTTTGTCAGAAGGCTTTTTGTAGACCATTCAACCGCATTCAGCGCCATAGTGCCCTCCCAACTGACCACGTAGACGAGTGACCTGGGACTGAAAGAGACCCTGAGCAGATGGATCGTCAGCCTTCTGACTTGAACGTCTCAATTGGTCAGGGTGGGAAGTCACACCCCTCCAGCCCTCATCCTTAACACCGGAACCCCTCAAGGGCGTTTTTAAAGGCTGTTTGACACGCCCTGCTGTTCACACTCTTCATGTACATCAGATGACGACCCCATCGCCAAGTATGTCGATGACACAGCAATGGTGACTCTCATCTCCAACGCTGACCAATCATATCTGAGAGAGATTCTTCACCTGCAGAGCTGGTGCCAGGCCAACAAACTCCAGCAGAACGTCAACAAAACTAAGCAACCGATAGTGGACTTCAGTTGGAAACAGAAGATGGACGTGTCACCGCTTAGCATCGGTGAGAGGGTGGACTGCTTCAGATACCTGGATGTCCACATCTTTCAGGAACTGACCTGGTCCACCCACATCAACACTGTGGTGAAGAAGACTCGCTAGCGTCTAAATCCACCTCAAAACCGGCAAGACTTCCAGTTCCCTACAAGGATACTCAAGATCTACTACACCTGCACTGTAGAGAGTATCTCACTGGGGGCATTATGTCATGGGTGGGGGGCAGCTGCAAGCAGGACGTCAAAGCCATTAGGAGAGTGGTTCACTGAGCGGATCATCAGAACCACCCTTCCAGGCCCAAAGGACCTCTACTTGGAGTGATGTGAAGCCAGGGCTCTCAAAATGATCAGGGACTCAAAATCAATGTTAGCTTCTCTGAACCATTTCACCACACATTTACTTTTGATTGTAAATACTGGATTCTGCCTTTATTAAGAGGAGTTAAGTTAAAAATATCAATTTGGTCTAAAATCAGTTTTCTTTCATTACATTTCTATTGTTAATGATTGTTGAGTGTATCTTTGTTTATTTCTTCCTCCATTTTTTAAATTAGTTTTTGCTCCATCTGTTATTTTTTCTGCAGCTCTGAGAAAAAATGCTCTGTCAGATTAAACATCTTTTACAAACAAGCAGTTTACTTGAAGTCCCTGTTGCACCCCCCCCCCCCCCCCCCCCCCCCCCCCACACACACACAAATATACACAGATACAAGCATTTCTCAACATTGTTTCAAGAATTTTTTCTTTGTCATCACATTTTTTTTCTTTCACTTGTTCTATTAACAAAGGCTTTTGCTCGTTACCAATGAGATCATTGCCACACTGAGGAGTTCTCCATCTGCAGCTGTCCAGGCTGGTTTTAGCAGCAGCTAGCTACAGCTGGAACAGCCACAGCCTCTGCAGTTACTGGTTCTTGAAGGTTGACCTGTGACGAGTCTGCTGTCTTCTCGAAGGTTTGAGTGTCAGGAGTCTTTCGTTTATGTTGTTATACATTTCTTTTACCTTCAATACAAGCAGTAAACGTCAAATTCTTCAGAGTGTGTTATGTTCCTATGCAGAATTCAGCTTTAATAAAAATCTTTCATGAATCTGTCTGTCGGTCTGAGGTCTGAGATCCGACCGGCAGCTTCAGGCTGACAGTGGTCTTCACAAATACTATGGAACTGGTACGATAGAGTTGCTCTTTTTTATGTTTACTTTGTAAGTATATTTAAATAGAGGTGAAGGAGTACAAGTACCTGGGAGTAACCACGGACAACAGACTGAGCTGGAAGACCAACAGCACTGCTGTGTACAAGAAGGCCAGCAGCAGACTCTGCTTCCTGAGGAAACTAAGGTCCTTTAATGTGTGCAGCAGGATGCCTGGGATGTTTTACCAGTCTGTTGTGGCCAGCACTCTGTTGTTTGGGGGGGGGGGGGGGGGGGGGGGGGGGGGCAGTATAGCTACCAGTGACACAAAGAGACTGAAAAAACTGATTAGAAGGGCTGGCTCTGGGTGCAAAATGGACGCATTTGAAGCTGCGATGGAGAGGAGGACTTTGAATAAGCTCGTTTCCATCAAGGATTATCCTGAGAATCCTCTCCATTCTGTACTTGACGGTCAGCGGAGCGCCTTTTCCAAGAGGCTAAGGCAGCTTCGCTGTCACACCAACAGCTACAGGAGATCATTCCTACCTCACTCCATTGGACGCTATAACTCCTCATCCATTTGCAATAGATAAACTCATTTGAGGTCCGTCTGTTTTTCTCCAGAGCTGTCATTGTTTTTCACTGATGGTTCTTTTTCTGATTGATTGTTCTGTTTTCTATGTTCACCCATTGTTTGTGTTTGTATCTTTGAGCCTAACGCGGACGCTGCAACAACCCAATTTCCCAAGCTAGGATCAATAAAGTATCTTTATCTTTATTTATCTTATCTTACATAAAAGTACTTTTCATAAAGTGAGGTACCGTTGTCTGAATTTAATGGGTCTAAACAAATACCTGCTGTGTCAGCAGACGTTTACCTTGGCTAATAGAAATGATCAGGATCACAGCATTTGATTTGTCTGAATCATCTTTATTGCTTTCTGTAGATGAATCCACAGCTTCACTCAACTTCATCCACATCCACATCCACTGTCTTTGAACTTTGAACCACCTTTCCATCTACGACTGTCTCCACCACAGTGATGACCTTTGTGATTACTGAGGAAGAGGAGAGAAATTCATCAATAAACCCTGCAAAGCTTCTAAAGGCAGAATATTCTTCACATGGAAATAAAGATGCAAAGATTTCTCACCTTGTTTAGAGCTGATGATTAAGACAAAAAGGGAAATGGAAGTAGTTAGTTATCATCATTCTGATTCGTATTTTTTCATCTTTCCTCTGTTTTCTGTCTTCATCAGACCTCACCTCTCATCCTCCCCCTCCAGCAGCCTTCTGTATTCTGCAATTTCTTTCTCCAGACGGGTCTTCACCTCCAGCAGGATGGTGAATTCCTGCTGGTTGCTATAGATGTCACTGTGGATCTGGGACAGCTGAACTTCCAGACTGGAAACCATCTCCTGCAGGCTTGCCAGTTGTGCAGCAAAGCACGAGTGAGTCTCTGATAGGGTTTCTTCCAGAGATGCTTTCTGTGATGGGGACAGACAACTGGTGAGTTTATTGTCATAGGGTGAATGAACAGAAAAAGAGCCAAGCTGGCGCTCATAATAAACATAAACCTTGCTTTCAGCAGAACAAAGTGAACTCGGTAGAAAAAGATAATGCACGGACCCACTCACACTCTGACTCAGCACAAACAATTAAACCAACAAGAATGATGTGGAAGGAATTCCTCCTCGTAATTGGACCAAAGCTATTTTTCTAAAAGATTCATTTCATTGTGATGAAACAGAACGGATGCACTTCAAGGACACAGTGAAACGTTTGTCAAGAACAAATCCAGGAAAGCATTTGGGAACAGTTAACAGAATGTGTAATGTGTGCAGTTTGTCTTCACGTACCATGCTCAAATGGGACTCCAGATCAATCTGGAGCTTCTGGAAGGTGATCTTCAGCTCTTTGATCTCAGTGTTTGATGTTTTCAGATCCTCTGAATATTTCTTGACATCATGCTCCATTTCCAGGATCTAAATAGAAACGGCCCGGCAGGCGTTAAAACCTCAGCTCAGCTGCTGAACACACAAAGGGTTTTCTCTGCTCACCTTCTTGTTGTACCACAACTCAATTTCCTTTTTGTTCTTGGCAATCAGACTCTCATACTTCTCTCTGATCTCCATCATGGCCTCGTTCAGGTCTGAGGTGGAAGGGGCGTCCACGACCACGTTGACCTGCTCTTGCACAGGTTTCTTCAGCAGGGCCAGTTCCTTTCGGAAATAAGAGCAGAGTAAGACCCACCAGCACCATCCATCAGGATTGCTACAGTGATGACATGGTGCCTTTTTGGACTATGCAGGCTTTGGTTTATTGTGTGGCACTGATAAACAGGAGCAATGAGCTCATTTAGACAGAAGAATAGGTGGAAGTGTGCAGGGAAGAGAGGTGGAGAAGGGGAGCAGTAGAGTGGCTTGCAGGGAAGTAAGTTAAGCTGTGCTTCCACGGTTTCATCAGCGGCATGGCTGATGTCACAAAGGAGAACAAACAGCGACAGCTTAATCTCGCAGCTCACATCTGCTGCTGAAGATGCAGCTGCTCGATCGTGCGCAGTGCAACCAGACGCTCCTCACCTCTTCGTGGTTCTTCTTCAGCATGATGAGCTCCTCCCTCAGACCCTCACACTGACTCTCCAGATCCATCCTCTTCAGGTTCGAGTCGTCCAGCAGCCTCCTCAGCCCTGCAATGTCGGCCTCCACAGCCATCTTCACGGCCAGCTCGTTCTCGTACCTGTGGGATTCGGCAGAGGGTCCGGCGGCACGTTAAAAACAGAACTTGTCAGTTGGGCACGAGTTTGTGCTGTGATGCATGTGTGAAGTAACACAACCGTGACAGGAATGCACTGAGAGGACACTCACTTCATCCTGAAGTCATCGGCTGCCAGCTGGGAGTTATCAATTTCCAGGGCACTTTTGGCGTTGAGCTTGGAGGCCATGAAGATCTTTGAGAGAAACAAGAAAAACTCAACATGAAGGATGCTGTGTGTGACTGTGTGTGTGCATGGGTTAATGGGACTGTGACTGTAAAGCGCTTTTGGCCTTCAAGGAAGGTAGAAAAGCGCTACATAAGTATATGCCATTTACCATTTACCATTTACCGTGCAGCTGAGCTCCCCCAACACTAACAACACCCCAAACACCCTGATGTTCCACAACCTTCTAGCCTTTACTAATGTGTGTCATGTGAGATCAGGGAAGCACTGTGTCTATCAGATAACAACACCATTGCCAAGACGGTGTTGTCATCCACAGTGTTCTCCCCCGGTAGGGGACACACAGAAAAGTCACATTGGTGTGCCACTCTCACGAGCACCCTCCAGAGTTCTGCTCCCACTGAGGAAATTTACTCTCAGAATTTTTCCTTTATGTTGAGACCGAGCCTGCCCCCTCCCACTCACCTTGTCCTGCAGGTCCTTGATGATGATGAAGTATTTGGAGAAGTCGTTGGACACCACAGTTCTGCTCTTGTACCACTCCCTGATCTGCATTTCCAGCTGCTCGTTCTCCTTCTCCAACCTCCGCACCTTCTCCAGGTAGGAAGCCAGACGGTCGTTCAGGTTCTGCATGGTGGCCTTTTTGTTGTCGCTAATATGGAGGTCAGTCCCGTAGGTGAGGTCCAGGTCTCCGTGGACGGGAGCCCAGTTGGGCCTCGTGATGTGAGTGTTAGAGCCTCCTGCTCCGCCGTACACACTCATGGCCTTACGGCTGTAGGAGTTTCTGCTGATGGACATGCTGGACAGGCTGGATCTGGCAGGAAGATCTGAGTGGATTTGCAGTTGGAAGCATCACTAGGGGTCCTGGTTTATATACCTGCTGGACGCAGCATAGTGGGAAGGGCCTGAAGGGAGGAATGTGGTTTACCCCCCTCCACCTCATTGTTGGTCTGGGTGTGGGAGACAGTGAGCGGGGGCTATGAGATCCCCTTACAGGTTAAACTTGTGAGTCTACATTTTGTTTTTACTAAATAAAGGGCAGCAATTGCATTCCTTTTTGTTTTGATGCTTAATAGTAGGTTTTCTGAAGGGGCGGGGGGGCTGTCTGTCCAACAGAAGAGACACGCCTGAGGCAGCTTCACGCCTCAAATACGAATGTGAAAGGCTGCAGCAGAAACCACGGCAGGTTCTTCTGTGCAGCTTCTACTCACATTCACTTTACAGTTGATGGAGACTGGAGTCTTCTTAACTCATTGAATCCCTTTTGGGGTCACCAGGTTGCTGGAGCCTGTCCCAGTGACTGTTGGGCAAATGTAGGGTATACCGTGAACAGGCATGTTGTCTGTTTCAGGGCACACGATCACTCCTATACAATCTAAAATGAAAAACTAATCTGTGAATTATGTTTTTGGTCAGTGGGAGGAGGCCAGAGTGCCTGGAGGAAACCCCGCATGCACAAGGAAAACATGCAAGTCAATAGAAGTGACCCAGCCAGGATTTGAACCAGGCCTCTCTCACTGGAAGGCAAGAATGCTAATAAAATGTTTGGTTTTTTAAAGCTTTCACCCAAAGACATTTCCCCGTATTAACTGTTGGATTTTTTTCTAATTTGTTTTCTTTCAAGTCGAATGTAGAAGCTGAGACAAAAGAGGAAAAGGTTCTCGCCTCTAAGCTGACATCCTGTCTCTGTCAAATTGTGGACAAAAGCAAACAGCTGCTGTCTCCAGTGAAGTCTTCACGTTTCAGGTGTCTTCCTCTTTGGGACAGTTCTGTGGACTCAGCCGGGGATGGGGGGGGGAGGTGATGATGAAGATGAAGATGATGTCCCTCTGTTATCTGTTGGGGTTTGACACACGGCTCCTCAAAATAGACCAGAATAAAAAAAGGAGGCGCATGTTTTCTCATAGCATAAAGATGTTTGATGAATGTGTCTCATCATGAAAAATTTTATTTTCAGGTAAGGTTCCTCTGACATGACACAGCTCTTTCATTTACTAAAAGTTTCCCATTATCGGAATTGTTTGTGGCACAAACTTTAAAATGTTGTTTTTACTGATCAGAAGGAGTATTGGATGAAAAAAAAACAACCTCTTTTTATGTTCATTTATGTTTTTAACCCTTTGACCTTATTCTGAGGGCGCCAGCAGGCAAAAACTGTTTGCCTGTCAGTTAAATCATCAATCCTCTTTGCTTTTAAATAGTTCAGTCGTTTGGACGTCTGTCTCAGTTCTTATTTCACAGTTTCTTCACTCTGACGTCAAACCGCTGAGCCGGGAGGCCAGAAAACAGATGATTGACAGCTTCATTTACACCTGCAGGATGTCTGTGCTTAAGGAAAAATCCAGACACCTCAGGTGACTTTTTCATAGAAAGGTGTCAAACAACAAGTTTTAGAACATAAATTACAACTGTTTCCACAGTTAGACTAGGTTTTACGAGCCCAGGAACTGTTTCCGTGACATTTGAGCCCTTTTCTGCCTCCAAAACCCAGAAGGACTTTCAGCCCAGAGACGGTAATAAAGAAGAAAACAAATCAGCAAGAAAAGATAAAGAGCTTTGAGGCAAAACAGATCTATCTTCAGACAGATGGATGACCTTTTGACCTGGTCAGTAGGAGAAGCAGCTGAGAGAAAGAAACCGACCGAACTGGGGAGAAAGGCCGGTCTTGAGCTCTAAAATGCCCCCTTATCACAGATTCTCCCCGATATTAAGGGTTTTCTCTGTCCTGGGCAGCAGTCTCTGGCCTGTGGAGATGGTGGGCTGCAGGGGGAGGATGGCCAGCGGCCATCAGTCAAACCTTCGGTGAAGAACATGTTCAGGAGACTTGTCAAGACCATCAGTCTGTTCAGACAGGGGCCATGCCAGCGATGGCCAGCCCTGGTTCTTCTGGGCCCCATGATTCAAACCTCTGCTCTCCATGACCGTGATCATGTGACCAGAATGTTCCTGCCCCGCCCTGCAATCACCTGAACTGGTCTGTGTTTGCTTGGTGAAGGTAAGCAGCCTGTGTCCGGATCTTACATCATCTGAAGACAGTTTGTCCTGAAATGCAACGCTTGAGCCACTACGATGATAAAACTCAGGTCATATTGGAACCAAAGTACCCAACCGGACTGGAGCAGACAGAACCAGAGACGACTCAAAGAGTTCAAGACGATCCAGGTTTTTCAGATGCGACTGTTTTCAATGAAACCAGGTTGAACACAAAAGTGAAGCAATTATGCCTTCCCTGCAGACATTGAGACAAGACATCATTAACAGGAGGGGGTCTTTCGGGTGATAAGATCCTGAGTGAGTTTCAGGTCTCACCAGCGAGTCCCAACCTGATCACCACGACTGGCTAGTAGCACAACTTTCTCCCTTTCAGCTTCATCAGCTGATAACATCTTTTGCTTTTGACACTTTGATAGAACAGAAATGCCGCCCATCCAGACTCTTCAGAGCCACGCAAGTATAGGCTCCTGCCAGATCTCTCTGCTGGGACGTGGACTTTTCCTCTTCACGTTTGCTCCTCAAAGCAGTGGATCGAGGAGAGCTACTAGTTTACTGAAGCAGAAATGTGCTCCGGCAGAAAACTCACACCACTGTTTTTACTGAAAGCTTTTCACGATGCTCCATTCTTGCTGTCTGTCAATGGATCTCAAGATTTAGGTTACAACCACAAGCCTGTTCACGGATAAATCCAACATTTACTCTTCAAAATCAGTAATACCAGCCTTAATTCGTAGCAAATTATGTAGGACTTTTGTAGGACAAAGGCCCCAAGGGCTTTGCAGTCACAGCATGTTTCTGACACATTCTTCACCTGCGTGTTGCAGCATCTATCAGCAGCTTCATTAGAGAGCTTCAGACATGCTAGATGCTCCTCAGTAAACATGCTTTCAAGCTGCTCAGGTAAAAATGTAAAAAAAGAAACATTTCATCTTTTTTCCTTTTGTTGATATAAACAGAATTTTTTTCTATCATTAATAAATTTGACGTTTTACAAAAAACAAATTTAAAGATAAATTCAGCAGAATATAACCCTTTGAATTCTTTCTGTCCTAATCATGAAGACATTTTCTATGGCTCCTTGAACTCAGTTTCGGGTCTTTCAGAGCAGAGGGGGGCCTCATGCAGTCCTAAGAAATCAAATTCACCTTTAATTTTTGAAACACTTGCAGTTCATAGACTGTGTGGCCCCTAGAAAACACTTCAGCTCTTTTAAGAGTTAATTCTGCTCTGGAGAATTCTAGCTCCATGAGATCAAGCCTGATCAAATGGGTTGATGGTCTGAAAGTGGCTTAGCGCTGTACCAAAAGTCTGTGGTTCACCATCAACCTTCACCCTTTCACTCAATTTTACAAAAAGGAAAAACACCCCAGATGTTCCAAAGAGCTGCAAGTTCTGAATATGAAAACCTTTCTGCACGTTTGAGACTTTTTCTGTTCTGTCCTAAAACCTCAATGTCAGAATGTCCTAAACTGGAAGAAGGAACCCCCTCTGTGCTTCAGTTCAGGGTCAGACACCATCTCTTTAAGGCTATAAATCTTCCTGTCTGATGAAGCTTAGAGGTCAGATCATCCTGTCTGTTCCTGATCCACGAATGCAGAAGTCCCTGTGGCAGGCACGTTATTTTGGTGTTTACCTGACTCCATGCCCGCCTCGTCAGATGAGTTTCCCATCTGAGGATGATTCTGCTGGAGGTTTATATGTCAGAGGTAGTTTGGCCAATTCCATGTACAGAACAGAGATGACAACAAAACCTTTCCATGTAACTTCAGTGGACCCAGCTGGTTTTCCCAATCACTCTGCCATCCAAGTACAGATCAATCCAAGGGTGCAAGCTTCAGAGATAAAAAAATATAAATAAAAACCCAGGTTTTTACTGCTGCCTTGTCATTATTTATTAAAAAAATAACAAATAATAATAAAAAAATTAAATTTATTAAAAATCTGGGGAGATATGATGAAAGACAGCAGCACACATCTTCATTTTTTCCTTTGTGTCAAAAAGCAGCATTTTCACCACCATGCTACTACATTTCTGACTGATGTTTGTCAAAGGTTAGTGTGCTGTCAGGGTCACACAGATAATGAGACTAGGGTTATTTCAGACCAGAGGTTCTCGAAGTGCAGCCCGGGGCCAATGGCGGTCCGCGGGAAGATTTTTTGTGCTCCTCAATAAAAGAGAGCCAGAGCAGGTTCCTTTGAGGAAAAACGTGTTGGCGAGAAGAAAAGGCGCTTTCAACCTAAGTGGACAAATGCTTACTTTGATGTACTTCGTGGGCTGGATAAAGTCATGTGCCTGATTTGTGAGCATGTAAATGCAATGCTTAAAGAATTCAATATAAATCATCTATGTTACAAATCATTAAAGCTATGACAAATTTACCGTCGAGGAGCGCAACAATAAGCTCCAACAACTACAACAAGGCCATGCTGCACAGCAGATGTTTACAAAAATGGCTCAATCCAGTGAAGCTGTGACAGAAACTAGCTATGTTGAGGCTTTGGAACTGGCCCAGCAAAGTAAGCCCTTCACCCTTGTGCTATCTTAGATGACCCCACCCTTGCATTGACGTGTTATCCTAGGCACTTTAACATTGGGAGTTGGGTCATCTGGACCCACTAGACAGTGCCCTGAACCTTTTTTCTTCAATGATTTGTGATCTTCACTGGTGTTCATGGATTACATGAAATCTTTCCACCTTTATCCACCTTTGTCGTGGTAGGGAGAACACATCAATGTAAGGGTGGGGTCATCTAAGAAAGCACAAGGGTTAAACGGCAGTACTTGGGTCATACGTCTTAGATATCCTTCCACAAGCTTCTCACGAGATTTGGTAGGAATTTTGGCTCATTTCTCCTGACAGAACTGGTGGGACTGAGCCCAGTTTGTAGGTCGCCTTGCATGTACACACCTTTTCAGCTCTGATCATAAATGTTCCATGGGATTTACATCTGGGCTCTTGATAACCACTCCAAAAACACTGCCTTTGTTATCCTTAAGCCACTTTGTAATCACTTTGTCAGTGTGCTTCGGGTCATTGTCCATTTGGAAGATCCCTTTGGCCCAAACTTCAGCTTTCTGGCTGTTGTCTTCAGATGTCTTCAGCAAAACAAGCCCACAACATGATGCTACCACCCCCATGTTGGGATGGTGTTCCGAGGCCTGCAGGCTTCCCCCTTTTTCCTCCAAACATAACCATGGTCATTGTGGCCAAACAGACAAGTCTCCAAAAATTAAAGTCTTTATCCTTGTGTGCATTCACAAACTTTAATGTGGCTTTTCTATGTTTCTTTTGGAGTCATGGCTTCTTCCTGGCAGAGTAGCCTTTAAGCCCATGTCTGTACAGTTCCCCTTTTAACTCTTGATAAAGATACATTCTTAACATCTTCAGCCAGCATATTCACATCTTTTGCCTTCGTCCTTGGGTTGTTCTGAACATACATGATGAAAGTACGTTCATCTCTGGAAAACAGAACCCGTCTTCTTTCTGAGTGATACAATGACTGGACGTTCTCGCGTTTATACTTGCATACAATTGTCTGAAAAGATGAACGTGGCACCTTCTAGCATCTGGGAATTGCACCCAAGGATGAACCAGAGTTGTGCAAATTAACAATCGTCTTCCTTATATCTTTTCACTTTCCCATGATGTTTTACAAACAAGTAAGTATGTTTCAAATGTGCCCTAATATGTATCCAATTAACTCAAATGCTGTCAATAAGCGTATAAGAAGCTTCCAAAGAAATGACATCATCATCTTGGGCTTCCCAAATTGTTTAAAGGTATAGTGATCTTAGCGTATGTAAACTTTTTACTTTAATAAAAGTAATCAAAACTTGCCTAAAAAGACCCTAGTCTCATTTTTCTGACATTTAGCAAATAGAAATAATTTTGTTAATTGTAATTGACCTAAAACAGAAAAAGTTTACTTTTATGTCATGTTTGACGGTGAGAAAATAAGCATATTTGTGTTTTTATGCTGTGCACGTAAACTTCTGGTTTCAATTGTATGAAACACTTTTAAAAAAAAAGGACACACATTCAAAACTGACCATCATTTTTAATTTGAGTTCTGATAATCGAATCAATTTTTTTAACATTTTAATGCAAGCTTGTGTTTTCTGAGATCTGGCAAATAATCAGGGAAAACCAAAAAAGTGAATTTGCTCCTCTGGATTTTAAGGATTGAATCAGCCAAAGAAAAATAATACAGCAGATTTTGGAAGTTACATTCATATTTTTCTTATGGTAAAATACGTTTTTGCAGCAAAATAAAAACCCACAAAAGTGAGATCATTATGAAAAATCCATCACTTAAATATTAACCGTTATGGTGTTATTTTAGTTTCTCAGCCTCATGGGTCTGGGAACCTGCTAAAGTTTGGGCTTTTTCAAAACAACACCATTGAACAATTTTATGTTAAAATACTCAACAGAAGTTTACCAGTACTTAAATTCAATTACAAGTCATATGAGCAGCAAACATGGGTTAAATATTTCCTTTACCTTTGTTAGATCACGTTTATGATTTAATGTGCAACTCATGTTTTAATGAAATGTAAAAAAGTTTCACAACTTTTGTTTTTTTTATTCATTTGATCTTCTTTAGACATATAGCCTAACTCATTCAGGTGAGTTTACATAACACAAGTTGAACACAAACAGTTACAATTTCAGTCTAAACTTACCAGTCCCATTCAATTGTTTTCTGTTTTCACCAGTCTACACAAACACTAGGGGCAGAGTTTTACTCTTTGTGTTGCACATCCTACACTTTCCCCATGTCCTATATATTGAGATATTCTTTTCATCTGGGGTCCACAGACTTTGCAACACTTCTTATTATTGAGCAGAATCTAGAATAATGAAAAGATCAGAAATGTTTCTCACACCTATTCCTTGCAAGACGTTGATGTCAGACATTTACTGGGGCAGCTGTGGATCAGCAGTAGGGCAATCAATCTTTGATCATCAAATTCAGGCTTGATTCCCAGCTTGCTGAATTTTCCTTGGGCAAGACACTGAACTCTACAATACCTCTAGTGATTATAGGTTGGTGCCAGTGTTTGGCAGAGGAGTGTGAATCTATGGGTGAATGGGACTGTGACCGTAAAAAGCTTTGGGTCTTTGAGGAAGGTATAAAAGTGCTGTACAAGTGTACACCATTTACTATTTTTACCAATGAACAGCATCACACACTAACTTCAGGTTTGGTAGATGTTGGTTCTGTAGGTTTGGAGATGGGGGACCAGCATTCTCCTAAATTCTCCACATGGGGGCAGCAGGAGCTGGCGTTCTAGTCCTGGTTATAAGAACAGCTCTGGTGGCTCATTTTTTGAGCAAGAAGACCATTTTTTGACATCCGTATTTCTTCACATGATTTCTGATGAGCTTGTTTTGGTCCTGGAGCTGGGTGTGGATGGACTGCTCCTAATGCTGGCTGCAGACAGGTTGCTCATCTTTGTTTTGGTAATCATTGGTGTTTAATCTCATCAAGTCATGGTCATTTTCAGAAATGAGATCTTTACATTCTAGAACATCCTCCCCAACTTCATCATCACGCTTGTCCAAAATCAATAGCAAGACCCTATCAGCAGATATTTTTTTGATCATCTTGATCCGTTGTGATAAGGAAACCAAATGAAAAATTCATGTAAGCAGTCTTACTTCCTTAAATTGCAGGTGGGATAGTGTATGAGGAAATAAAGTTTGGTTCCGACATGAGAGAGGGTAAAATGTGCTGGAATGGAAGAGCAGATGATGTTGGGAGTTGAATTTTCAATAATATTGCTACTTTGTGTGGGAGCAGGAGGGGCAGAAAAGACCATCAATTGCCCCAGAAAGGGGGAAAACAGTGTGCAAACACAGGACATTCACTTTTCACCCTTTTTTCAGCTCAAAAAACACGATAAATGTAATATCAATGCATGGGTGAGCGTGCAGTAACACGCGTAATCACGTTCTTCACAGCAAATGAGCCATATCTTAAGAAATTCAAGTTGAAAACTTTTGTTGTTGTTTCATATTTCTTTTGATGAAAACTGAAAACAGGTCCCTCTGCCCTGAACACAATTCAAGGGTTAAAAAAGTGGGAGTCAGAGAGATTATATGTAAAAAGTCACAACTTAAGCTGCAACAACCAAAAAAGTCTGGTTTTAAAGACTGTAAAAGAGTTAACCTTAGCTGAAAGGAAAACATTGTTTGAGCTGCAGTTGTTCCAGCTGATGACTCACTGGTGGAGAACCCCCCTCCCTGGCTGTAATCACTGTGTTCTCCATGTACAGTCAATGGCTGTAGTCAGTGAGGTGATCACTAGATGGAGCCAGGGCACTTCCTGAGATCTCTCCCTACAGAAATGGGGACCCCACGCAGAAGCACTGTGTCAAAGGTGAGCCGTGGCCGACCTACCATTCATGAACTGCTTCTATACAATGAAAATATAAATCCTGCAGTGATGGAGCTTTAAAAACTGAACCAAGTTCTCCTCTGTCCACCTGATGGCGTCTTCACTTGGTTCAAAATGCCTCATGTGTGACTCATTCAGGATGGATATTGTTCTGGAAGCAGAGCCCCACATGGATTGAGCTCAAAATCAGCCACAGAAAGCCCCCTCCCAAGAACATGTCAGAATGTGTGTGGGTCCAAGGCGTTTGCCAGAGTTTCTCAGTCCGCAGCCAAGCAGGACGGGAACATGTCTGCGGAGGGGTGTGGCACTTTTGCAGGAGGCTCTGCTCCACATGTGTGAGTCAGAGTTTCTGTGCACAGACGTGCACACTCTGCTGTTTGTGCAAACTTGGATCTGCACATTTGAACAAAAGGATCGTGGAAGTAAAACTGGCAGAAATACAGACAGTAATGAGCACAACTGCTGTGCACTGTTTTACAAAAGCCAGTTTCTTGCAGTTACAATGCAGTTCTTGTCCTCCAGATCATGCAGGAGGTCACGACCTTGATGTACTTCACTCAGGACTTCAGGACACCAGCAGCAGTTCTGCAGCAAAGCTTAAGATGATCCTCCTGAACGCAAGGCTACTCCCATTCCTGCTGCTGGGCAGAACCTTTCAGCCCTCAAACAAAGACCTGAGCAGCCTAGGTCCTTCTGCGTTGACAGCTTTTATTGTTTCCATCAATCCAAGCGGCTTGTGTGCAGTCAGGCTGCAGACGTGCTGTTTTTCCCAAAGGACCCAGGGCAACAGGACGTTTGTTAAGAGTCCTTGGCTCTGATCTGCCCAGGTTCTTTCCTGGTTCTGGGTTTGCTGGTGGTTACCGGCACAGGACGCAGGCGTGCAGTATTATTTCAATGCAATCTGTTGGTTTCGGTTAAAGCTCAGAAATAAGAATGAGTCATCTCATATACTTTTTGGCACCTCGAGGTTTGAACCCTGAGAAGCTTTTTCTGTCTGAGGATTTCTTGTTCTTCTATCTGCTTTTCTCAGAAGCTTCAATCCTTCAAACCCATTTTATTGCAAAGAACTTTTGACTGAAGTTTAAACTTTTGATAGATTAGTAGACATCAGCCTGTTTTACTTCTCCTTATCTTTATAAAAACTACATCTCAGTTCTCTTTCTTTTTGATCCAGGGCTTTCTTAAAGATTTTTTCGGCTAATCCAGAATTTTTTCTAACAGTAACATCTGTTGCACATCTGACCAAATTCTTCTCTTTCTTTAGCCTGCCCTGTTTATCTCTCATTTTCAGTGATTATTAAGTTTTTGCATGAATGAACCGCTTGCCTTTGTTTAGGCTCTTCATCTAATTATGCATTAAGTAATTCAATTTAATTTCACTCCTCTTCATATTCCTCAAGACTTCAGCATTTCAGGGAGCAACATTCACAGACACTTTTGCAGGAATTTCAGTTTTTCTCCTCATTTCTGTCACATTTGTCTGACACTTGCTCATCTTTTCTGAGGAAGCGTCCTCTGTCTCTGCTGTGATTGATGTTTGTCTGTGAATCCTGACAAAGCTGCAGAGCTGAAGTCCTCATCAGTCATGGAGAGAAGGTTTGAATGCGTCATCCATGACAGCATCCAGGCATACACAGAGCTGCCAGAGTGAAACCTACTATCAAAGGTGCACTGATCTGATGCTATGAAGCAGCACCATGAGTCACCTTTTGAAGAAAGGAGGTGTCCGAGTGATGACAGCTGCCCGACGCGCCCCTCCCACTGAGGAGAATTAGGGCTGTGGTAGCTCTTCAGGACCTCTAGGCCTCAGACAATAAGACTGAGGGTTAGCTATGACACATACACTGCAAGTTGCCATGCTGCAAACAGATGCTGGATTATTTAGTCTCCATGGTAACCAAGTGCTGCAAACACAGCTGAAACCACTTTTTGATCAACTTCAGCGGATTTTTAAATGATTTTATGTTTGTTCACAGAAGGGTTCTGCTGTACGTCTCTGAATATCTTGCTCAAACTGTTTGATTTGTTGTTTTGGAAAAAAAAAAAAAGTTTTACAAACAGACGAACTCAGAGGTGTTGATTTTGGCCCCAAAGTGTGACTGAATGGATTTACGAAAAGATGCTGAAGGAGTGGAAATTTCATCAGCTCTTTCCTGGGTCTTCAGTTTGTCCTCCCATCCTTCACCACGGGGGTGGGGGGTGGGATCAGGACCGACCGGCAAACTGAACTGCAGGAACCTGTTGAGTCTCCTGCTACTGCTGCACATACAGGGGATCGGGCGTCATCTTCCCCACGCTTGTGAGCGCAGCAGATTCCTCAGATCTGGAGTCAAAGCAAAAACTAAATGTGATCCAAAGCACTTCAACTCCTCCTGCACCTCATGATAAAAGTCTCTTCAGGGTTTTATCTTCATTCTGGCTTCAGTGGATGTGGCTGAATGTTTTCTCTGCTGAGTCATCCAGTTAATTCCTCCTAAGGGTTTATAGAAAAATGGATAAAGGGTGAATGGGGACACCTGAAGATCTTTGTGAAGCAAAAACTGCTTTCGCAGGCTAATAGGATTTCTTGAGCTGCAGGTATTGTGTGATTTGTGTTTATTTAAAGGTTTGGCATCTGAACGTTTCACAATCTCTGTTTGCTTTGGAGTAAATGTTCAATATTATGGACTTTGCTGTAAACCCTGCTGAGCTGCGCCTGAACCTGCTTCCTCGCTCACAGCAGTAATTAATGCTGCACTGAAAACAGGCATTAATGTGTGAAATCAGAAGAAGGAGGCTTGGCTGGTGAGTCATAGACAGAGTTGGGGAAACAAAGAGCCAACCCACGCAATCACTTTGCTCTAGTCCAACTTCATGGCATCTCCTTGAGACATTGGGCTGCAGCTGCCACTCCTTCTCTGGACCACTCAACTCACAGCACGATGTGATAGAGAAAGCCCTTTTGGGAGTGAAGGTGCTTCATGGATGATGGGTCAGAAAAGTCTTAAAGCTCTCATGAGACGGTTTACAGGGAGTGTCTTGCCGCTGTCCTGGAGGAGTCCAGCAGAGATTATACACATTAAGCATGATGAAGGGTTACACTAACAACTGTGACCTGCGCTTCACTCCGACAGTCTGGAGCACCCAGAACTTTCCTGAACAAACCTCAGGGGACTCCGCCGTTTCTCACATCCAAACAAAGGATGCTGTTATAAAGAAGACACCTCAAACAGCAGTCACACCCTTGATTTTCAGACTGTGGAGCGTGTGCAGACCCATCCGGACCATGAACGCCTATGTGTGTCACAGGATTAGCTTCTGAATCGTCTCAGCTCCATTGTTTTACATTTTGAAATGGAGCCACATGGTGAAGAGCTACCAAAGCCCTGGAGATGTTTGAATATCTGGAACGACGACCTTCAAGGGGATGTATTGGGCACCAGGAGGAGACCCCCAGTAGAGCCCGGACGCCCTGGAGAGAAACCTCTCAGCTCCTGGAGGAGGTGCCTGAGACAGATCTTGGGGTTTCCTCCTTTAGCATCCTGTTGAAGTAAAAGCTGTGAGATGAATGGATGGTACATAAATGGTAAATGGCGTATACTTATATAGCGCTTTTCTACCTACATGGCCCAAATCACTTAACATTCACAGACACATTCACCCAGTCACACACACATTCACACACTGGTGGTGGCTCTGCTGCCGAACACAGGTGCCCGCTTACCACCAGAGGCAAGGTGGGGTTCAATGTCTTGCCGAAGGACGCATTGACTCATGGGCATGCAAGGCGGGAATTGAACCTGCAATATTACGATCGTGGGTCGACCGCCCTACCGCTGCACCACGACCGCCCCAAAGATAAAGATAAAGATCTGAAGACATTGGGATCAGTTTCATAGATCTTTGCAGGGAATGCCTCAGTAATTTGAAACAACTTGGCATTTCCTGCTTCCTGCAGCTCACCTCTCCTTCGGGGCACATCAGCATGTCAGCTGAAACAAAGATGATCATCGCTTTGGCAAAAACAGAGCATTCTCTCCACTCTAGCTGCAGGTGAAACTATGACAAACATCCAGAACAGCCTGCCATGAAAACCCCGCTCTGCATCACCTCTGAGAACAGTCACGGAAAAAACATCCCCACTATATGCAGTCTCTGTTTACAACAATAGACGCGCACAGTTGTATGGTTATTATCAGTAAACAAGTCCTTCAAGGGCAACCAAATGTCTTAAAAAATGTGGAAATCCCAGTTTCAGAGTCAACCTTTGGCCACAGTCAGAAACTTTGGAGGGTTTCTACATACTACTTTCCTATAATACATTATGCACATCTTAGATGCATAAAGTACTTGATTGATATTAAACAAGTTCAAAGGTTTAGAACAGGTGTGTCCAAAGTCCGGAAAGATAGTGGTGCCACAGGTTTACGACGTCTTAAAACGTAATTACCAACCACAATTGGGAAATTGTACACCTTGTGGGCCGCATTGGGCCCACATTTAAACATCCAATGGCCCATAGTCTCCTTTCATAAAATCAATGATTTATGGCCCCAGCATTTCCAAAGAACAATCAAAAATTTCTTGACTGTAGTTGAATAAATTACGTTCTACGCCATTGGCAGTAATTTAGGTAAAAGCGTATTTAGATCTATGGTAAATTGTGTACTTTTGCACTTTACTACCTTACTTGAAGGTCTTCACACATTCAAACACTGATGCTGTCTCCACTGCCAAACACTGGCTCCGCCTATCACCACCAGGAGTGATGTGGGGTTTAGTTGCCCAAGGACGCTTCAGCACGTGGGTAAGCAGGGTGGTAGCTGAGCCTGCGATCTGCCGTTTAGAGGTTGACCGCTCTTCTACGTTAGGAAAAGAAAAGTAAGCCATTGCAATAAAACGTTCATTGAATAGTTCACTTGCATTGAATGTCATTGTAATAGTTCAAAGAATGTCAGGCCGAATGGTTGGCCCTCAAACATTTTCGTCTCACCAAATCTGGTCCTCTTTGGTTTATAGACAAAGTGGTCAAATGTGGAGGCTCCTATTGTTGCAGATCCTGGATTTAATATGTTGCTTCCTTAAATGAAAAACCTAAAAACGTAATTGAACGTCGATCCTCTATCTATAACATACAAACAATCACTTGAGAATCCATAAGAAAAATGCAGGAGTCGCTGTGTTCAGAAGAAGACACAGAATCCTATCAACAATGGAAATGTCATCATCTGCTTTATCAATCAATAAAATGCAGTGAATGAACCAAAGAGAAATCTAAATCGATCATGGAATGACTTTTCTTCCTTTGGAGTAGAGGACTTGGGCGGGATTGGACCCACCTCCTCCAGCGTTAAAAGTACAGCAGCATGGATGGAACAGATCTCTGATCCTCGGAGCACAAACCAGATTGTTTTTCTTCTCAAAGTGAGGCCATCGCACAAACAACGGTTTGTCTCCATGCAAGTGTGTGCAGCTTTGGGGGGAGTTGAGCAGCAAACTTTGCTGGCAGCTCCAAAGGAGAATGACTTCACTTCTTCCTGACGAGGCAGCCCTCCCCCCGCAGCCGATGCCAGATGTTTCTGTGCAAAGAACCAGGCTGAGATAAGCTCCACACACTAACACACATCAGGTCAAGACCAACACATGTGAGACGGGATGTTGTGTGATTTCCTGAACAATGAAGGGGGGTGAATGATAATGTGTGGATAACATCACATGTTTGTGGTTCGAGGCTGCAAAGCCTGCAAGTATCCAGTCGGCTATGTGAGCTCTGACCACATACAGACAAAATGATTGAATTTAAACAGAGCTGATAACAAGAATCCATCCTGGCTCCTAAAGAATTCCTGAGAGGGCCTCTGACTGCTCAGACTATCAGAACGCATTTAAACTCAGCTGGACAAACAAAGTGAAATAATACACCTGGGAGGTTTAAACCGTAACTGTGGATATTATCAGGATGAAACATGCCGCTCACACTGACTATTGACTAACGGAGGGGCAACAAAACAATAAATCTACCCTTCCTTTTCTCGCACTGAGCTGCCAAGTGACTGGCATGATCAGGACAATACCTGCAGGTATTTCTGAGCACACGTTACAGTTGCTTGTGCTCACATTCTACAAGGAATCATCAGGGTGCCCATGAAGATTCTCCTCTGATCTGCTCACATTCCTCACCACTTTCCTCACAGGGGTGGAAAATAACCAAATCCCAGAGCTTAAAAGAAAACAAATGACGGTTTTGCACAGCCTGAGCCTTGACTGCAGAAACTTCCTCCTCCTCCCCACGTTCAGAGCCCGCCCCACATTCAAAGCTATTTTAACGGCCGTCCTCCCTCCATCAAACTCCACAGTCCTGCAACAGTCCACAGCTGTGAAACACTCGTCTCCTCGTCTTCTCCTCTGACAAGCAGAAAGTCAGCCGCCATGTACAACAGGAGCATCGCCAGCGGTCCTGGGCTCACCATCACCAGGCAGAGCCGCAGCTACACTTCAAGCGCTGCTCCCCACAAAGCTCACAGCGTGTCCGGTCTCAGCTTCATGGGAGGCTCCCGCATCTCATCTGCCACCGGGCGTACCGTCTCCTCTTCCTTTGGAATGGGTGGAGGGTTTGACCTGTCCAACGCCATGGACCAGAGCTCCGTGCACCTGAACGAAAAGGCCACCATGCAGAACCTGAACGACCGTCTGGCTTCCTACCTGGACAAGGTTCGCAGTCTGGAGGCGGCCAATGCCAAGCTGGAGAAGCAGATCAAAGAGTACTATGAGCAGAAGGGCCCGGCAGCACAGAGGGACTACAGCAACTACTGGGCCATCATCAATGACCTGAAAGACAAGGTATGGTCTGTGCCTCTGCCACCTGCAAATGTTTGCCGTTCCTGTCAATGATTTCCAGACAACACTTTTTTAAAGTGAACATATCTGTGTTTTCTTTGCGGCTGAAAGATTCCACAAATGAACCACAAATATTCAGCATGACAGCTTAACAGGAGGAAGTCAAACGTGCCCTAAGGACACAATTCAGTTGATGTAACAGAAACATCTGAAGTTGTGTAAACAGTCATCAAAGCGTGCCGCTCTGCACATGCCTGACACTAACTAACCCCATCCCCGCTGCAGATCAACGGTGCCACCGTCCAAAATGCCAACATCCTGCTGCAGATCGACAACTCCAAACTGGCTGCTGATGACTTCAAAACCAAGTAAGCACTGATTCAGAGGGCCTTCATGCAGGCTCTAGCGGGCAGTTGTCTAACATCAGGCCTCTTCCTAACTTACCAGGTTTGAGCACGAGCTCATGATGCGACAGTCAGTTGAGGCTGACATCGCTAACCTCCGCCGCCTGCTGGACCAGACCACCTTGACAAAGGCTGACCTGGAAATGCAGATCGAAGGTCTGCAGGATGAGCTGGCCTACCTGAAGAAGAACCACGAGGAGGTCAGTGATGTGACACCTGGTTTTTATAGTCTCTGCAAACAGACACCAATGCTGACGTCCCCTGATGTTTGCAGGAACTGGCAGCCATGCGCTCTCAGCTCACGGGCACAGTCAACGTGGAGGTGGACGCTGCACCTCAGCAGGACCTGAACAAAGTCATGGAGGAGATCCGTGCACAGTATGAGGCCATCACAGACAAACACCGCCGCGACCAAGAAGCCTGGTTCACTGAGAAGGTAACAGGAGTTCCTCTGTCAGCAGGCCAACCTGTCATCACACGTATAATCATACAGACCTCTCACTCTGTCTTCTTTTCTAAATTCTAGTCATCAGCTCTCAGCAAAGAGGTGGCCGTTAGCACAGAAGTAATCCAGACATCCAAGACAGAGATCAATGACCTGAGGCGCACACTCCAGGGCCTGGAGATCGAGCTGCAGTCCCAGCTCAGCATGGTAAAGACAAACGTTTGTTTTAAAATCTTTCCTTATATGACCAAAATCCCCAGATCGCCCAGAACAGAGGGCGAGGAGCGAAGGGGAGGATGGGAAAGAGAGGCAATCCTTAAGGAATGAAGGGAGGATGGAAGGTGGGAGGGAGACACTTTGTTCTGGGAAACATTTCACAGACATCTGCCTGAACTCTGGAAGTCATAAAAAAGCTGGAGGAATGAGAGGCTGTTTCTGGTTGGGGTTTGGGTGCCCAGCTGCAGTCAGTCATTCAGCAGGAGCCTCCCACTGCCATTGTGTCACTGAGGAGGAGAGGCAAAGGGACACTTACCTTCAGAGCCAGCTCTCTTTGTTCTCTTACAAAACAGGAGAAAATGCAAAGCAAACAAACCGAGTGACATACTGCATCCAGGGTGGGGCGCGCTGAGCGCAGCTGCAGGATCAGTGATCCACAGCTTTTCTTTACCCCAACAGAAAGGTGCTCTTGAAAACACGTTGGCAGAGACAGAGGGCCGGTTCAGCGCCATGCTTAGCGGCTACCAGAACACAATCAACATGCTTGAATGCGAACTAGGCCAAGTGCGCGGCAGCATTGAGCACCAGGGCCAGGAGTACAAGATGCTGCTGGACATCAAGACCAGGCTGGAGCAGGAGATCGCAACCTACAGGAGACTGCTGGAGACTGAGGAGGCCAGATAGACAAAGGTGCACACAATCACAAACGTTCAAGTAGAAATACATGATTTGATCCTCTTTGACTCATCTTTGTCATCTCTTCTTCTCTCCTTTTAGATAAATGACTGCAGGTAAGTTGGTTTATTTGAGGAAAAGTTCACAGGAGGAACTTGAAGAATTGTGCTCAACCAGTTTCCTCCCTGCCTCTTAACAGGAGGCTTCAATGACACATTCACAACCACCACTGTGCCCACGTCCAGCCAAGAAGTCCAACATGCAGGCCAGAAACCAGAGGAGACCAAAAGGCTCGTTTTCCCAACATCTGCTGTCATGAGAAGAAGAGCTGATGTGCGGCGCTGTGTGTGTGTTCATGTTTGTGTGATCTGCCAAAGAAAATAAACCTGCTGGTGAAGATAAGACCTGTGTTGTTCTAACTTCACTGTTCTCCCACGACTTCCAATTCTTTTTCCATGACCTCACTTTGTTTGTGTGGTCTCCATGGTAACGTCCTCAGATCGGGAGGCGGGACATGGGGCCGAGGAAATAAATCTTATGAAACAAGGCTGCTTGTCAGGAAAAGCGCGAACAATGGCTGCGAGTGTGGAAAGCATGAGGGTCCAGAGGAAAGGCTGCTCTGAGACAAGCGCTCCAAAGTCAGGGAGAAAGAGAACTTAACCCAGGTGACCAAAAACAGAAAACGACCTCAGTGTTTGTCCATAGAGCCTTTTCAAACAAGACACACCCAAATCTTTGCTCTGGATGGGTTCCAAAAGTCCACATTTGAGTAACTGCGGTCGCCTGGTAACCAAACACTGAAGGACAAAGTGAGGCCAAACACAGCCACGAACAAAGAGGGTCATTATGGAAATTGGTGCGCCGGTGTCTTGCTTCATCTATGAACTCAGTGCCAAATGATCGAAGTGTCACTCGGGGTGGGGCTGCTTATTTGCAGACAACTCCCAGCAATGCTCTGCCAGTGGATCACAATGGTGTGACGATGGTTTGAAGGGCAAACGTTGATTTCCATCCTCACAAGTGTTTGGGACCATTTTAAAGCTGCTCTTCTACAATCCTGAACTGATAACAACATGCAAAGCAGCCCCTGGTCTGTCGGCAGACAGTTGGACAGGACAATTCAAAGCAGAAGCCATAAAGATGTTTAAATATTGGACCTGGAGTTTTAAATTTTAACTAGATCTCTCAGAGATCAAGTTCTGTCTTTTTTAACAGCTTCCTGCTATTAGAAAGTGACATGCTTTCTGTCCACTGAACACCAAGTCCCTGTTATCCAAAGTTTCAGCTGTGACGAAACACTTTGGACTTTTGTGCTACACGAGAATACTCAAAGTTTACACTAAAATACGTTTATGTAATGTAAGAAAGAGCTTTTCAGTGTTTGTTTTGGACTGGTGGCATCAGGGATGGCGGACCCAAAATGCAGAAGATGTGGACTTGTGGAGGGAAACCTCCACAACCAAAGGAACTTCACCAAAACAAAACATTAAAAAACAAAGAACTGAACCTTGACGGGACTGAGCAATAACTGGAATCATAGGATGTATAAAGATGAGAATGTGGAATGCAGTTTAAAAAACCAAAAACAACAAACAACCTACGGCAAGTTTACATAGACTTAATTGAAAAAAAGTGTTGAAGAATAGAGAAGAAAAACTGTCATCACCTTTCTCTGTCATTCACAGCTCTGCATCTACACCATTTGTATTTCTTAAGATTTTCCATCTTGAAAGAAGCAGAAAACTTTAACCCTTGTGCTATCTTAGATGACCCCACCATTGCATTGACATGTTCTCCCTACCATGACAAAGGTGCATAAAGGTGGAAAGATTTCATGTAATCCATGGACACCAGTGAAGATCACAAATCATTGAAGAAAAAAGGTTCAGTTCACTGTCTAGTGGATCTAGATGACCCAACTCCCAACGTTAAAGTGCCTAGGATAGAACAAGGGTTAAAACTGAGGTGATAAAATATTTAAACATTTAATTTAGTTATGACAAACAGACTTAACAAGCAAAGGAGACACACCCATCCCTTTATCCATCCACCCTCCTGAGCCCTGAGTCATGTTTGGACCGTTGACATTAGGTGTTGAGCTTTTGATGAGACTTGTCTGCATTCAAACAACTGTACACATTTATATCAGTCCATTGTATTTTACTTATTTTCTTATTTGGATTTTTAATATTTCCAAATTCTTTACCTTTAAACTTTGAGCCAGAAGCAAAAACATAGAACAATTATTTCATCACTAGGGATTTAATTCACAAACTCACATCTTTCTGCAGGGCGGATGAATGCTGTCACAGGCCTGAGGGATGATAAAATAGAAACAATACAATCCAAAAAACAGAGTTTACATGAAAAAAACTGGGTGTTTGGGCATGTGTGTGTGAGTCAGATGTTTGATAGCTGCTGGTGTGTTGGTTGGATCTTGTGTGTCTGTGTTGAATGGATTGGTGGATTCCTCTGGGACATGGCTGCATCATCCATGCCTTCACTTATCGCCGCTACCTCTTTAGAGATTTCTGTGGCCTGGTTATTATCATTTCTCTGACGGGAATGTCTGAATAACCCTTGTGCTGTCCTATGACCCCACCCTTACATTGGGGTGTTCTCCCTACCATGACAAAGGTGGATAAAGGTGGAGAGGATTTCATGTAACCCATGGACACCAGTGAAGATCACAAATCATTGAAGAAATAAGGTTCAGCGCACTGTCTAGTGGGTCTAGATGACCCAACTCCCAATGTTAAAGTGCCTAGGATAGCACAAGGGTTAAGAGAACATAGACCGAACAAAATCATGTGTTGATAGTGAAGTTATGTGTAGCCTAATAGAATTCTGTGACCTGAGATGCTCAACAACTTCCAACCATGCAGTTTTTCCTCCTTCTTGGTGTACAGTACCCCATTTTTGAACAGAAATATAACTGTTGTTCAACTGTTAGACAACAGTGTGCACAAACTCTTTTGGGAGTTGGTTGTAGAGATCATAAAGTAAATGTAATCTTAAAGTTCCATCTGTTCAGTTTCAAATCTACACCACCACATGGGGAGAAGTCTTCCATCCGTTTTCTTAGTTTGCTATATCCCTTCTGGGGTCGGGGGTTGCTGGAGCCTGTCCCAGCTACTTTTAGGTGAAGGTGGAGTACACCCTGGACAGGTAAATCAGTCCCACACACTCACTTAGGGACACTTTAGAGTAACCAAATAACCTATAAAGTAGGCCTGCACAATATACCGGTAATTTATCATTATCGCAATATCCAGCTCTGCAATATACATATTGCAAAAGACGACGAATATCGCAATAAATCGTAAACCCAAAATGTGTTAAAACAATCTCATGGCAGCTTGAAGCATTTGATAGATCAAATAAATCCCTTTATGCTTTGACCAATCAGATGGACGCCTTCCCATTGTTGACCAATAAGAAGGAGGCCTATTATGTTAGATGTTTGTCACCTATGTCGATGAGGGTCATTTGGAGTATAATTTTTAAACTGTTGCAATGAATTGGGAATGATGTTTTTGGTTATTTTTCTATTTGTTTATATACCGCAAATTATAACCTTATCGCAATATTAATCTCTAATATCGCAAGTTTTCCTCATATCGTGCAGCCCTACTCTAAAGCATATTTTTGGACTGTGGGAGAAAACCCATGCATGCACGGAAGAACATGCAAAACTCCACACAGAAAAGTCCCAGCCAGGATTCAAACCAGGGCCTTTTCGCTGTGAAGCAGGAGTGCTAACCGCTGCACCACCATCCTCCAACACGTTTAAAAGTAAAAACCTGAGCAGAGTGGTCAGTGATGACATGTAGAAATGTTCCTCTGTGGAACCAAGGTGCAGCTTTACTCTAAAAACATTGAGGAGAAGTAAACCACTTTAAAAAAGGTCTAAGCTGCAGAGACACCAGAGGTTTCTGGACCTTTTTTTGTTCAGTGGTACAGTGACCAAGTCTGGATGAGTCATAAGAAACTGTGAAAGGGAAACGCCCAACATGCCAGGAGTGAGCACAAAGGTGCCTTAAGGTGCCAGGTGTTTATTTAAATGTGGGTGAGGTCTGATCCATAAATTCTGGGCGGCTGTGACATTCAGGAGCACAAACGTTCTAACATCTGAAATTACTCTGAAGCACACCCATCTACCTTGAAGACCTGCGTACAGCAATCATAGAGGGTGTGTCCCCCAATGTTTCCATCCACGCTCTTGGGGTCAGGTTACAGTGTGGGTCGGGTCTTGTTGACTTAGTGGGGCCTTTTCATGTGTTTTCTCTCAATAATACAGCAAAACAAAGCCTTGCTTCTTTCTGTGTTTCCACATCTGTCCCAGCACTTCTACCACAGAAGACGGGAGTCCACATTCATGCTGAGAACCTTCCACAGACGAGTCTTCTTAAAAGAAGAGCGGAATGGCTCTGAGAGCTCTGCTTTCTTGGAGATCTACTTTATAGTGGATTTATAATAACAACCTGTCATGTAAAAAATGGATGATTAGTAATTACTGTCACAATAATGAGCATGACAAACATTGCCAAGCTGCCAAAAACCGCGCCTGCGTCTTTTCTCTGTGATTTCCTGTGCAACATGAAGCCTGAGGACACCTCACACGAAGATCATAAGACAGGAAGTAAAGAGGCAATCGCATCTTAGGCGATGACAAAGAAACGCTTCCAGATCCAGTTTGTGCCATCAGATGTTTTTTTTTATTTATGTCAAAGAAATGGAATCTAATTCCATTCCAGTGCTGTGAAAAAGAGACCCCAGAGTGGGTCAGCTCAGCTCAGCTCAGCATGCTCTGCACCGGGGGGTGGGGGGGGTGGGGGACTATCTTTGGGGCTGTGTTGGCGCCCGCCCTCGTTTCCACTTTTACTTGCATATTAGACACCTTGGTTCATCTAGGGCAGGGGTGACAAACAAAATTTCACCGATGGCCACATCAAGGGCCTTGTGGGGATGGTCTGGTGGAGGGGGGCATGGTGAAACAAGGCTAATCTCTCTCCAGCCCGCCCCCCAATTTTAACTTTCACTTTAGACACACCCACTGAATGTTGGCACCACACACACAGCAAACACACTACATACAGAGGGACCCTGGGGTCGGGGGGCTCTGCTGCTTGGCAGCAGTGGGGCCCACCACCCCACTGGAGACGTCCCGTTTTACCTGCAGCACACACACCGCACCCCCATACCACAATACATAGATGGGATCGGGGAGGGGCGGCCGGTCTTCCCCCACCTGGGTCCTCTCAGGGCGGCCTGGCGTGTGGGACCCTATTGACCGGAGCTGTGGCCGGGCATGCGGTGGTGGGGGGTTGGTCGGTTGGAGGGTGTTACTGTGTGGGGCCGGGGCAGTGAGAAGAATGTGTGTGTGTGTTAGAGTGTATGGGTGGGGACAGGCCTGGGGGCTACCTCGCCGGGATGCACTGGGGCACACCCTCCCTCTTGCAGAAGGGAAGGGCATCAGGGGCGGATACGGGAAGGAGGGGTTGATGAACTTGTTGGGTGAGGGGGGCTGTAGAGGGTACTGTGGGGGGTAGGGGTGGAGCTGTGGTTGTGTCATTGGCCTTCGGTGACAAGGCTCCGGCTGGGTGGTGGGTGGTCCTTAGGTTCTGTTGGGTCCTGGCTTCGTTCTTGGCCAGGGTGAGTGGGCGGTCCCCCCCACTCGGGGTTGCGTGGGTCCCGTCACCGGGAAAGCTCTAGACCGGGGGTGTCCCCTTCTCTCCTGGTCGGGCTGGGGAGGAACTGGTTCCCCTCACAATCACATGGTATACTTCGGCAGCGTGCATGCATCTCCACCCCCACGTGCACATGCACACTGTCACACTGCTTCATGTCTGCTTTATCCCTCCTCCGAACCCAAAGTGTATTGATGGACAGTTGTCTTCTGCTTATCTTGGTGTAAGAATTTCACTCTTGGATGTAACATTTGTCTTTCCAGCAGATCTAGAATAAATGTTGCACATCTTAAAATAATCACCCATTCAAAATAGCCACTTGTATCCCCACACTTTCTCCCCCCTTCTCTGTCTATTCTACTCCCCCCCCCCCCCCCCCCCACACACACTCACACCTTTCCCCTCTCCCTCCCATTAAAAAAATTACATACAAAAAAAACGAATTCTGGAGGCAAGAGAACCACAAAATTGCAGTTAAATGTTTAAATCTGTGTATATTTATCGATATATACATATCTATCCATCTATCTATATACACATATACATTCACACACTTAATACATAAATGGAACAAAAAATAAAAACAATAAAAAAATAAAATAAAACAAAAAGTGGTTTATTCAAATGTACACCCTGGTTATCCAAAGATACATAACCCTTTTTTTGTAACAGTGAAACCTGTCCAACACAAAAGGCCTTCAGCTGTTGGACAGAACAAGTTAAAAAGAGAAAAAAAAAAGGTTTATGCCGCTTGAGTGACTCCTAACGGTCATCCTCCTAAGCTGCATGCACATGTATGTGTGTTTGTGCTTGTAGTTTATGTTTATTATTTAGTATTTAATACAAAACATGGCCGTCACTGCTGACTGACATGGCCCATATGGACTTTAGGAGCCACCCGGCCATGCGTCTCCCTGACTCACCAGACGCCACAGAGGCCTGAAGTTTTCCCATGGCGGACGGACGGGTGTCGTCCGCCGCTGGTGTGCACTGTGGATGTGGAACGTGCATTGTGTGTATGCTCTGACTAGACCCATACATTATTCTTTGTGTAACTCTGGTGTTTTAAGATGCTCGCGCTTCATGAGTATTTTAGCAAAGGTATGTTAATCTTTTTGTTTTGAAGACTTCTGTATTCATTAAACTGCTTTCTTAGCTTCCGGTTTGTATTTAGTTTTCTGGTGGCTCTGCTCAGCAGCAAGTTAAGGGAAACCATTACGCCACATAAAGCAACCCCACACCATGATACTGCCACCCCAGGATGGGCTGTCTCAGTCATTGCAGATTATGGTTAAGATGTAAGGTGCAAGTTTGAGGAATCTTTTGAGCCCAAGGTGATCGTTTACAAATGTTCTGGTGGTTAGAATCTTGGAGAAGATGACAGGAACAGAAAAGAAACAAACCCTCCACCTTAACTGAGACATTTCTTGGTGGATTCGAGAAAACACAACAGAAAGTGACCAGACTGCAGAGCATGGCAGGGATGTGTGGAGCTTTAGCTCTCATAATGATGCTCTAATCACACTGGAACAAGTCTGGACGTATGAGAACATCCTGTTTTTGTCTGTGGCATAACTCTGTCATGTCTCATATTCATATTCATTACCTCTCATGTAAGTTTCTCAGAGCACACAAAGGTTTGACTTGAGCTCTTATCGCAGAGAGCCCGGAGACAAAAAGCTCCCCTTACTATTGAACATCTCTGTCAGTAGATGGAAAACATTTCAAAGAAGCTTCATCTCTGATCATTTCAGTCCACAGATGTTCCACAATAATGACATTTCAAGGTTTTACCAGCAGTTTTTATAGGTTCCGCTCTGTTTATTTGGTTCCTCTCATTCTGATTGAAGCATCTTTAACAAACTCATCTGTGTATCTGCAGCTGCTACAGGACGGTGAGGCTCATTGATCTAATAACTTTGTGCAGAAACATTAAAATAATGTGTTTTTTTTTATTCCAATGCTTCATGAAGTTTAATGAAACTCCTGTAAGGGTTTAAACTAATCAGGAGAAAGAAGGTGGGAACAGAGAAACCAGAGCTCTGATAAAGGGAGGAGGTGTGGGAGCAGATAGAAGAGCAAACATAAAATCTGTTTAATTGGACAAATGTGCAGTATTTATGAGAACACACTAAACACAACCGTTGCTAAACCTGTTGCTAACCACTTTTTTCTGCTGTGTTTGAGGAGCGGCCAAAGCCACAAGTTCTCTGTTGAGGCGTGGAAATCCTAATCCCATCAGTCTTTGGTATCTATGGTGAAAAGTTTACTTAAGCACAGGGTGGTGTTTTCTGCACTTTAGCTGCAGGCTGACAGTATCAGCAGGAATGCTGATGTCAGCGGGTCAAACAGGCCATGAAGCAGCTGCAGCAAGAAGAAACATTCTTCACTCAGACGGGGGACTCTATTCTGGTGTGGCTCTGCTCAGCTCACGGGCTGAGAGGAATGCCTAACGTCTTCGCTAATGGTCTCAGGCTCTGACGGGCATCAGACCTCCTTGTGAAAGTTTCAAAGTGAGCTTGACCTGCAACAAGTTGATGCTTTCAGGGGCTGCCAGGCAGAGGAGACGTTTCATCCCATCATTAAAAACACATTTTTGATGCAGGCTGCCTGAATCTGAGTGTATAGAACAGGTAGAACTGGTTCCAAAAGACACGCCCTGGACCCGTTTGCGAGCACAAGGACCAGTGCAGACTTCACTGCAGAACTTCCCATGAACACAAAAGAACCAAAGCTTAAGCAAAGAACCGCACTGATCCCACAGCCTTTCTCTGCCGTTATACATCTAAGGCCCATGTGAAGCTTCAGGGCAGATGGGTTTAAATGTCTGGCGCTCAGTTCAACGCCCTCATGCTCTCAACTCGGAGAAGAACTGTGCAACAGGCTGCTGAAAACCTTCTGGGAGGAAGAGTGAGACGCACTTTACCCCAAAACTGTAAACACATGGGATGACGAGGAATTTCCAAATTCTGTCCACAATAAAATTCAACAAGAGGGCATTCATTGCATAAGTGCTGCAGGAAAACTCACCCTCCTTATGAGGCAATACAGAAGCATGTTCAGGGGGAGGGGGCAGCTCTGCAGCAATTTAACTGAGTGGGCTGTTTGGGTCTGAAAAGTGCAAAACACAAATAATGAGTTGAGTAAAATCTGCAGCATCTCAGGTTACAGAAAAACTGGCATGACTTTGGATGTGGACGTGCACTGCCACCTGCTGCTGCTCCCTGGAACTGCTCGGGGAGGTTTTTACTGCCTCATTGTCTGCCCATTTCGTCCTGCTTTCCCCTCTCAGTATTATCAAGTTTAATCTGCTTCTTTCTGGTCACAATAACTGAGAAACCATGACTCAACAGATCCTAAATATACGTTTCACATATATGAAGGATAATGAACTACTTGTGTCCCATCATTCTCCACAGTGAAGTGCACATCACATCAGACTGCTGACAAACCTCGTTAGGATTAAAACAGTATAAGACAACACTGCCCTCTGGTGGACAAAAGAATAACAATGTTTCTGTTTTATGAAGAACAGAAATCTCAACATTGGTTTAAAAAACAGTCTTTTCACATACAGAAAATACAATTACACAGCTTCAAGGAATTAAGTGAGTGATAAAAACAAACCATGAATTGAAAGGAGAAAATTCTGCGGTTAAATCAGATCCTTCTCACCTTCTGTTGAATCTTTGTGAGCTGTTCTACCGACAGTCCTCTTGTCCGGAATACAGAGTTTATAGATGCAATCCACTCTTTGTTTCCACATTTCATCATCTTCTCTTTTTTATTTAGTTGTTTCCAACAAGAAGCTCAAGATTTTTGTTTTTAGAGGAAACATTTTCCCTGAACTGAATATGTTCAGGGTAAAAACCCTCAGGAAAATGATTTCTGAACATTTCTGACGGAGAACTTCCAGCACTGCGTCAGTCTGAACTTCAGGGCTGCTGCTGAAAGAGTTTGAGTTCTAAAAAGCTGCAAAATGAGGTCAGAGGTTCAGTCTGAATGGATGAGGTGATGAGACTTCTACTCAGTGTGGGTTTGAGTGTTTCTGTCGTCTTTCTGTGTGAATGTCTGTTTGTCGGATTCAAAACTCATATTTTGTTTTTAAAGCACATTGTGCTTCTTTCACATCAAACGGGGTTTTTGATTTGACAAAATCTGGTATGAATGTACGCAAATAATTCCTTTAAACAACCAGACTGTATATTGTCCATCCATCAGTAAAATCTTCTTTTATGTTAACTATTCATAAAAACAGCATTTTTTCTTTCTGCAGTTAAGGTTTTTGTCTTAATCTGTTTCTGAACATTTCCTTCAGATAAATCTTTTTAAGTCAGCCTCATGGTCAGGGTTACATTATCTGTTATTTTGGCTGCACAGCTTTACAGACATATTTTACACTCACCCCCCTGCTCCTTTCCTTAGAGAAACTGATCTATATTTCAGACTCTGGGTTTAAATCTCTCGACAAGAACCCTGAAAACATTGGCATCCACTCATTGATTACTATAAAAACATTTTAAAGACGTAAAGCTGGAGTAAGAACAACAATGGAGGGAAGATTCTGCCTACCAGCAGGAAAAAAGCCCCCAACTAACCTTTGTGATTGTTACACGCCAGTGTAAAATACTTTGGATGTCTCACTTTCAGCTGCAGGTTATGAGAAGCAGAGTGATGTGAAAAATGTTGTTCCCCTTTTGAAAAGCCTCTATGATCTACACCGATTATGGATTTATGGAGTTTTCATCTTTATATCAACAATACTGAGAGGTTGAATTATCTAAACTGATCTAGTTCCAGAAAAAAAAGCATATTCTGAGGAAAAGGTTGACTAACATTAACTCAGCCAGAGCAGCATCAACACACAGGTGCATTATGCAGGTGCATTGTTCTTATTTAGGCCTGCCCTTTCATTCCTGTGTGTGTGAAATCCTTGACTGCATCACACTCTCCACACTATCCACACTATCCATGAGGCAAAAATGCTCGTAAATCCTGACATCAGAGGAAAAGACTCCACCTTTCTGTGTGAAAGAGCATTTTTTTTTTTTTATTACACTGTATTTTATCCCACGAAGGGAAATTCTTTCTCTGCATTTGACCCATCCCCTGGGGGAGCGGTGAGCTGCAGCTGAAACCGCGCTCGGGAGGCAGTAGTGTTAAGGGTCTTGCCTAAGGACCCTCACTGGGTGATGTTAACTGCTCGCCATTGATATGGTAATTGCCCCCAGTACCATTGCTCATTCCCCTCCGGGAATCGAACCCTGGTTTCCTGCATGGTAGCTTCCCACCTTACCAACCGAGCTACCCAGCTACCTCTGTGATCAGGAAGAGACGAGACTTTAAGAGAAATATCAAGGCCAAACTTAAGTCCCTCAGAGAGAATGCTGGCAAACCCTGCAAAGATGTTCTTCACGGGGATGTATCAAAAATGACATCACCACCCTAGCCCTGAAAACAGGAACCTTGCAACAGCTGTGAAGCACAGAGGTGGAAGTGTCATGGATTGAACCTGCTTTGCTTTAGTAAGACTTGATTAGCTTGCCATTGCAGAATTCACCATTAAATCCTCTGTGTTTCAGGGGAGGGGGCTCTAAAAACAGCTGAACAGATCAGAAAATTGAAGCTGGAGGGGAGCTGGAGTCAAAACTTGACAACGACCCAAAACCCAAACGTAAATCATCCAGAGGCGCTAAAAAGTCCTGGACTGACCGAGTCAAATCTATTGAGATGACTCAACCAGAGAGGGCCTGAACCGACATCAAATGTCTCCCAGGTGAAAAGACTCTGCAGTGAAGTGTGTGTTGGGGGGGGGGGGGGGGGGGGGGGGACTCTTCCAATGATGTCAGAGACCTTAAGATGGAAACATTTCACTGTGCCACCTAAAAATTGAAATCAAACACTGACAGTTCAGCTGGATGACCCAAATGAAGATGTCACCAGAACCAGATCCACTGGAGGAAGAGCTCAGCCTGCTGCTCTCGGCGCTGGGGGGGCATCTAACTCTCCACCTCTGATCCAGAACAGGCACTGTTGCTTTAAAGGCTAAAATAATGTTGGACTTTCTGACATTACGAAGCTAAAACCTTCCCATCATTCCTTTCTGCAGCCTCACCTGCTCTGTGCTGCTGCATTGTTTAGTGAAATGCAGCCAACGCTGTCAACATGAAACCCTCGTTGGTTATAAATGAAGCCGCTTTTGGTGTAGATCAAGTCCTGTGCTTCTGTTGTATTAAAAAACTGCTAGACGAAAAAGCTGAAAGTGCATATTTCCCACACTAGATAATGCTCCTGAACATAACCTAAGAGTAAACTCCCAAACTTCTGTTTTCGCATCATAAACTGCTTCATGTTCATAAAATGAGTTGAAATCTTTAGGAGCTTATTTGCTTGTTTCTCTTTTTTCTCTCACAGGAAACTTAAAGTCGTTTATAATTTTTTTGTTTAAATTGGTTTCTGCATGTGAAAATTTGAAAACCTCAATCATCTCTGTAATCTGCCCGACAACAACAATTTAGAGCCTTCATGTACTTTCCCAGAATTCCTGTTTTTTAACCTCCAATAACACTAATGTCAGCTGCCTTTTCACAAAAATGTTAAAACCACATTTAGCCCATTTGTGTTTTCATCAATTTGACTCATTTTGATTGATTTGCAGTTAGTGTTTTCACATCATCTTCAGTTTTTGTCCCAATAATTAGCTTTAAGGTGGAATGATTTCGGCGTATCAAATGCTTTTTGGGTGTAACCTTCAGCTCGTTTGAGTGTTTCTGGATTCTGAGTCAAAAACGGAGCAGATCACACCATTTCTTTTTGGTGGCTTTAATTTGGTAGGAGAACCACAGGTACTTTAAAAGAAGGTTATACAGAGCTGTACATGTGGGAGCCGCGCCGACTCCCCATCCTCACAACCTCTCCCGTTAAATACTATTCATTTAAACATCCTATACTCTTAGAATGATACAGTGATAAAATAAAAGCTTGTGTAACTGGTCCTGCAGCTTTACTGATATGTCGATGTTGGGACTGTTTATTTTTTCTTGCAATTTTTCCAAAAAAGGAAAATAAAGTCATAAATCCAAAACCCAAAACGACAGGCAGAAACTGCCAAGCTGAGATCCTGTAGAACTCCCAATTCACTCGCACAATAGAGAGAAAGAGAGACAGAGAGGAGAAGACAGACATGTTCTGAAGGCTGATCTGTGAGGAGGAAGGGCCCGGAGTGGGGGGGAGGGGGCTGCACACTTTGAGTTTGCAGTTTCTGCAGCCTTCGCTGGGACCCG
Organism: Oryzias latipes; assembly: GCF_053564925.1. Taxonomy (NCBI): domain Eukaryota; kingdom Metazoa; phylum Chordata; class Actinopteri; order Beloniformes; family Adrianichthyidae; genus Oryzias; species Oryzias latipes. The sequence goes on along the minus strand of NC_136237.1, from coordinate 9,871,611 downwards.
ACGCCGAGCCCCTCCCAGGCTCACTTCCACAGCTGTGTGCTCAGGGTTTGGCCCGATCCGGAGGCGGCCCACCCGCCCATGGCTGAGGGGGGCTGAGCGAAGGCCATCTGCCCCCCTGCTCCGTTCACATTCAGGCCCGACATCTGCTGGCTCACCTGAGGACGACAGGTATTCCCATCAGATCACGCAAAGAGCGGCGTTTCAAAACACAAGAACCTAGAAGTCACTGATTCCAACGCAAATATGTCTTCACTTTGATAGAAATGAAGCTCTGAGCATCATCATCATCATCATCAGTTCCTGACTGTGGTGAAGGTTGAGATCAGCTGACACGCCCGTGTGTCTCTTCATCCAAGTCTGAATCCCAGATGAGTCCAAGTCAAGACTCAAGTTTCCCAGTAAAAAACGTTCAATCGTCTGAAGAAACCAACTATCAGGACCGTTAGAACCAGACGAAACAGTTACTGATTATTGGATCTGCAAGGAACAATGGCGACAGTAGTTGCCATAGAAACGTTGACTCAGACCAACTTGGACCAATCACTGTCATCTGGCTCCAACATGGCGACATCCGTATCGCAGAAAAAGATCGGAGGTAAGGTATTTTCTCTGAATGATGTCACACTCGCTCAGTCCAGTCCTCTTTTACAGTCAATGGTTTGAATGAAAAACTCAATTAATGAAAATGACGTACGTCCCTGTTAACTCAATAACTTCCCAAGTTCGAGTCCAGAGTCCAACCATCCCACCTGCTGGAATTTCATTTGCGGAAAACGTTCAGGCATGAAGCAGACGACACCATGAAAAGTGAATTATGATTCATGGAGCTTCAATCAGGCTGAATGAGAAAAACTTCTGGTCCTTTTAGAGCAGGTCAAGGTCAAATCTGGAACTTTTTTTTTAACAGTTCTAGCCACTGCGGATGATTTTGGAATCCTTGGTCATCGCCAAAGAAAAAACCCAGAAAAGCTCTGTCATAACATGAGCATTTCAGAACACTTGTACAGTTGGATTTGATCTGTTTGTGGTTTTTTTTTAATGTTCTAACGTGGCTAAAGTTTCTTCATTCATTTTCCTGCAAACATTCTGCAGGAAACCTGAATATAAAAAACAAAAACTCTAATGATTTTTTGTAGGGTTTCCTGTTTGTAGCGCCATCTAGTGGAAATGTTGACAAGTTAATGTTGACAGCGTAGCAGAGAGCGGCTGCAGGAGGAACCAAAAGCCTCCGCGCTTCATTCCCCAGTGAGTAAAGCTCCTCCTACCTGTCCCATGCTCCACTGCGCCTGCTGCCCCGGCTGGATGGCGTACATGCCCTGAGCGGGCACCATGCCGGCGGGCATCGCGCCGCCCTGCGGCCCCACCATCCTGGGAGCCATGCCCATCATTCCCGCCGCAGGAGCGTTTCCCATGAAGCCGTTGGGCATGGTCATCCCAACCATCATGCCTGGATTGGGCCCCATCATGGCGGCTCCACTCTGAGCCATCATGGCGCCCATCACAGTGGTGGGGGGTACGCCTGCGCCCATCCCAGGAAAGGCTTGGTAGCCGGCGGTGGCCTGGACTGGAAACTGCATCTGAGAGGGGGCCATGAACATGCCGGCTGATGGGGGAGACACAGACGCAGAGATGAGATGAACACCAGGGGGGTGTTCCAGAAAGCAGGTTATGCTAGCTCCCACAGTAAGTTTGAGGCTAAGGAAGTTGATAACCTCAGCTTTCGGTTCCAGAAATGGAGGTATGTTTCAGGTTAGGTCAAGTTGCCATGGCAACTCATGCTCTGAACATAACCTGGTCTGGAGCAGGTTTAGTTGAAGGTTACTTTGTTTACAGAGAGGTGAAGCAGCATGGCGTGTCCATTTGAAGATTATTTAGTGGATGAAGAAGCTCAGATAATACTTTTTCCACCGTGAGAGGGTGACAAGACCACATATGGATGTTGGAAAAATAAACTTTTTTACTTTGATCTAACTTAATTATTTGCTTCAGTTAGGATAATTAAAAATCTTTTTTTTGTTAAGTCAGTTTAAAAATAACATGTAGTTTTGAGACAGCTATTTTACTTTCATTCAAATTAATTCAATTAAGTAGGTGTAACTTTGGTGCTGCCGTTAGATCGGTACCGCAAGGGATTGTGGGATATCATTCCCTTTGCCTGTCTGGACGGATTTGGGTTTAAGTGTAGGTTTTTGTCCAAATGTGTTTAGTTGTTTAGCTGTCTTACTGTGTTTTACCGTATTTTGCTGAGTTATTTTGTCCTACTTTGCTCAAGCCTCTGCACCATGAGTGAGAGTGAAGGAGAGGATGATGAGTTTATATAGCACCCATACAGTCAAAGTGTATATTGACAATGTCGGAAAATTCCTAAATGGATAATGGCAATGATCACATAGTCTTTTGTTCTTCTTATTGTTATAAAAATGAGGATCTGCCGGCTCAAACTTAGACATATGAAAGTTCAAGAATTTTAATTCATTACGATGGAAAAAAAAATACTTGAATTGGAGTAATATGACATTTAGTTAAATAAATATGTAAATTTGAGTTGTATTAACAACTATTGAGTTTTATAGACGTAAGAAATTAGGTTGAATAAATTTAACTCAATTACTTGTTACCAATAGAAGTAATTCATTTAAGTTGGCAAAATTAGATAAGTTATATATATATATATATATATATATATATATATATATATATATATGCGTCACATGAAAATGGAAATAAGTTTAGAAACTTGTGCGTTTGCTTTGTCTGTTCTTCTACTACAAGCAGAAACTCTTTTTTTTTTGCTGTGTTACTTTTTCGATGGACGTATAATCTTTATCCGCCGTCATTAAAATCTCAGACTTCATCTCACTGAAGTATAGCGCTCTCTTTTTTCTCACCACGCGTTTCCATGGTGACTCCGTAAATCGGCGATCCATTGAGAATGTCTTTATGTACTTGACGTGTACGTGCATTAACCCAGGGTTACCAAGTCGAGCGTAATTACGCTAACTCATGTCTGGTCTTTTGGAACCGACATACCCAGAGTAAGCAAGTTCAGGTGGATTTCAGCCAGAGTTCAGGGTTAAAGTCAGGCTAGTTTAAACATGCTTCCTGGAATACCCCCCCGGGGCTCCACAACAACAAACTCGGGACGCTTCTAAAGCTTTGAAAACAAGAACAACCGAGGAGCTCCAGATCAGAACGTCTGGAGTTATCGAGAACTCCAGTCCAGCCTGACACTGAGATAACGCACAAGTGCCACTGAGCATGTGCTCCTCAGATGAGGAGGTGACTTATCAGTGAGGCAGGATGGGCGTGGCCCAGCCCCAGTGCCTCAGCAGCTCCCTCCTGTCATGTCTTTTTTGGGTTAGACAACCGTATTTCTGGAAAAAGAGGTGAACCTAAAATCCTTTCATTTTCTCAAAAAGCGACAGTGAGTCCTATGATCTGCTGCTCCTATTGGTCCATAAAAAAGAAAAAGAAAAAGAAAAACAGAATAGTTTACGTCTGATCTGCAGTGCAGACGAGACACAGCTGTGAAAAGTACGGTGGCTGAGAGAGCGCAGTGACCTCACTCCTCAGTCTGACAACATTGTGGCGCTGCAGACGCTGGAGTGGCTTCAGACTCGCACTTCTTTAAGGAGAAGGTAAAACGTAGGGGTGTAACAATTCATTGAGTTGGTTGATTCAGATTTACAATCTTCTGATCCAACCAGATCGAGCTCTCTGAGGTAAGTTGTGAGTTGACCATTAGGAAATCAATTATATCAATATGGAAAAAAACCTTTGGACTGAGAAGTTTATTTTACTCTAATGTAAACACAACCAAGTGGATTACAGCAGACAACAAACGTGATGACAACAAAAACTGATCAACCAATCATTCCAGTCCAGGTGTGGGATTCCACAAGTTCGCTTCCTTCCACTCCCTTTCAAACAGTCTTCAATGTCTAATTACCTTAAGTTTGATACGTCTTTGTATGAATGCATGAACGCTGATTGTATTATTTTGTGCATTCTTCTTGCTTTGATTGCTTGAAATAAACCATTTCAAATCAAATCAAACGTGTGGAAACACTTTGAGTTTAGCAAAGTCATGTGACCATCCAGTGTGCTAGAACGTTCTAAGAATGGTCCCTTTGGACTATTCTGATGTGGAAAAACAACATCGGGCTGAACTTTAGGAAACTAAATTTGAATGAATTTGCCATTAATTCTTGTTTACTTGTTTGTTTGGACACATTTTTCCTTTACACTTGATCATCTTGCTAGAAATGCAATGAATCTGGAGAACTTCACCTGCTGTTCAGTACCAGATATTTATCTCTGAGTCACAAAGCTTGAAGTTTTGGCTGAAGAGGATCTGGATCCACTTTCAGGTCAGCGAATTGGATTAAACTGGATCATTCAATATCAACTATGAATCAGATCATCAACCACAAATTATGATTCGTATTGAATTGTTGAGGAAACAAATTACACCCCAAATAAGAAGACCACTTCAGGCTTTCAGTCGAAGAGGTGTGGACTTTAAACAAGCTCAATCCTGAATGGCAACAGTAGTTGCCATAGAAACGTCGCCTCAGACCAACTTGGACCAATCACTGTCATCTGGCTCCAACATGGCGACATCCGTATCGCAGAAAAAGATCGGAGGTATTTTCTATGAATGATGTCACACTTGCCCAGCCCAGTTCTCTTTTACAGCCAAAGGTTTGAATGAAAAACTAAACTAATGAAAAAAACTACTGAAACTGAATTGTTCTCCTCGGTCTAAAATTAAACATCTGATTTCAGTAAATAGTTTTCTATTTGTAGTTCAGACGAGAATATGAATTTCAGTCGCACAAACAAAATAATAAAAGACTATTTCCACTTTTCACAAACTGTTTTTGTTGAATATTTCTGGTTTCATTGACTTTTGGTTCTCTGTAGATCTTTTACGCCTGTTTCTTTTCTAGTTCTTAGTGTGAATCAGACTGAAAGTCTTTCAATGAACCTGAAGAACTAAAGCTCTTAATGTTCTGTCAAACGGCTCCTGCAGATTTTCACCTGTTCTCCCCCCACATACTAATATTCATCTTGTGCCAGAACAGCACATGGCTGTGTGTGGAGTCTGCTCACCTGGGGGGGCCTGAGGAGACATGCTGCTGGTTCCATACAGCGACAGAATGGAGTCCTTGGATAAAGTCTTCTTGCTGGCGTCTGCTTGCTCAGCCTTCGTGCTGCCGCTGCTGCTTTCGCTGAACAGGTCCAGGTCTCCCTGTGTGGACCCTGAGCCGGCCCCCCCTCCCGCTGCAGCTTGTGTGGGGGTGCTGGCCGAGTTACTGGAGCTCACCTTGAAGGAGGAGGAAAACCTGAGGTTTACAAGAAGTTTGCAAGAAACCCACCAGAGGAGAGAGAACTCCTGTTTTATGTCAGTTGATGACGTTGCTGCGGCACCCACGAGAGCCGACAAACACCCGACGACCAAACGCTCTCCTCTGAAACCCTTCCTCGTGATTCTTCTACACAAAATGTTTTTCCCTACAAAGGATCGCGGAACAGCCCCCCCCCCCCCCCGATCACAGGGGTACCATGGGAAGTCACGCTGCATTTTCCACCAGACCTCAGGGCAGCATCTGAACCGAGTTTCAAACCTCTTTAATTGGAGTTGCCGCTGGTCCACAGCCTGAATGCAGAGGAGTTTTAGTTCCCGTCAACCAGAATGTGACGACACTGACAGCTGCTCTCTAAAGAAGAGCTTTGGTTTATCCAAAAGAGGAATAACTGAAGTGGAAACCAAAGCAACCAACTTCAATATGTACGGGTTAATGGCCGAGAAAGTATGCATCATCAGAAATTATACCATGGTCAGGGTGAATACTCGATTCTGATTGGCTGCTGGGTTTGCATTAAAAAGTGATATACCACCGTACAACCACACGGTGAAAAAAAAAGTTCCAGTCACCTAGCTTAAGTGTTTTGTATCACTGCGCTGGCTTCTTTAAAACAACTTTTTGCTTCATCATTTGGACATAAACAAGCGGTAAGAGGTGAACTTACCGCTTGTTAGAATGCCCACTTTGTCAACCATTAACCCGCTTATACCATGGTCACTTACACAAGAAAGAAATATTAAACGGTTTCAGTCCTTAATTCTTGTTATTTACGATTTGGATCACTTTTTCACAAAAAGTGGACTATTTGTTACACAGTGTGGCGTGTTGTCACAGTAATGTGACAACACGCCACACCACCACTGCAGTCAAGATTAGGCAAAATAAAGTGATATATCTATGCTGATCGTCACGATGAGTTAAATAAAGCATCAGTTCAGAGAGAAAGTTCTCCTCTTACTGCTTGTTTTTGTCCAGATAATGAAGCTAAAGTTAGTTATAAAGAAGCAGGCACAGTGATACAGAAGATTTAAGCGATGTGACCGGAACTTCTTTTTTAGGCGTGCGGTTATCCTGTGCGTTATCCCTTTTTAATGCACACCCAGCAGCCAATCAGTGTCGAGTATTCACCCGGACCATGGTATGAAACAAACCAATGCTGAACAGAGCTGCAAATGATGCAATAACTCTGACAGCCACAGGAAGAGGAAGTGAAGGTCGCTCAGAATCTCTAAAGCTGGCGGCGATTATCTATCCTCTTCGGCGAGGAGCCACATTCTGCTGTCTCATTCTGAACGTCTGTGAATCTGAAGACGGCCACAGCAACACAATCATTTTACCCCAAATCTCCACGCGCTTCCTAATCTGATGGAGTAAAACCAGCAAACAGCTAGTAAAAAGGATCACTTCCTGTTAAGGGAAACATCTGTGTAACAAACACTTCCTCCTATTGAAAATCCTTCTGCTTCAATAATCTGGATTACTCAGAATAAGTCTTGAATTGTAAGTGCAGAGACGGGCGTCGGTAGAAACACTGCCCTCATGTGCCGCCCCCTCCATGGCAGAGAACACTTCCATAAATCTAGTCATCACACCACGTGTCACAGCTGGAAGCTCTCAGTCACAGCGTCGCTGCTCCAAAGCCTTCATCTAAACTTCATTCACAGCTGAGATCTGCAGGGTTTCACCAGAGGCACAAACTCTCCTGCTTCAGAAAACAGCCTGCATTCATGCCTGAGCGCCACTTTTGAAAACCAAATTCATGCAAACGCTCAGACTTTCCCTCATTGCTAACCAGGATCTCTCTCACAGTTACAGTAAAACAGAAGGTGGGAATCAGGAAGAAGCATTCTGCAGCACCAGAACCAGGTTCCTGCTCCTTTTCAGACAGTTCAAGGGTCTAAAAGCAGCTACTCCGACGGTTTTAAGGGTCTCGGCCTTCAGTGTGTTCTTCACTTCCTCTGTCCGGCTCTGACGCCGCCCCCCTGAGCAGCAGCAAATTGGGTTTACCTGAGAAAACTGAGCTGCAGACGAGGACGAGGGCAGAGGATTGGACACCATGGGCCCAAAGATATCCAGGTCACTGTTCTGGCTTGTGCTTGTGTTTCCATTGTTGGGCGACACGGCAGCCGGCGCGTCTGCAACAGGAAGGAGCACAAACTGGTTTTACAGGTGGAGTGTGGGAGGTGAGGAAGGAGCTGCTCCCACGGGGCCTGACGTCAGCTGAAGGAAGCCTGCCGGGTTCTACAGAGCCCATCGGGCCGTATGAAAACAGGCCGACCTTCATCAGCCAGCATTCTCCTCTGGCTTCAGGTTTTCTGTAGAACACTCAGGCTGTGCTACTCAAACGCTGCATCACACAGACAGAAGATGAGAAGAGTCGACAGCTGGGTAGGGTAGGTTTTTGGCAAAAGTTGAACCGATTTTATTTAATGTTTGGAGAAAACTCTGTTTAAAAACTGTAACTTCATATGTTGTGGAGCAAAAACTCTAACAAGTCCTTCAAAGGTTAGTAGACCGTGACCTCTGGGTCACAGTCAGAGGTTCAAGTCCCAGGTTGAATATTCACAAAGCCTTAACGTTTACCTAAACATTGCCCCAGCTAAAAAAAAAAAAAAAAACACACGAGAGTCACTCTGCATGGAACGTTGAACATTAAAATTAGGTTCCCGTTTCGGATGCTAAAGGCAAATGTGCAGCCTGTTGCAATATGGGATGCATAACATTGTTGCAAAGCTGATTCTTCTGGGTAGTAATCCTGATGGGACCATGAAACCTCCTCAGCTGTGTCGAGGAGAAGGGGGTCAACACCAGACAAATCAGAATGAATAACCGGATGAAAAAAGCACATTTATTTAGGAAAAGCGCCCTGATTTTAGCCTGCCGTAACACCCGCCGTTCAGTCACTTCCTGTCAAACCCGCTCATGTCTCCATTCCAAAGAGCATTTGACAGCTGTTATAACGACGAACCAGTAAACGCGTCAGAACCTAAATGTACTACAGCATTTTAAACTAAAGGAGAAGTTAGTAGTGAGAGGAACCGCTGAGTCGGCAGCTGAAGCGCTTCCTATGGAGAGCAGGAAACCACTGCGTCTCTGCTGTGAAGCTCAGATAGTCCGCTCGACTCGAACGTGCCGGGACATGAGCGAGTGTTTCATCAGAGGGTGGCGCTGTACTCACCGAGGCCGAGCAGGTTCACCGGCGGCTCTGCAGGCTTTGCGGGGCTGACTTTGGGAACGGGCCTGGACTCTTCACTCTGAAGGGAAAGAATCCCCCGTTCAGAAAGCCGGTGAACATGTGGCCCCCACCCCTTCGCTCATGTGACACTCACCTTGGAGTGAGACGACACCTTGCCCCCCCTGTCAGGCTCCTTCTCTTTCTTGTCTTTGGGCTGAAAAGCAGAGCAGAAAGGTGAGCGGCTCCGCCCACTTTCACTTGGACTGGAAGGTTGTGTTTTGATGTCACCACAACGGTCTGCTGATAACTGTGCTGAAAGGGGATTATTGGCTAAAGCAGACCAGAAACTTTTTATTCAATGAAGTTTTGGTTTTAACTATGTGACCCTGAAGGCATCACAGTGCCTGTTACAATTCCAACATGTCTCATTGCGCAAGAAATCTGACACAGAATTCAAATTTGGGATAGAGCAGGAGAAACGGTTAGAACCAAAGCCCGGGTCCGGGTTGTGGTGTCGTGTGGAAGCATGGGGACCAGCAGCTGGGCGGGGTACATACGCTGCTGCGATCCAGGCCATTCTTGCTGTAGTATTTCTTTTTCTCGTATTTGTCCCTGATGAAGAATTCGACGGCTCTGAGAGCCAAGTTAAGGAACAAAGCCGCAAAGAAAGACGAGGCCGACACGGGCTCAGACTCTGAGGAGGATACTGGTCCGTCTGAGGTCTCCTGAAGCTGTCTGGAAGGTTGGCCTCGTAGAGCCGCCGGGCTTTGGTGTTGCCCATGTCCTGTATGCTCTGAAAACAGAAGAAAAACCCCATCAGCAGAAACCTGGCGTGAATCAGTGAGAGGCTCTCATGACAAGCTGTCCTGATTTCTTCAGTCAAGTTTTCCAACAACGGGATTGAAAAAAAACATCCAAAAAGACCATTTTGAAGTCAGTCTGACAGCACCCAGTTTAATTAAGAAGAACTCATCATTTTAACGGAAGCTCCACTTTATAGGAAAAATGCTTTTATTTTTTAAAACTAAATTAAAATGATATTTAATCAAACTGAACAAAATGAACTGGATTTAGTGGTTTGGCTGATGGCCGTCCAAACAAGCTTTGATTTGGCATCACTTTGACATTTTTGAACTAATTTTAACTTTGGCTGCTGACAAAGATCTCACTGTAAATGTTTTCAGCTGAAGGACAGAGCTGTTTGGTGCTTTGACCCGTTCAATAGATGCAAAACTAGCTCAGGTCCAATTAAAGGTCACGAGCGATTGAAGTAATTCACAGAATTTACATCCAATCAGAGAGGAAACTCGAAATCCAAATCGCTTTCACTGCCAACAGCACCACTGCTGTTTATTTGTTCCAGAAATTCACATGAATTCCAAAGTGTTATGTCAGTAAAAAGCATCTGTGGACATTTCAGGAACTACATTAGTGTTTTCTATTCCTGTTTGCTCTACAGATCTCCTGTAATCGTCACCGCATCACAATGCATGAAGGGTTTATGGAAGATAACAGACGTGGACGTCACTCACGTACATCAGCCCAGCATCCAAACCGGAGCCGTTATGTTGGGACACTTTGGCTTGGTTTAGAACAGCTCTGTTTGTCACGGTTTGCTACTTTACTGATAATCCCAAACAGGCAAAAGTGCTTCAGGTTACTCCGCTTCACCTTTACATAAAGCAGAGTGGCTGCAGGTCACTCCTCTTCACTTTTAGAGAATAATAGAAATAACTACGGGTTGCTCCTTTTACTTTTATAGAATAAGAGAAGTGGCAGCAGTGCAGGCTGCTCCTCTTCACTTTAACAGCATAACAGACAGAACTAATAGATCTGGTGTTGTAAATGTTCTTCACTGTAGTTCAGCTGCAGGTAAACAGGTGGGTGCAGTCTTCTTTCTGATTCAATAAACATATTTGATCGATTTGGGATTAAAGCCTTTATTCTGGTGGGACGGGAAGCGGAAACGTACCTGGATTTGTTCCGAGGTCCATTGGTCCAGGTTGACAGACTTGACTCTGGATATGTGAACTCCCAGGTTCCTGTGGATGCCGGCGCAGCGGATGCAGATGAAGACTCCCAGGTTCCAGGACGCCCACCGCGGACCTGCGGACGGACAGGAGCACACACAGGCCTGACGTCAGGCTTAACGATTCCCAACCGACCAAACGGACCCGGAACCTGCGGGAAAACCCGCCGCCCATCGGTGAACCCCTGCCCGGGCAGCGGCGGGCTGAGGTGGATTTACGGGGGTTAGCTTGCAGGTTAGCCGACAGGTTTAGCTCGAGAGTTGCGCGTCAGCTGACCGCGCTGAGCCACGCGCGCCTCCGCCGGATAGATTAACCGCCACACACACACACACCGACACATTTCCACTAAACGGGGAACTTCCTGCGTTCGACGGCGCACCTTTCGCCTCGCAGTCGGCGCAATACTTGTTGTCTTCCTCTCGGAGCATTTTGGACAGGATGGCCTGGTGCTGCTCGTTCAGCTTCTGGGCCTTCTCCCTCTCCGAGCGGGTCGTCATGTTCACGGCTTCGGCGGGACCTTCCTAATGGTCCAAGGCAGCTCTGATTAGGTGGAGGTGGAGAGAAGGTTCGGAGAAATGTTCATAATCGGAGATCCGAAAGCCTCCGACTGGGATATGGAAACACCCGGAACCGGAATCTGGTCTCCGCCCACAGCGCGTCGAGAGCCGCCGAGCTGACGGCACCTGATTGGACGAGAGCGGTGACGTCACACAACGCGCCAGGCTACAGGAAAAATATTTATTTTTATTTTTAAAAATAACTGGATTAAAAAGCGCGTTCAACACTCAAGTTCAATTGGGTACTTTATCCCTTTCAACATTTTTAATAAAAACGGTGGCCTTCAATTTGTATTAAAAATGAAACAATCAAAAACAATACAGAATAAATCTTTATTCAAACAAAACTGGGTAAATAAAAAAACAATTTATGTTTCGGATCTTTTTGATGAGAATGGTACGCTTTTGGATTATGGCAGGTTTCTAAATAAAACGTGTTTTCCAGAAACAAGCAAATAAATTAACAGTGTAATAAAAGCTCTCCCCTCAGGATTAATTCAGTTGATGACCTCACACCTTAAATATCAGAAAAACCTCTAAAATTGACTCTCCTTTAATAATTAATGGTATGGATATTCATTTATTCATTTTCTATACCGCTTTTCCCTTTCGGGGTCACGGGGCTGCCGGAGCCTATCCCGGCCACTTGTGGGCGAAGGCAGGGGACACGCTGGACAGGTCGCCAGTCTGTTGCAGGGTATTGATATTCTCAATAAAAAGTGCAACAACAAATATATTCGTAATACTTTAAGTGAAAAAAGAAACATTACACCAAAAGGAGTAATCTTTTGGAACAATCTTTTAAATTACATAAATTGGATAAAAGCATGGTTACTGCCAGAAACATTTTGTATAAAAAACAAAATTAAAGAAATACATAAAAGAAATTCTACATTACATTTACCCCACAAATATGTTTATATACAAATTCTCAAATATAGAAAATAATTGTAGCTTTTGTATTGATTTTCCTGAATCAGTTCTTCACCTTTTCTACTTTTGTAATATTTCCCGTGAATTTTTGAACCATTTTGTACACATCAAATTTAATTGTAACATTATTATACATTTCAAACTAATCCTCACATACTTCAATTCTGATGATAAAAAAGTAGAACATAGTATTACTTTGTTACTTCTCCTATCCAAATTTTAAGTGCAGAATAAAAAAACAACTCCTAATTTTACTGTATTTAAGATGGAGATGCTTCAGTTTTATGAATAAATTAAAAAAAATCAACATACCCAAAAGCAAGTAACACTGGAACAATTTTTTTGTTTGATATGTAATCCCCTCCTCTAAGAAAACTTTGTATTGTAAACAGTTTTTTGTATTCTCTTTTATATATTTGAAGATACTTTATTTTCTTATCAACAAGTTCTATTTTTGATATAATTCTGCTATGTTTATTACTTGATGTGGTTGAATACGTTTGGAATGATGGCATTAATTGTTGCGGCTGATGATCTATTTGATTTCTTGATGTGTTTTGTACTTTAATGTTATGTTCAATAAAGCTGGGGGGAAAAAATAATTTTAACAATTTTATAACAAATTGATTATTCTAATAGTACAATATGTTTCACACAATTTGAATGCAAAATTTTAGTTAATACTACTAAAATAAAATATTGTGTGAGTTTAGAAATGTTAAAAGGAAACTCAACAGTTGACTAAACGAAGACTGAAAAAATAAACCCAACCACAAGGGGGCACAATCTTCTGCTTTCATAAGCTGGTCCTTGGTTTGGGAAAAGCTCAGGGTTGTTAGGAACACAAGATCAAAGATGAATCATAACCAGAACTTTAAGCTGGATCAGTCTCTGCCCGAGATAACAACAACCAACACCAAGACAGGAGCGGAAAACGAGAAGGAACTTTGATGATGGAAAGAAAGGTGGATCTTCTGTGTGTTCAAGAGACCAGAAGGAAAGAGAGCAAAGCTTCTTCACTCTGTTTAATCATGGTGTGGATGGAATGAGGAACAGAGGAGGGGAGATCCTGAAGGAGGGGTTTTGGTGAAGACACGGTCCAATAGGGCGATGAGTCAGAAGCTGGAAGTAGAAGATGTCATGTTAAATGTTCTCACTTAAATTCTGGAGGGTAAAGAGACTCTGATGGACATGAGGGTGAAGGAAACAGAGGAGACAAGGTGGAGAATTTTGATGTTCAGAACATGAATGCAGACAGGCAGCAGGTGGTGGACTTTGCTTAATGGAAATGTCAGTGAAGACATTTTTCCAAAACAAGAGAGGAGCATAGGGAGGGATAACCAAAGAAATTGAAAACATCTGGATCAGACGGAATCTGAAAGAGGTCAATGAAGATAAGTGGTGGCTGGAGAGAGTGTAACCAGACCGTATTGGATGGTAGTGTGAGAAGGACACTGGTGGTGAGGAAGAGGAAGAGAACCAAATGGTGGAAGATGGAAAAAGGAAGAGTGCTGTGGGGCATTTAGGGAGGAGATGGAACAGACTTTGGGAGATCAGGAGGTTTTTCCAAATGACTGGACAGCATACAGCTGATCAGGGGAGCAGAGGTGAAGAAGGTGGAGGACTTTAAGTATCAAGACTCAACAGTCCAGAGAGGAAGACTGAAGTGGAAATTCATGGATGTACAGTGAAGGAAGACATGAGGGTGGTTGGTGTGAGTTTGGAGGATCCAGAGAAGATTGGATGGAGGAAGAAGATTCACTTTGGCACCCTCTGAAAGGAAAAGCCAAATTAGCAAAGAAGATAATGGATAAAACCAACCCTGTAGATACTAATCTTATTATTACTGTTATTGTTGCATTTTTTTTCTTATCTTCACCATTTTTTGAAATATCCTTATAAAAAAGTGTATTATTTTATTTTGAAAATCCCAGTCCTCTTCCACCTTTGAAACAAAGCAGAGAAGTAACAGCTTCCATGTGTTCGATTGCTTTTAGACCAGTAGGATTACTTTATTGCACAAAGTGCAGCCCGGGGCCAATCGCGACCCGTGGGAAGAATTTTTGTGGCCCTCAATAAAAGAGAGCCAGAGCAGGTTCCTATGAGGAAAAACGTGTTGGCGAGAAGAAAAGGCGTTTTCAAGCCAAGTGGACAAATGGTTACTTTGTCGTACCTCATGGGCTGGATAAAGTCATGTGCCTTATTTGTAAGCATGTAAATGAAATGCTCAAAGAATTCAATATAAATCGTCACAATGTTTCCAAATCATAAAAACTGTGACAAATTTACCTTCATGAAGCGCAACAATAAGCTCCAACAACTACAACAAGGCCATGCTGCACTGCAGATGTCTACAAAAATGGCTAAATCCAGTGAAGCTGTGACAGAAACTAGCTACGTTGAGGCTTTGGAAATGGCCCAGCAAAGCAAGCCCTTCAGTGACGGGGAGTTTGTAAAAAGATTGTATGCTGGAAGTAGCTGACATTGTTTGAATAGACTATAGAGCAAAAGAAAAAGTTTGAAGAAATCAGTCTGTCAAATGATTCAATTATTAGACGAGCAACTGGGAAAACATCTGGAGGGCCTGGTTATTAAAAACAACTTTTACTGTTTAGCATTTATTTCACACAGCGGTGCAGATAAAATGAAAACAGCTTGTTCATTAGTTAAGAGAAATTAAAAACCAAGACTTTGTACTTTTTTTTCACGAAGTACTGGAGAATAAATCAAACATGAGATGCAGCTGTCATAAGGAGGCTGCTGTCAGTTGTGATTTCTGTTCAAACCTGAATGCGTCTCATTTACTGAGAAAGGAGCAGATTTGAAAGTTTCACACTGACCTGATTTAACAGATATGATTACAGGTAATAAGAAAACCCAAAGCCTCCAAGAAACAGAAGTAGAGATTCGGTTTCAGCACAGGATTTTGACTTAATCAAAAAAATACTGAAACAACAGAATTAAAATATGAATTTTTAGATGAATCTGCAGAATGCATGTTTTAAATTTTAAATGGAATCATTAATTGAGAAATTAATTTCTAACTAAAGGAGCACAAAAAAGTCATTTTGAGGTTCCGAATCTCCTCGTGGGCTCCAGCCAGTGTTTAGGAAATGTAGGAACCTGTTTAAATGGTAGGAAGGAGAAGTTAGCTTAACCTAAACTACAGAAGCAGAAGGCTGATGAAGATGAGGAAGATGAGTCGGAACAGAAGTGGTGAGAAGGTTCTGCAGCACCTCTTTTGTCTTTAACTGCAGGCACATCACTGCTGTCAGACATTTCTTTCCTTTATTTGTGTCTCAACAGCACCAAAACCAACATACATGTATATTAAACTACAGCAGTCATACAAACACAGGAAATATGAACAGAGTCTACATATGTACACAGCAGAGGAGCATCAGGACATTTGAGAAGAAACTGTTGACCTCAGAATCTGAGCTGAAGAAACGGCGGGCAGACTTTTAGAGCTCATGAAGAGTTAAACCAGAAGAGGCGAGGAGCGCCTCTGATGACAAACAAACCAGAAAAAGACAACTTTCTGAGCACTCGAGTTTGAAGTTAAAAAAAAAAAGCAGGGACTCAATCATCTCTAGATGACTCGAAGAACCTTAAAAACCTCAAACGGTGCTACCCTCACAGGTTCAGCGGCTCTGCCGGTGCACAGACCGGCTGGTCTTCAGGCGTCCCCACAGCACACAGGTGTGTTCCAGCCGCAGCACAGGCTGACAGAGCCCCCGTCTCAGAAAAACGCCCCCAGACGGATCTTGAAGCTGTTCTCCTGGTGCCTCACTGCCATTCCGTAACGGAGCAGCATCTCCACGTACGGCGGCCAGAACGTTTCATCCACGATGACGTAGGGGTCGTGTGGGGACTGCAGAGCCTTGTTCATGAGCACCTGGGGGGGACATGATGGACAGCAGTCGTCAGAGCGGACCCAAAGCCCCGCCCCCTCAGCACAAGGCATCATCAGGTCTGCCACGAACCAGCAGCTGCAGAGAATCAGATCAACACTGACGGACAAACTAGGAAGTCTTACAGTTTTTCTCAGTCGCTTTAGTACAATTCTCAGATCAGAATGAAATTCCCAAAACTATTGGTTCAATCTTCACATCATGATGTCACTTGTGCACATCATATAAGCAGTTTCTCACTTCTTTGAACAAGATGCAAGACGGCAAAAGGCTTTGGTACATCCATGCAAATGATTATGTACAATTCTCTGCTCTTTGCCACATTATCAATTATTTATGTCATGTTGATCAAAATGTATTATATAGTTCACTGTGCAATAGTCTTACTCCTCAAAACACCTAGTCATTAGTTCATTGTATAAGTCATTAACTGCAAAATGGTTGACCAAGTTGTCATAAAGTGACAAACATATTTCACTGCATTGCAAGAGAGGATATTAGCTGTGATGTGGATGAGAATTTGTGGCCTAACATACAGGAATGACAAGAGGTGTAGGAAGACCACACCAATTCCTACTGCACTGCCTGTACTGTTGGACAGGATATTGTCCTATCTTTTTTCCCCCTTTGTGTTACTGTTTGCAGTGGGTTTTTCTATGTTGGTATGACATGGTCTGTCAACAAATTACAATATGAACAATAAAAGTGTAAATGTGAATCTCGTCCAGTCTCTTGCAATCAAACAAAAAAGGTGTAACTTACATTTTACAATAAATGTCATCCAAACTTTAGCCATAGTTTACATCAGAACCTCCCTCTAAAGTACACAGTTATATTGACAACATGACAAAGTATTTTGACTGTCTTGTTCGTAGACAATGACACAAGGACTTGACATTCTGATGGCACTGACATGTTCAATGACATAAAGACTTAGTTTTGAGAGATGAACTAAAGATTTTGAGCAAGTTACAGGCTTTTGCAAGAAATCCATAGTGTTTTGCTGTTTGTGCAAATTGTTTTGAGAAATGCACACACGTATTTGCAAACTTAAATTCTGATCTGCGAATTGTACTAAAGCGACTGAGAAAATCTGTAAGAGGAGGAATCGAGTCCAACTGGACATACTGTGGAGCACGGAGGAGGGAGGAGCATGATAAGACAGCACAACAGTGCAAGTGAAGCTTCCCAATTTCCTTCTGTTTCTTTCAAGTGTAAAATAAATATGTGTACAAACCAACAAATAAACAGGAATTACTACCAAACACATTCACATTTTAGATGTACTTCAATCTAAATGGTATTTTCCAGTATCGATTAAAATTGATTCATTTCATTTTGAAACTATATTAATGATGTACATCAACTGGATATAAAACTCGCCTCATACAGATCCAAGGGCCCTCAAACTCGATTGCTTTAGGGGCCAAAATCCAAAATACGCTGAAGGTCGCGGGTCGAAAAGGATAAACTTATTGAACACAATAAAACTAAACTTTTAAAACTTAAATATAAATAAAAATAGACAGAAAACATATTCTGGAATAAATCAACTTAAACCTTAAATAACATATTTTTCTCTTTATAAAAATATTTCCTGTCAAAATTATAGAAGTTAGAAATTAAGTAAAGGCTAAAAGAAAAACACATCGACCTTTTCTCACTTTTATGTCATTTGAGATAAAAAAAATAAACTTACATTTTGCTCTCCATAAAAACATATCCTGTCAAAATAACACAAATATGCTGCATAACAAAACAAGCAAAACCTGAAAATATGAATCAAATGAGTGCTTTTCAGCAGTAAGTCAGATTCTGTTGTGTTTGCTGTTGTGTCATCAGTTTTTGTTGGGTTGTGTGTGGTGTGAGCTTCTGTGTTGTGGAGATTCTCAGGATGGACTGCAGAGGCTCATCAGTCAGACGACTCCTGTCTGCTGTGCTGTTAGTCTTCATCACGGAGACCAGCTCCTCATACAGACGTGCTACCAAACACGCACACGGATCAA
Source organism: Oryzias latipes (assembly GCF_053564925.1). Classification (NCBI taxonomy): domain Eukaryota; kingdom Metazoa; phylum Chordata; class Actinopteri; order Beloniformes; family Adrianichthyidae; genus Oryzias; species Oryzias latipes. The sequence continues at coordinate 9,853,624 of NC_136237.1, read as the reverse complement.
GCTGGAGCATTTCTGCAGGTAGAATAAACGGTGCGGTTCCGCGGTGTCGTTTTTTGCCTTCAGTGTGTCAAACACTGCAGCTCAATCTGCACAGCAGCCGTTTCCACGGCGACAGCAAACAGGCAACGAAGCGACTCAAAATTCCTTTTCCGTTCCTCAAAGTTACCAAAGCGCCTCGCAAACTCAGTGTTTTCAAAATGAACTTTTTCTAGTGTCAGTGTTCTCCAGGGCAGCTGAAGCACTGCATTATGGGATCTGTAGTGAATATGTTATCAGCGCTACATTTCGCCGGGCCATTAATTATAATATAAAATGATCTGGCGGGCCGGATGTGGCCCCCGGGGAGTTGACTTTGACATGTGATCTAGTTGGATTGTAGGAATAGAAATCGATTCATCAATTAATTGTTACAACCCTATAATAAACCAGAATAATACCCCATAACGAAGCAAACCCTGTGTGCAGCTGAACCCTGAGCCCTTTTGTGAAATCTTACAGAGGAATAATCCTCTTTCACTTGTTTGAATGCTAATTTTGTTTTTTAGCTTTTGATTTCATAACAACGTAATATCTAAACTCAAAAAAGCGTTCCACGGCTCCAAACTCACCTCTAGAATTTCACTGAGGGAAACGAGCTCCTGGCTGATCTGGGAGTCCGCGCTCTGCAGCGACAACGAAGGACTGTTAGCTCTACTGGAGACACCATGAGACTCCTCACATCTCTGCATCACTGCACCTTCTTCCTCCTGCTGGGGCCAGCCTCCATCTGAGGAAGAGGAACGTGCTTCTCCAGGATGTCTCCCAGACACTCCATCAGCGTCTCCTGGTACGCTTTCATCTTCTGGATTTTCTCCTTGATGTCCTGCAGCATGCTGGACGCACAACAACGTCATCTCTCCTTCTGTTGGAGCGCTTCTTTTCCCAGCTTCGACAGTGAAAACATCTGCTTTGAATCCGATCGATCCACCATCTCACCTGTGCACTGAAATGTCCTCCTTTTCCTTTTGAAGTTGTTCAACGTGGTTTTTGGCCGCCTTGAGCACCTGCGTCTTCTCCTCCAGCCATTTCTGTTCTCTAAGAAACGACAGTTCAGAAGCAGGAGTCAGGCGTATCTGAGCAACGCGTGTTTGGGAGGCGCTGGATGGTGGACTCACAGCTCTTTCGTCTCTCGCAGTTTGTCCCTCTTTGCCTGACAACAAGAAAGAACCGTCTCCAGCTGAGAGCACAGCTTCAGCACCTGCCGATGCAGAGTGGACAAAAAGTGGAATAAAAATTTAAAAAAAAAGGAGACACTGGGAGCTCTTTTTCTTCTGTGATGGGTCAGCGCACCTCCTCTTTTCCAGCGTGAAGCAAAATGTCTGGATTTCCTGCCAGCACTGATGGAAGAAAGGAAAAAGCTGATCAGGTTCAACTGCCATTTCCTCTGAATTTAACTGAGTCCTGGATTCAGACTGTTTTAGGCTCCATGTCCTGAAGCAGGGATTCTGTTTGGAAAGAGGTGGCAGCTTTCTCAGTCAGGATGGAGGACTTACACTGAGGCTCCTCTGTCTGCCGTTTCTTCAGCTCAGCTTCCGTTGCCATCAGTCTATTCTGCATCTGCCAGTGAAACCACAATTTAAAGAAGGAACCTCCTGGTAAGAAAACGCTGTTTATTTTCTTTAAATTTGCAATATTTCCTTCAAGTTATGGTGTGTTCTTCTGAATTTAAAACTGTTCACAAATTTCCACTTTTATTTCCCCTCCAATTTAAGCCGATCCTGCTTTAACCACATATTTAGCCTCTGGACTATGGAGGTCATGGATGTTGTTATGAAGCAAACCCCAACATGTGAGGAAAACACCTGAAGCTCTTCTACATCTAAAACAGAACCAGGTTAGTTGTGCTGCGTTACACCTCCTTTAAATGATGCGACTCCCAGAATGCTCCACGCCAGACGCCAATCATCAGCTACTTCTGAGTATCCATGTCAATCTATTTAGTAAGTCTGAATGTATTTAGTAAGTATGTCATGTCTTTCTTCTTTCTCCGGGGGGCGTGACAATGGGACATCGGTTCCCATGATTCTCTGCCTCTTTGTCACACCAAAGCTATGCCCGAATCCCCCCCCCAACCCCTAACTACACCATGCTCGCTACTTTTTTTTTCTTCAAACGGCGAATAAGACGTCATTAATTTGTCAGTCAAAATCTATCGTGAGCGTTTTGCGACGATTATTGGGTCCACTGTCTTCTGAAGATAAAAACATTTATTAAAAAATACATTTAAATACATTTTTTTGGCAAAAATCATTCCGACGCAATGCATTGTGGTTTATATTCGCACACTAGTTTTTCACAGAGACTTCTGGGAAATTTCTAGGGCACTCGATTTTGGAATTATAAATTTGGACAACACTACAAAATGGCAAACGCACTATATAGTGCACTATGTAGGGGTTAGGGTGGGAATTCGGCCACACAGCCCAACTCTCTTCATCCTCTAAATTACTTAAAACAGATTAGAGCGTTGGCTCAGTATGTGATTGAGATTATTGGCAGAGTAGGAGAATCTGTTGTTATTTAGAAAGAAAAAAGCAAAGCAAATATGACTATAATTTGGTCTCCAAACTGTCCTTCTGTCCTCATTTGGTCCATCACTATTTCTTTATTCTTTTAGTGACTTTTCTTTAGTTCCATGATTAGATCAGAAGACCCTCCTGCCATATAAAAAAAAAAGCTGCTGGGATCTCACCTGTTCCTGCGGGCTGTCACTGAAGTGTGGTTCACACAGCAGGAGCTCATTCTGAAGCTGCGACACACAGACACGCGCGCAGTTACGTCTCACAGCACAGACTAACTTCTAGAAACAGTAGCAAGTTACTCCGGAGTTTCCTTACCTTCTCCAGGTGAGCAAACTGCTCCTCACAGAGCTCCAGCAGCTCCGCCTGAGCGGCCTCCGACAGCGGACCCTCCACCTCCAGGCTAGCCGCTTCACCAGCCTGACCGCGCGGGCGGAGCGGCCAGGAGGGACCGGTGAGCACAGAGGAGCAGAGTTAGCTCATTTACACAGCAACTAACGTACGTCATTATCCGCGCGGGAATTGTCTCGGTGTGAGAAGACACAAAGATGCGCGCGCGCGTGTGAAATAACATCCGAATAGTGACAGGGCTAAAACACAAAACAAACTTACCATCCTTTGATCAAATCCACAGTTTCACAGTGCAAAAGAGGACAGACGTCCTAACGTTTCAAAATACCGCCAACATCGGTGACGTCATCCACGCGACGGAAACACATCTACTTTTGGATTTAAACTACAAAAATGGCCGCCGTTTTAAGAAAAAGAAAGAAGAAGAAAATGTTTACTAAGACGCATCGTGTTATTAGAAAATGGGAAAAAATCGTTTTAAATCCCTAAATCGTTGTTTTTTTTTCCTGTTTTATTGAAAGAGAAAAAAGTTGTTTATGTCACAGTTCCAAACTATGAACTAAATGTAGCATTTTTTCACATCTAAACATCGCACGAAATTATTTGTTTACAAAATACTACTTAACAGTCATTTGCATAACTTAGAACTTCTGTGTTTTACATATGAGTGGAGTAGAGGTGCAATGACACAAAAAAGAAAAAATGCTGCCAGTCCATGATGTGGCCTCCTCTGTGTGTGTAAGAACTGAGCTTGAATCCACCGTTTCTCCATTCTATTTTACTACAGTTAGGTTCAGACATTCTTGAATTTTATGTAAAATTTAAATTTACAAAATAACATTTTAAAAAGCTTCTTCACATTTTTAGTATTTTCTTTTTTACCTTGTTTTAGCTTTATTTCTCAATTGTGTTGTTATACTGACATCTCATTTGTGTTTAGAAATAATTTTATGTTTAAATCAGACTTTTTTTGTATTTAGTTTTTCTTCTGTTCCTTTTTTTGGATGACTGAATCAATTTGGGCAACAAAAAGGCTGATTTTGATCTAATAAAATAAAATATAAAAGCTCAAACACAGAGTTAATATTTAACATCATACAAAATGTTCTGTGTAATTGTGCTGCACATATTATTTGTGATTTCCCATTTTATTTTTTCTGCTTTATATTTGCAACAGACGCCAAACAAGTCAGCTGTTTGTCTCTGCTGCTCTCACTCATCTTTTTTGTAACAAAACAGATGCCAGAGTTTCAAGAAGAGATTGATGCTGCTGGAAAATGTGATATGATGGTCTCCCCAAAGATTTATGTATAAATCTAGGATCCCACAAGTAAATACTCAACTTTAATAACCAAGCTGTTCTTTCTAATGTTTTCAGTAATTGTTAAGATGAACATATTTCTCTGTTTGACATAATAACCCACCAAACACACCGACCAGCTCAGAGTTAGACTTGTTTCATTAATCAGATGTGTTTTAAAGCAGGCCTCACAGGCAGCAGCAGCATCATTTTCCTGTATCTTCTCTTCTCTCACCTGCTCTCTTTGTTCTGTAGTTTGGACCAACATTTGAGTTAAACCTGTTTCTGTGATTGAGCAGCAGAACTGTGGGTTGGAGAAACTCTTTATTGGGGGAGCCCGACAGGTTCAGCTTTTCTCAGAAACTGAAGCAAACGTGAAGCTTGAGTTCAAAATTAAGATTTGCAGGGAGAACTGTGGTCCTCCTGGGGTTCTGCAGCATCAGTTCAGGCCAGAAGACGACAAAGCACGGGTGGTTCTTCTAGTCCTGATGTGAAAATGTTACCTCTGAATCCACCTATTTTTGTTTTTTATTATTTTTTTGTATTGTTCACTCTACACTTTTTCTTGTTTCAAACTTGAGCATTAAAAAGAAATTATAATGTATTTTCAATAACTTTTTTTGTGTGCCTGCTATCAACCAAAAGTTCCAGAGTATTGTTAACCCTTGTGTAATCCTAGGCACTTTAACATTGGGAGTTGGGTCATCTAGACCCACTAGACAGTGCTCTGAACCTTTTTTCTTCAATGATTTGTGAACCTCACTGGTGTCCATGGATTACATGAAATCTTTCCACCTTTATCCACCTTTGTCACGGCAGGGAGAACACGTCATTGTGAGGGTGGGGTCATCTAAGATAGCACAAGGGTTAAAAATAGTATTATTGTTAGAAGGACTGATCCAATTAATTATCAAGAGTGTAACTCTGACAGTAGCAGGCTGTGTGTTTCACGCTGAGGCCTTCCTCTCATCTTTCCTAATACACCTAAAAAGAGGAATGGCTTCCAGAAGAACATTTAAACACAATCAAATACCAGTGTTTTTGAAAATAAAATAGAACAGCAGCAAATAACTCCTTAAAGCAACTCCCATAATGCACCTCACCCACTGCTTAGTGCAGTAAATGGTTTTATTTCACAGTTTTTGAAGTGTTTCACCGACGTGGATCTACTTCACATTAACTTCTGTTTTAAAAACAAAATCCGTTGTCTCCACTGGTATGCAGAGGACGGCAGCCTGCTCTGCGGATTCTGAAGACCTCCGGCTGATTTCACAGAACACAAGTTAGCTGAAATAGGATTGGATCAAAATGTTGCCATGGTGTAACAGCAGCTTAGCAAACTGACATCAAGAGAAAACGGTGGGATGAATCATTTTTCTTTGCTTTAAAGAAAATTAAAGGAATTATTCCTTATTATAGATTTCTGAAAAAAACAACAACACATAAATGGACCTTCACTTAAAGGTTTAGAGGAGGCCTTACAAGGCTTGATGGCCCACCACAGACAATATTCTCCTGAGGAAAAAAAAAGTAATGTTGATCCCCCTTCAGCCCCAATCTCAAATTCTTGAATCAAACTGAAAAAGTAAAAAATGTAACGTTTCCATTTAATTCAATAAAAAGTGAGCAGCTCTTTGTTTTCTGTCATTCCTGTAACAGTAAGTCCATTTAGATGTGTGGACAACAGAGAATGGGTGACGGAGGTTCAAATTAGTGAATTTAAAAGGATTAGTGCTGTTTCTTTTTTTAATTGAGTAAATGAAACGTCTTTGTATCACCCAGAGTGTCTTAAAACACGCATTATTACAATATTAATAACTAACCCATGAATTCCATTGTTTGTTGTTTTCTGTTGTTGCTTCATTAAAGTTTTTTTTCTTCTTGCATAAATCCTGCTCAGCTTTCTGACAAACTACAGAATTGCCAATGACAACCAACGCCCAATGAAAAACTAAGAAGAAAACAGAACACTTACATTTTGTCGTTTAAAGATCCTCAAATATTGATATCATGAAATTTTGTAAAAGCGCAATAAAACAAATGAAAATATAAAACAAAAAATAAGCTTGGAAACTGAACTAAATGGAACAACAAAACCTCAGTCAACTGCAAGAGTCATAAAAAAGAGGAGTCTGGTTATTCAAATGAATTAGTGTGTCTCAAAAATGAAACGAAAATTATCATTTTTAATGTTTAATAGGAAGAAAAATCAATTGCAGGTATCAAACTTACCAGCAGGTGCCGCTGTTTGTGTCCCCAGAAGCAGATGAGTCTCTATTATTGTTGCCAAACTTTTCCTCTGTCAGGTTCTGCAGGAGAGGATGACTCTTCTGAAACACAAATCCCTCACAGAACCTTCGGCTTTCACAGGTTTGTTGTTGTTTTTGAATTCACATGATCACGAGACGTTCCTCACATTTGGTTGAACGTGTGTTGCAGTTTCAAGCAGAACAGTCTGAATGTTTAGGCCTCCCTCTAAACAGACCAAAACCTGCAGAATTTTCATCCCTGCTTCCAAACATTCAGGTTTACGCGCATGCGCGCTTGGACACTCACCTGTTCATGGCGCCGCCGGCTGCTTTCATGCAACCGGATTATGAAAATGATTAGCATTTGCTGCAAAAGGAGCAGCGTCGTCCGAATATTCTGTCTGGCTCTTGGTGGATGTTTGATTCCGGCGCGCCAGGCGCGCAGCAGCTGCAGCGGGCGGCGGGGCCTAACTGGACACATTTCGGCCCCCTCCCCTTCTCCTCCAGCTTGATTATTTGAGTGATCAACTAGAATTTGATTAATATGCAAATTTCTAAATAAACCGTTCCATTTGGGCCTTCAGCGCAGCCTAATTAATCAACAGTTAAAGGAAATTAATACATACATCAATTCTGTCAGGAACATGCTTAGTTCAATCGCCCGTAAAATTGAAGTTTGAAGTATTAACTGGCTCCACAGGAAGCCTGATGATTACAACTCCACATTTTGTCTCTATTTAGAAATATAGACTGCTTTAACTGCAGGCAAAAGGGGAAAAGATCTCCGTACTTATCCCGCGCTAATAACTGTTCTAATTATTGTTATAAGGGACTGTAATAACAGGGCTGCAGACATGCGCCTTTGCAGCGATTTTTCTTCTTTGCTTGCTTTCTCTGCAGACAAGGTGGAAAACATTGAAGTAATCCATCAAAGTGCAGTTTACTCTTACTCCTGACGCTACTTTGACTCTCTGCTAATGATGAAGGGGGGACAGAGAGCGGCGGGATGAAGAGAGAGCGGTCGCACTATTGTTTCAGCGGGGACTCATGCATCAAACTTCAATTTTCCGGACGATTGAAGTAGTGATTTTTTCCATCTTGGAGTGAAATACTGAAATACACCTAAAGCCTCCATATTAATTACCACGAAGCCTTCCCTCAGACTATAGTATTACTTATCAGCAGGCGCCTGACAAGGCCTCATAAAATAAGCAAGTGGATCCATCATGGTGGACTGCCTTCAGAAAGATGTCAGATTTAGAGCAGGCTCGCGCTCACAAACATCCCGATCTGACGTGAACCTTTTTATTCTCTATAAGTTTTAAACACCTGACATTCTATTTTTATGGAAACATTTTGATCTAGAAAATTATTCACCTTTGTGTCGTGATGTCATTTATTTACAGTTTTGATGAAAACATTGTCACTGTATACTCTGCTAGAAATAAAGTAAAAATGAGAAATTTACAGAAATGTTTTCCTCATAAGAACCAATTAGTTAAAAAAAATGAAAAACAAAATATTTCAACTAGATGTGTTTAAATAGCTTCAAAAAGCAAACACTGTAAAAAAAAAGAAGAAAGAAACAGCTTAACGGACCCCTTCCTTAAACAAAGAGGGTTAAACGGGAGGTCGTCTTTTCAGGTCTTCTTTTGGACACTCTCTTTCTCCCATCAACATGTTTTCAGCTCCATTAAACTCCTTAAAGACAAAAGAAAAAACCCAAAAAGGGCCAAGATGAGAAGGAGACAAACAAAAGGCTCCCTAAGCAGACTTTGGCAGAAGCGTCAGAGCTCCAACACTTCATGGCTGCTCCACATTGCGCACAACAAAATCCATTTTTTGTTTGGGAAATGTTCTTGGACCGAAGTCAAACATATTATTCGGAAGCTAAAAGGCGGATAAAGACAAGCGGCTCGCAAATAAAGGGCCACTTTCATTGTAATTCATTGACTTGTTCAAAACGCCAGGCAAAGAAAAGGGGGCTAGACATTAACAGGCGCAGATGCCCTCATGAAGGGAGAGTCTATGTAGGCTTTATGGCCTTTGTTCGCGCCCAGTTAAACTGCTTAAAGGGAGGGTTAACTCAATCCATCAAATTGTCTGAAATTGTGAGGAAATTTCAAAAACCATATGGCCTCCAAACGTTTGCGTCCTTTCTGTGCGGTGGGACACACTTGTCTCAGTATTGCTGCCGGCGGGGGACCGGCCCTGCTCCTTTGTGGCGCGTCCCATCAGGGAACGCTGCTCATTTGTCCCCACTTTTCATGCTTTACGCTCAAAATTACGGCCCAGTCCCGCGGAACAAAAAAGCTCTGTAAAGGCCCGGGGAAACTGGCCCAAAAACTCCGCGTTTTTTGTGGCATCCTCCTCTCTTTTTTCCCTCCCCTTCGGCTCCAGATTTGTGTTTCTCACATAAATTTTTAGCACGAATGGAGAAACGTGTCTGAGGGTCAAGAAGCCACGATACGCATTTAGGACGTGAAAGGCGCAGAGATTCCGGGCCACAAAATGTTTGGAGCGTTTGAGGGGAAAGGGACACAAAGGGGGGGTAAGAACTGTGAGCGGACCGCTGCCGAGGGCGGACACGCTGGAAATCTGTGCTTAAAAAGGACTACAACATGGAAAAATATTCCCAAAAGCAAATTTTATTCCCATAGTAGCCTATGTACATTACAGTCTGTGCATTGGTTTCAAATAATGTCCTGATTTTAGAAAGGCACTTCCAGGTGTACAAAACATTTCTGACTCCAAATCTGTGGTATCCAAACAATAAAAAAGACAAAAAAGAAAAAAAAGAAGAAGAAGAAAAAAAAAAGAAAAAACACCACGGTGGTAGCTGCTGCTTCTCCCCGAAAACGCCTTCACTGTTCGGGTCCAAGGTGGCCTCTTCATCATCAGCACCGTCATCATCAGGGGAGCAGTGGTTTCACTCCCAGAAAAACAATTAAATAAAATGTTTTTTTTGTTTGTTTTAAAGGGGGGAAATAAATAGATAATGGTCACAAATCAAAACATGCATTTTCATGCAAAATGTGTGTGGAAAACAAACAAGCGCGCTCATCCAGGTGTGTGGGTCAGGAGGACAGGTGAGTGTGTGCACGTGCTGAGAGTACACTGTAAATTAATCATGACGGTGTTATTACATATTGCTTTGTCCGACAGAGGAGACCGGTCCTGTCAAGGATCTGCGCGTTTTCATGCGTCACTGTGGATCTGTGTCGATACGAAGTCATTACATTTTGGTACATGTTCGGACTCATGGTTTACATTTTATGCAGTGAGTGTACAAGTCCTCCGGAGGGTCTGCGCGCTCCGCCCGGGTCGTCTCTGCAGGTCTGCGCCCCCCCGGCTGCGCGTTTTGCCATCAGTCGTCCACATCAATCTCCACGTCCTCGTCCTCTGAGCACTCCTTACTTGTTGTGTGGTCTGAGAAGGGGGACAGCGGCGACGTCCGCAGTTTTTGTGCGAGCTCGTGCTCCTGCTGGCCTCCCCGCGCGGGGGACTCGGCTCGCGGGTGGCCCAGTGTGCCATTGGCGCATTTCTCCAGGTCCGCCAGCTTGGCGAGCTTGTCCAACGGGACCTGGCCGATGGCCTTGGCCGACTCCACGTCGGCCTTCATCTCTTCCAGATCCCGTTTTAACTTCGCCCTCCGGTTCTGAAACCACGTGATGACCTGCGCGTTCGTGAGACCAAGCTGCTGTGCGATCTGGTCCCGGTCTGCGGGCGACAGGTATTTCTGGTACAGGAAGCGCTTCTCCAACTCATAGATCTGGTGGTTGGTGAAGGCGGTCCGAGACTTCCGGCGCTTCTTCGGTGTGGTTCTCTGTCCGAACAGGGTCATGCCGTCCCGGCCTGCGGGAAGAAGCAGAATCTGCGTCAGAATCGTGAGAGCTTGTGCGCTGAGCGCTGCGCGCAAAAACAGGGAAAATACACAAAACTCCCCGTGACGCAGAAATTAGGGCAAATAAAAAAATAAATAAAAACAAATAATGATAATAAAAGAAAAAATGTGAGGAAGTTTGTTCAATTCTACCTCGCCCAAATATTTATAATAATAACGATGATAATCATTTCTGAATGAGTTTCCAGTCTTCAACTGTCTCAAAAAAATATAAGAAATATAATTGAAGTTTAAAAAAAGGAGCATAAGAAGACATTAATACTAAATATAATGATAATAAGAAGGGGGTTTACCTTCCGCCGCCTGTAAAACGCTGACCTCCAGCCCCTTGAAGGTCTTGCTGGCTAACTCCTCCAACGCGCAAAGCGGGGAGGTCTGGGTGAGGAGCGCGCGGCTGGACAGGGGGATGCCGGACGGGCGGTGCTTCTCGGAAGACGAGATGAGATGAGCGGTGCCACAGATGGTGTAACTGCGCTTCACCGATGGTTTGTTGAGGATGTCGTCGATGCTGAAGGGGGTGAGCGGCTTGTTGGAGTTGGCAGGAGGCGGCAAGTGGTCCAGAGGACTTCTCCTCCTGTGCTCCCCCGCATCACATTTGGCCACTTCTTTGGATGTCATCGTCGGTCTCAGGCAGAGTTTAGAGGCGGAAAGACACGCGTGGATGTTGGGAAGAAAGTCACATAACAGTTTGGAATCGAAGTCAAAGCAGGAAGCCGGAGGGTGAGCAGCGCAGAGAGCAAGCGCGAATCTTAATCCGATGAGTTCGGAGAGCCGGTCCCGGATCCGCGGGTCCACAGGAGTGAGAGGCCTCCCTGAAAATGGCGAAGTCCACAGAGTTGACGAATACTAACAAGTTATCATTGATTGGTAGGTAATCAATTATCTCCAGTGGCACTGTCGCCCTCTTCCCTTTCACTCTTTGACTCTGTTGCAGTCCAGTGCGGGGCTTTTTGCGACTGGGGGTGTCCCATTAATTAGGACGCATGGCTGGAAGGAGGAGGAGCCCGGCGGAATTATAATGCTTTGTGCTCTTATCATCTTTGGTCTAATTTAGTCGTGTGGTGAGATACCAGAATAGGTATGTGGGGTAAATGAGGGGAAGCAGGGAGGGAGGAAGGGAGGGAGGCAGGGAGGAGTGAGAGAATCTCATCTGCAGGCAATCCGAACGTCTTTACGCGTGAAACTTCCCGCAGCTGCAGTTCAATGTGCGGGGGAAAAGTCTGTGGATCATCACGGTGCTTCTGCGAGCGCTTAGGAGGCCGCAGCTCTGCGCACAGAGGAGCTGTCCTGGGCCTGAAGCGGGCTGATCCTGTGTTCCGTAACGCTAACGCAAAGCCGGGCCGTAGATCAGCCCTGACGACGCCTCCTCTGGGGCGGGAGGGAGAGGGAGCAGCATGTGCCCCTCTCAACAACGCCAAAGCCGCGCCATAACTCAGGCGAAAGGGCTCCTTTTATTCCACCCGAGGAAGATATCCTTTCCTCTTCCTCAGACCTGCGAGCATCCTGCAGGTTTGACAGGTTTTCATGGCGCCGGAATCCAGCGACGCGGCGGGAACAAGGGGTTCTTCATCACCAAAGCAGGTCTCTATTTAAAATGAACGAAAAAAAGTTTTTATTTCACTTTTTTGTCTCAAAATGAATGAAAATGCTCTTTTTTGAAACCCAAACGTATTGTTGAACGGGTACATTTAAGATACTAGTTTTATTCTCATTAACAGTTTAATGCAACAGCCTTTATTTCATCTACAATAGAGGTCATGACGTAACCAGTGGGTGTCATAAATAATAAGCAAAGGTGAAACGTGATTTATTTTTCTGTTTCTGCTTTTTAGGTTTTTAGCATCAAATAGGATTAAATTGTGGCATCGGTTCCTTTTGCTTTTTCATTTCTTCTGTTTATATTAAAAATGATTTTCGTTCTCTCTGAATTTAGGCCTATAATATTCTTATTAAATAAAAAAATGTTTTTGTTTTATTTTTCAGAGGGGAAAAATTGCTATTGAACATTTTATTGTTTTTCTTGTAGATATTTTACAGATTTTTTTTCAACATTATTTATGCCAGAATTGTAACAAAAATAAAATGTTAAGTGTTTGGAATATTTCGCCTGACAGAATGGCAGAGGGTGTGTTCTTTTTTGTGACCTTTGATCTGACCGATGCTCTGTCGTGGACACCAGGTTGTTTTCGTTCAAAAGGTGAGGTGTGTTTGCAGTCATCTTGGACCAAACTGGGTCGCCGGTTCGGGTCCGCAGCTCAGAGGCTCAGTGAGTGACCTCCTGTAGGAGCAGGACCAGCTCCGCTGTGGTCAGCTGCAGGGGTGGCACCGTCATTTCGTGACTGGCACTCCTGAAGGCCCGTTTTCTCCCATGACACCAGATCCAGAGGAAGGCCGGCTCAGGCCCGACGGAAGCGGCATAAATCAGCCGTCGTTACGCCCGTGGAAATCTTCACGGAGAGCCCCGTCCAGCTGCAGGACGGAGGATTTATCTGCAGGTGAATCTCTGGAGAGACGGTCGTGTTTTAAGTGAGTAGAGATGTAATAACAGGCCGCGGACAAATCCCTAACGGCGGGCCGCGGCCGCGCGCGAGCGCAGCTCCATTATCCCTGTGATGAACGTGGACTGCTCAGCCAAGTGTCTCCTCCAGACCCGCGTGGGCCCCCACACCAACAGCACCATTTAACTGGACGGAGCCACGCAAAGGAGACCGAGCTGAACCGAGCAGATGCCAAGGCAAAAAAAAAAAAAAAAATCTCACCACAGATGCAGCATCATCTCCAACTTCACGACCGGAAGGGTCCGGTTCAGAAAAATCACAGAAACACAGAGAAAAATCACAAAAATCTTCAAATAATAATTACAAAATAAATAAATAAAATAAAATAAATTAAAAAAAGAAATACGCCCCCCCCCCTCAAAAAACATTTAAAAAATGTCACATGTTTAAAACCTCACTGACGTTCAATAAATATTTTTACGAATAAGCCATATTTAAATACATGTTCTTAATAAAACAAAAAGACTTGGGCATTAAATAAAACTTTTCATAGTGGGAAATTATTACCTTCAAGCTTTTCTGTTAATGTACTTTTGTCTGCACCCAAGAAAGAATTTATTTAATTCTTTAAAAAAAACTTGTTGAAAAATGTAAATGAATGAAAAATATTTAATTTGTTGTCCTAAATTTGCATCTTTGAAAAATGGTATTTAATAAAAAAAGTCATTACTTGTTTATCACTTTACCAACAACAAAAACCTGTTTTTTTCTAATTTATTGTTAGTTATAAAGACTTGTTTTTTATTTATTGTTAGTTATAAAGAACATCACGTGACTGAATGTGATCTCACTGAACAGTATTTTGTTTTTTTTAAATTAGTTTACACATTTTATTTTGTATAGGAAATAAAATATAATTTTATGACAACCTTTCATCAGCAGTTTTTCAAACCATTATAAGCTAAAAACATTAGAAGCATCATCAAGTCAGTTTTCTTTTTAAAGGCAAAAAAAGTAAAAACTCCACAAGTGTGAGAGCCTCGTCCCCCCCGCAGAGAGCAGAAAGTGGCGGTTTCCCCTCTTTAAGGAAACCTTTTCACGGCTGTGTGACTGCACTAATGCAAACTCCACTCACCGCCGTCAGTCAGCAAATAGACTGAGAGGAGCCGCTTCCGTGACTCTAGCAGGAAGCTTCGGGATCAGCTGAGTGCGGCTCACCTGCTGGAGCAGGTGCTGCTCTCACGCCGCGCTGCCAGCGGAAACAGACCGGCTGCCCGCCCTCATCACACTGATGTGCTTTGGGGCCTGTTCACTTGTTGTTGGCGCAGCCGGAACATTCCCAATTTACAGAGGGCGCATTTGAAGCCGCACATATGTGCCGCGGAAAAAACACGCTCCTCTCGTGATGGATTCCTGCTGATGAGTCCTCCATGAGCGCGCGCAGCCGCCGCGCTCCGCCTTCCTCATCCACGCTCCTCCATAAAACACGGCGCGCATGATGCTGCTGAATTGTGTTATTTGGAAAGGCCAGGGTGGAAAAGATTATTCAGAGCCTTTGGTAATAAAAACTGCCAGAGGAGAACTGTGGAGAATTATGGCAGCAATCCTTTAGTTTTCATTTGTGGGGGCGGCGGTTCTTTTCCATCCTTCCTTGATGCAAAGGAGGACAAAGAGACCTTGAGGTGGAAAATAACAGAAAATTGAATTTGTCACTTTGGGAAGAGTAAACAGCAGCAGCTCTGGTGTTGATTACACCAAGACTAAATAGATAAAAGTGGATCTTTAAGATTTTTTAAAAGGTTTTTCACATTTGTGGCCTAAAACTACAACATCTGCGGAGCAAGACGCACAGTTACGTAACGCGCACAGCAGCATCCACCTGACACGAGCCAGGTGTGTGAGCTGGATGCTCATGTGATCAGCTGCTCTTCCTCCTTCCACTGAGTTGATTTCCTCCCTCCCACCCTCCCACACACAAACGCTGCCTCTGAAGGATGGCCTCTGTCTTTCAATTAGCCCGCGATGGCCCTCTTACAAGGGTGGCGTCTGGCGGTCCGGCCTGCAGCAGATGCTGCCGCGGATCGTCGGCTGGATCCGACCGTCATCAGGGTGGAGCTAAGGATTATGGCTCCATCATCTTATCTTCGCTCTCTGCGGGGCTCTAATTGGGGGGGATCAGCACCAAAATCAGCAGTGATCAAAGTGGTGGGGGTGTATTGTTTTATCAGATCCGAGGATCCCCCATGCACCCCCCATCCCCCCACCCTCTGCTGGGCCACGAACGTTTGATTTGTCAGCTCTCAGTGGGTCCGTTCATGGAGCACCTGGCAACTCTGCGCAGCTAAATATGGAGGCTGCCACGATGGAGCCCCCCAACACACACAACCATATGCCCCCCCATTGTCATTCCAGGCAGCCAGGACAACATTCACCCCCGCGTCCTTTCAGCACACTGCATCAACGCCAGCCCCATGTGGAGGGGCCCGGGTCAAGAGGGAGTCCCACTGCACCCCCCCGGAGCCCCCGTGGGTTGGACTGAGGAAATGTGAATTAGCTTCATCAATGCAGAGGTTAACATTGCGCAAGGATGATGTTAACCCCCTCCCCTTTATTCGTGGCTTGATGTCTTTCTTAGGGGCCAAATTCTTATGAATAAAAGTGAGGAGGGGAGAGGTTGACAAAGGGATTTGTCTGACAAATGCCGAAGGAGAGCCCCTCAGGGAGGGACTGGTTAGGCCCCCCCGCCCAGTATTATCAATCACGCGGCGGCTCTCACTGCGCTGTTATTGTTTTCACCATAATTGTGTCAGGATGGCTTTCATTTGTCTCTAATGAAAAGTGTCTGCATTTGTCATGCTAATGTGGTGACAGCATAAATATTACACAACATATGTGCTGCCAGTTTGTGACCGCGCGCTGATAAATAATTTATTTTCACTTAAACGTGTAAAAACGAACGCCCCCCCCCCCCCCCCTCCTTAAAACTGTACATCAGCATCACATGCAGCTGTCACGTGCTTTGCCTTTTCTGAGCCTCTCATCCAGGATCCTTCTGTCTGATCAGTGGAAGTGTGAATAAAAAAACCTGGAGAGTTAGATTGAAAAATAGGAAATCTCTTGCGAAAATACAAATCCTGAAGGTTGACTAGGAGGAAAAAAAGTGTGAAAAATAAATATGAAGCAAAAAATGATCAAGTTACTCAATAAATCTACAGAAGAAGCCAAACTGACAGTTCTTCATGGACAACATCTGAGTCTAAAATAAAGTGAATGATTATTTAGAATTAATTCAAATTTACGTTAAAAATTCCTAAATGTTGGACATCAATCCAAAAGTTACATGTGCAAAACTCCTAAAACCACATGGAAAAGGCTACAGAACACTGTTTATCTGCAATGAATGAAAGGTGAAAGAGGTTTCCTGGTGGTAGCGTCTGAATGGAGGGTTGCTGGTTCAAGCCCTGCACCAACATGATGACGCGGTGTAAGGAGGATCCAGTGGAGATGTTGAGGAGCTGCATCTGTGAGTCAGAACATTTGAAAACGAGACATCTTGCAAGTTAAGCTCAAAAGACTCAGAGTAAGAAACACAATAAAGTTTAGCTGAAGGAACAGAGAGATTTAAAAAGCCTTTTAAATGATCCACTGGCCGTCCAGAATACTGAGTTTCAGTCAGAACAAAGTGTCATCAGTCCCAAACCCACAAAACGGTCCAAAATCTTTGTGAAACAGAAATGTATTTGAAAAAAATCTTCAGATAAATTTAAAATGAGTATAAGTAGGGGTGTGAGGATTAATCGATTAATGAATGGATTTCTATTCCTGTGATCCAACCAGGTCGATCTGTCTGAGAAAAATTACTAATCAAATCCAACTAAATCGATCTAAACCATTAAAAAGTAGTTCCAAAATGAGATCAATCCATAATCGATCTTGGAAAATACATTTTAGATTGAGACATAGTAGGTTTATTTTATAAGGTAAAAAATGACCAACTGCAAAAAACAACTGATCAGTCCATCATTCCAGTCCGATGTGTGGAAACACTTTGAATTTAGCAAAGTCATGTGACCATCCAGTGTGCTAGAAGGTTATAATAATGTTCCCTTTGGATTATTTTAATGTGGAAAAAACAGTGGGCTGAACTTTATCAAACTAAAATGTGATTAGACATCATTTTCTAGTTTATTTCTTAATTTACACTTGACTATCTTAAAAAAAACAAGGAATCTTGTTTTTTCCAATCAGTAGGTATTTACCTCTGAGTCACACTGGTTGAAGTTTTAGCTAAAGATGTCCTGGATCCATGTTAGGTCAGAGAATCTGATCATTCAAAATGAACCAAGATCGACTATGGATCAGATCAGGAATCACAAATTATTATATGAGTTGAATCGTTGTCAAAATGACTCGAATGAAAGAACTCAACAGAAAAAAGTTGGATTTTTTAGAGCTAAAAGTTTGCTGCAGTCTTTGGAAAAATGGGGATTTAAAGATTTTTCATTATTAGTGAACAAATGTCCGGCATCATAATTTCACATCTACTGAAAAAGCCAAACACTGTGGTACCTTCTAGCAGAATATTTTACACCAAGAAAAAATAAAAGAGGACCTCAAAAGGTCAAAGTTTCTCAGATTTCATGCAACACAACTCCTGCAGCTTTATCTCTTTGACGCTGCTTATTAACCTTCATTGGTTTGAAATTAAAGCTACACATTTTATATTATTTTCATCTCTTTCTTGTAAAAAAAAAAGCCATTTGCATGCAATATTCTTCAAATTAAAAGCTTTTTTGCCACTTAAACAAATAAGTGTTGGTTTTTATCAGTCAGAGTTGTATTTTGTAAATCTCCCTTTTTTTCTGATAATTTATTGGTTTTAACCCTTCAACAACCACACTTAAAAAAATCAGTAACAAAAATTACATTTCTTTTTGCCCTGCAGTAAAACACACAGTCAATTATTTTAAAAACATGTTTCCAAAACCTGCTCTGAGCCGGAAGGTGAACGTTTTAAAAAAGGAAGCATGAAAATTTGAAAAGATCTGAATCCATGTTTGAGTTTAAAAAAATGCTCATCTTTTTTAAACATAATAATGAGCAAACAGTCAGATTCCTCTGAGCTCAAAGCAACAGAATCAGCAGCAATTTTACAGCCGTCTCAGAGAGGAGCTGAAGGCCCTTCCTCAGATGTGTAGAAGGTAATAAGAACATAAAGAAGAGAGAAACCTGAGGTGGTAGTGGTGGTGGTGGTGGGGGACTCCACCTTTAACCCCGCTGTAATTGAGGAACATGTCGGTGCTGCAAACATTTGTGTCAGGCTGGGACAGTAAATGTCTGCGCCTGACTGCTGAGTGCATGAGTGAGGGCGCCGGCTCCTCTTTGTCTCCACGCGTGTCTTCATATTTTGTGCAAATGAAAGCCTCCCACACACACTCACACACGCTCTGCTCCACGGGGCCCGCGCTCCTCTTTATGGCTTTATTAAAAGCGTCTTGTTTCATATCATGCTCTCCCTGCAAAGAACAACACACCTCATATATCACACTGTTATTGTGGGTAATTAAGAACAAAACTCTGTGTTATATGGGGCCTGTCGTGCATAAGCAAAATTGTCCACTTTAATTGCGGAGAATTATAAATTTGCAGCGTTTTGTCTGCTGAGAATTATTACTCTTCTTAATATTGAAGGAGGAGGAGGTCCTGGAGAAGATGGCACCCGCATTCATTACACTAATACTCCCCTTTGAAAATGAATGATAATGAGACACAGCAGCTATTTACTTTACTTTAATGCTGCGGTGACTACACCCCCCACCCCACCCCACATGCATACACAGGACACCTTTAAATGACTTGTTACACACAAAAAATATAATATTTCGTTGAAGGTGTGGAGGGGGGGGGGGTGTCTGTGTCTCACCGTCACCCCACCCCCCCCCTTCCTCCCAACAGATGAGTGTGGCCTGAAGGATGGGGGGGCATCCATCCAGATCTGCGCCTGTTCCTGCCGTTTAAACCCGAGCATGCTCCACTAGTGCCCCCGCCTCGCTCCTCCCGGACCCCCCCCCCCCCCTCCCATCTCTCTCCATCCGTCTTCCTCATAGTTTTCTTGTCACCTTCATCTCTTTGTTCCTGCGCTTTTTTTCCCCTCTCTCTCATTCTCCTCCTGTACCTTTCACATTTCTCCTTAGCAATTGCTTTCTCCGCTGCGTTCTTCTGAGGAGGGGCTTAGAGGAGAAGTCGGTGGCGTTGAGCCGAGGAGGACACACTCCACTTAGATAAATATCCCCACCGCTCCGAGCGGAGCCGGGAGATTTATTCATCCTCCGAGCTGGCAGAAAATTGACTTGTTTCATAGGGGCAGGCTGCTGCTGACGCATTGCCACGAGAGGCGAGGAGACAGGGCAGAGGGAGGGTGGGGGGGGGGGGGGGCACCAAGAGATGAAGAATGATAAAGAGAAATAGAGAGGAAGAAGGGGAAGAAAGGAGAGGAAGAAAGGATGGAAGGCAATCTAGCAAGAGGGGAGGGAGAAAAACGATAAAGAGGGATGAGAGAGAGTGATGTCCCTCCCCATGTACCAGAGGATAAAGCCAGTGGGGTGGCGAAACAGTGATGAGGGAAATGGTACAGTTGACATTTATATAAGAGGATATTGATGAAGCAGAGACACTAGCAGACTCAATCCCTTCCTCCTCTTCCTCTTTGGTCTCTTTTATCTTGTTTACTACTTTTCACTCTTCCTCTGCTTGTCTTTGCTCCTCTGTCTCCCTCAGCACTCTCTGTCTTCGCACTGACAGAGTGCTCTTATTGGACACTACATCCTCATTGAGGCAAAAGGGCCACAACCTTGGCTGACTTAAGACTGGAGCTGCCAATGCATCACAGTGATAATCTCTTATTTCCAGCCTCCCACCGGCAGCGGAGGCCGCCGTGCCGCAGCGGCTCATCCCTAAGCAGGAAAGCGCGCTTTCTCCACCGCGCTCAACAGCCAGCAGAAAAGAGACGAAAGCGCTGCTGCCTCCCCCTGCTTTTCCGAGGCGGTGTGTGGGTGGGTGTGCCGTGCGTGCGTGTTTGCTTCCTATGTGTGCGCCTGTAAGTGGGTTTGTGTTTTGGGAGCATTGGAGCGCGGAGGAATTCTGCTTGTATCAGCAGCCGGGCTGCACCAGGAGTGAGGTGTACATGGGAGAAAGATGGGGGAACTGGGAGCCTGCGCATGCGTGTGTGTGTGTGTCCGCGTGCGCTTACAGCAGAGAATAATTTAGTCGCACTGAAGCTCAAAGCTCATGTCAACCTTGGATAGGAACCCGGGATGATAATTTGAATTGGGAATTAAGTCACCAATCAATGGTTATATTTATGCTGAATCAGAGTTTTATTAGGGGAAGACAACTCAATCATCTTAATGGGCGTGTACGTGCGCATGCACGTCTGTAGGTAGATATACGAGGGAGAATTAGCTCTTTTTCTGGCGATGCTTTCTGCCTGCTTGCTGGTGGAAAAATGCAGTCAGTCTGTGACCATCAAACCACCTCAGCAGCTCCTGAATAACATCCCCATGTTCTAGAGTTCTCCATGCAGATTGAAAGCAGGACTTGATCAGGATCCCAAAAAGGATCCCTAAGATCTCAATCCAAAACACAGTTCTGGATTTTAGTAAACCAGAATGAATGAATAAATGAATGATACTGTATTAACTGTATTACACTGGTGATCGATCGATCGATCGATCGATCGATCGATCGATCTATCTATCTATCTATCTATCTATCTATCTATCTATCTATCTATCTATCTATCTATCTATCTATCTATCTATCTATCTATCTATCTATCTATCTATCTATCTATCTATCTATCTATCTATCTATCTATCTATCTATCTATCTATCTATCTATCTATCCATCTATCCATCTATCTATCTATCATTACCCTTATCTCATTGCAGAAAAAGCAGATACATAAACCATAACTAGCTTTTTAAGACTGTTTTAAACCACTGATGAAAAAAAGTAAGTAAGTTTTACATTTACTACACTTACATTTACCTCACATACAGTAAATACAGAGAAACCAGAAAACAGCTCACAGTACAGATCAGCTTGGTTGTAAATATTTCTTGTGTGTTATTTTTACAGTTTTTCTCAGTCGCTTTAGTACAATTCTCAGATCAGAATTTAAGTTTGCAAATACGTGTGTGCATTTCTCAAAACAATTTGCACAAACAGCAAAACACTATGGATTTCTTGCAAAAGCCTGTAACTTGCTCAAAATCTTTAGTTCATCTCTCAAAACTAAGTCTTTATGTCATTGAACATGTCAGTGCCATCAGAATGTCAAGTCCTTGTGTCATTGTCTACGAACAAGACAGTCAAAATACTTTGTCATGTTGTCAATATAACTGTGTACTTTAGAGGGAGGTTCTGATGTAAACTATGGCTAAAGTTTGGATGACATTTATTGTAAAATGTAAGTTACACCTTTTTTGTTTGATTGCAAGAGACTGGACGAGATTCACATTTACACTTTCATTGTTCATATTGTAATTTGTTGACAGACCATGTCATACCAACATAGAAAAACCCACTGCAAACAGTAACACAAAGGGGGAAAAAAGATAGGACAATATCCTGTCCAACAGTACAGGCAGTGCAGTAGGAATTGGTGTGGTCTTCCTACACCTCTTGTCATTCCTGTATGTTAGGCCACAAATTCTCATCCACATCACAGCAAATATCCTTTCTTGCAATGCAGCGAAATATGTTTGTCACTTTATGACAACTTGGTCAACCATTTTGCAGTTAATGACTTATACAATGAACTAATGACTAGGTGTTTTGAGGAGTAAGACTATTGCACAGTGAACTATATAATACATTTTGATCAACATGACATAAATAATTGATAATGTGGCAAAGAGCAGAGAATTGTACATAATCATTTGCATGGATGTAACAAACCAATTGCATCTTGTTCAAAGAAGTGAGAGACTGCTTATATGATGTGCACAAGTGACATCATGATGTGAAGATTGAACCAATAGTTTTGGGAATTTCATTCTGATCTGAGAATTGTACTAAAGCGACTGAGAAAAACTGTAATTATTTGTCCTCCATGAAAGCATCTCCAATAAACAGATAAACAAAACCAACTTTGCCATAGAAACTTTTGCGTGTATCTCTGTGTACCTAAACACACAACAGTAAGTGTCAGAGTTTTATGTAACAATAATACGGATTGAATAATTTTGAATCAATTTGAGCCAACAAGTTGGACTGAAAGCTAGAGAAGAACAAATCACAGTTTTACAGTAAGACTCCAATCAAGGCAAAAGATTTAAACATGTTTTCATTGAGACAGATTTCTCTGGAAGTGCTTCCCAATGTCAGGGTGAAGGGTGAAGACAACCTTGTCCAACCTGCATGGAATTTTGAGAACTAGAATTAGATAAAGGTGACAACACCGAATATGCACTTTATACCGGCAATGTATATTTGTAACTGTTCACAGCATTGTGCACCTGGAAAAACACATGATCAGTACAACAAAAAACAACCCCTTTGAGTATACCTCTCTGTGGCAGTTTTGAAACGAAAAAAATACCGCAAAAATGGAGAATGCTGGAAATCAATCATGGACAGCTAGACGCTCATGTCTGCCTGGTCACATATTTTCATCTACATCACAGCAAATGTCAGCTCTGTCAATGTAGAGCGGAAAATATTTTCTTGAGTGCCGAAGCCACTCTCTGCAGGACACTGCTGTGATGTCATCACAAGCTGCCTCCATGGCTGCTCCCAGGGTCATTTGGGTATGTGGACATACCTCCTCGATTGGATTTAGGAATGGAGAGTTGGGAGGAAGGTACTCTACAAGCATTCTGTCATGCTGCAAAGCACTGTCCAACCACAGAAGAGCGGTGGAAGATTCACTATCCCAAACTACCACATGTCCCTTGTAAGGTTGTCACTATGCCTCATCCTTTTCTTTCTCAGAGATTGTGTCCTTGTAATGAGTGTCCAAAAAAGTCCATAGGTGTTCTGTATGGTATGTCCAAGACAGGCAATGGTTGCGGACGCTGTTGTCTGATCGCTGCACACATTGTAAAATTCCCTCCTCGTTGGACTGCGACATCAATGGTGGCTTTCTCTTTAATTCAGTTTCTTCCATGCCATTTGCCTTTTGCCGTCTTGAAATGTTTTTCAAATGGATGTGTTTGACAACATGTTCAACAGTTTTGTGTGGTTACACAGGCAAAAAAATGAAGATCATCAGTTGTGTGAACAATGGCAAATCCGCCTGCACACGCGTAGTTAATTTAGACAGATTTGATAAAAGCAAGTAAATGTTGATGAAAGGCAAGTCAATTTTGCAGATATTTGTACTTAATGTCCAAAAGCATACGCCCTTTGACAAAATGAACACAAAACTGCCACTAAATTGTGCCCAAAGGACTAAATGTTGTGGAGGGTTGCACTAACTGTTGTTGTGCAAAAGTTTAATTCTGTTCTGAGAAATGGACCAAAGCATGTCTGATTTTGCTGTGTTTTAGAAACAACCAATGATGCTGTTTCAAATTTTCTAGATTCTGTTTTATGATAACCATGGAAACAAAAAAAACTGTCACAATGAAATCGCAAAAACACAAAAAAGAGAAAGACGAGTCATTTCTCTGAATTTGGTGCGCGTTGATTTGTCTGGTTCCTGAAAAATATGCCACAAAAAAATGGCATGTCTGAGCATTGGAAAGTACTTCTCAGAAAGTATGTTTTCCCACCTTATGGGTGGCCGTGGTGCGGCGAAAGGGCAGTGTACCTCTGATTGGAAGATTGCAGGTTCAATTCCCGCCCTGCCTGCCCATGTGTCCTTGGGCAAGATAATGAACCTGCCTCTGGTGGTTATGGGGTTGACGCCAGTGTTGGGCAGCAGAGCCCCCATAAGAATGGATGAATAGGACTGTGACTGTAAAGCACCTTGGGCCTTCAAGAAAGGTAGAAAAGTGCTATACAAGTATTTACCATCTCCTTTAGCATGTAATCCCAAATATAATTAGAATTTTTTTTTAATTCAACCCTATAACAGGATAATCTGACTTCTGCATGGTAACAATTGTAAAATTGTAAAATTATTGTAAGTCCATTTTATTTCATTCTTAGTCCCACCCTGTTGGCTGCCTGCCACTTCCTCTTCCATGTTCGCTTTCCTCCGGTGCTGACATGCTGCCTCTCTCAGGAGTGTTTGGAGTTGTGAATCTGTTTTGTTACCCAAGAGGAGAGACTTGCTGATGTCAAGCAAAACCCCAACAAGATGAACCTTCTCAGCCTCACGCAGTCCTTCATTTTCTTTTGGCTTGGACTCCTGCTGCCATGAGCATCCCTGCACAAGAAAGTAAGCCCCCCCTGTCATCATCCACTATTGTGGTTGCACATATTATAACTTCAGTCAGACAACTCATGCAGTAAAGAAAGATTTATTCCACTTTTTTTTTAGTTTGGCACAAGACTCCGTTCATGTACATAAAAAAAAGATCTCCATAGCAAACTTTGGGTATTAAACTACCCCTAACGGAACTCACAGGTGGAAGCTGGGGAGGAGGACGGGGTGATGAACGCAAGGCTCGCGGAAATGGAAGAAGAGGATCGGGCCGCACCTGAAACTTAAGTAGGACGCTCAACAGGTGAGTTGATTAGACTGCACCGCCCACAGGGAGTAGTAACAGTTACACGCACTACTCAAGTTGTCTGCCCGAAATACTCCCAGGGTCGTTCACTTTCTTCTTTTGTGCAGAGACTGCTGCTCCACCTGCTGGGCTATGACCGTGTTGCTCACAGAGGCTCCTTTTCCTGTCCTACCCGAGTCCTAAAATAAAAGATTTTTTTGTGCTTTAGCCTGTTAGTTTTCTTGGGGTCCATATCCAAAACCCTGACAGTTACGGCGTTGAGCAAAACTGAGGGATGTGATACAATGTTGCCATTTTAAAAAACATCATTGATTTTCCTTGTATTACTTTTAAATGAAAGTAGAAAGACAAATAATTACATTAGCAATAATTTGTTTAATATTCAATAAAAATAAGTAACTTTGGTCGGTGTGGCCGCAGACTCATACGGCTGGCCTCTATCCCTCAGCTACTCATGAAATCGTTCTAAATATAATTTTCAAATGATGTTTGAGTGCCATAACACAGAGACGCATTACTCCATTTCTTGCTTAAAAATGCTTTAAAAATGCTTTTTTTACTGTAATATGAAGATTAGTGAGGGACACAAACAGCACTAATTTCAGAGAACTGCTAATCCAAATTATTTTTTCATAACAATTTTTTCTGTAGTGAAAACAGACCCGACAGCTGTTTTTCAAGTCATAAACTGGCCAATCAGATTCTTAATTAGAAGTATGTGATCTCACTTTGAACCTCAGAAACTTTCGTCAGATTCTCCTGAGGCCGCTGTCAGTGGTGGGGGTGTGGACTTCCAACAAGCTCACCCCGATTTGTGAAAGTGCAGTTGCCATAGAAATGTACACTCAGACCAACTCGGACTGATCGCTGCTAACTGACCTTGTCCGGCTCCAACGTAGTGACATCAGTATCGTGAAAAGGTGGTAGAGTGGTCGACATCTAATTGGAAGATTGCAGGTTCAATTCCCGCCTTGCCTGCCATGTGTCGAAGTGTCCTTGGGCAAGACACTGAACCCCACCTTGCCTCTGGTGGAAGGTTTGTGCCAGTGTTCGGCAGCAGAGCAGCCATCAGTGTGTGAATGGGACTGCGACCGTAAAGCACTTTGGGCCTTCGAGGAAGGTAGAAAAGTGCTACACAAGTATACCCCATTTACCATTTTTCTTGACAATCTCAACAAACAAGCAACACAAACTAAGAGGAGGAATCTGTTCAATGCAGCTTTGACTTTCTAGAAATTGAAATTAAAAAAGTGCTTGTTGTCTTATGATTTGTTTAAATGGTTTTGTCTAAGTTTAGTTTTCCAACATTTGCCTTTTCTCGGATAATGTTAAAAATGGTAAATGGCGTTTCCTTTTTTAGCACTTTCCTACCTTACTTGAAGGCCCAAGGAGCTTCACAGTCACAGTCCCATTACACACTCTCCACCAGAGGCAAGGAGAGGTTCAACACATGGGCAAGGCGGGAACTGAACCTGCAGTCTTCCATTCAGAGGTCAACTGCCGCCGCATTACGGCCGCCCCGTGGATTTCTGTGCAGGCTGGCTGTGACTCCACCCTCCTCACCTGTGGATCCCGTGGAGCTGTCACAGCTTTCCAATTGGCCACTCTACATGTAAGGAACTCTCCCTGAGCTTTCAGTGTTCGGCTGTCCTGTTTCCTGCTTGGTTGTCTGTGGATGAAAACATTTGGTTGTGTTTTGTTAATAAATTATTGGGTCTGTTAGATCATGCTCACCTGCCTGCTTGGTTCATTCTCCAAATGCTTTGAGTTAGAAGCATTCAGAAGATGGACAGCACTCCCTGCATATTTGCTGATGGTTCTGATGGGCAGACCTTCAAGCTTGTGCAAACCTAAAGAAAAGTGTCATGTTGTGACATCGTCAGACTTTGGAGATAAAATGGAAATACCGTAAATTCCGGACTACAAAGCGCATCCCATTATAAGCCGCACACACCCATTTTCACGTGTTTAACTACTCTTATACATACACAAGCTGCGTCAGAGTACAAGCCGCATGTATTAGGCGACATTGTCATCCTGACAGATGACGTCCTGACTCCAAGCGTGAGGGAGTTCTTAACTTACTGTGGGTGGAGTCAGCTTTGCCTCAGGCTCATGTATTTGAGTACACCTACATCTGCCAAACAGCATGCAAGTCTATTCTGTTCATAAGTTCCTCAGTTATGGTTTTTTTTATTTTATTTTATTTTTTTAGTTTTTTTTACTTATTGACAATCTAGGTATCATACATAAAATTACAAACAGTAACCATATAATCAACATTACATCCCTCAGTTATGATGAGGAAATTTACATCCGCGATCCCCCATTTCCCATTTCCCGTTTCCAACGCCCGGCTCGCCATACTGTTGTACGTGTTTAAGAATGAGCAAGTATCAGCAGTGCATGGAGGGGTGAACGGGAACAGCTATCCTTCCGCTTGTGTCGCGGCAGCGTTATGGACAGAGCTGGTTAAAAAAACACACCAGTAAAATAAAGCAGCGGCGACTGAAAAGCGCGCCTCAGCGCGATATGCGCGCCTCAGAGCGGCGCATGCGTCAGAAGTTTCCTTCCACAACAAACACTGTTGCTCCGCGCTCGCCCCGCTCCTTGTCTCCCCTTCCTACGTACATACGTACATGGCGACCGCCAATTAAATCCATAAATTGGCCGCGTCACTGAATAAGCCGCAGGGCTGTAAGCGCAGGAAAAAAGTAGCGGCTTATAGTCCGGAAATTACGGTAATCATTTGCAACATTCAGTGAAATAGAAACTGAAATCTCAAACGTTCATTCACATCCTCATCATGTTTGATGGGACTTCTGCTGTTTTGCAATTTGTCTTATTTGAAGCCGTGTCCGAAGTTCATGTGGATAGAAGGAAACTCTTGATTGCATGGATGTTTTCGCCTGATGAGCTGCCACTCTGTGCTCCATCCTGACTGAACATAGCAGACTGCAAAACAGCCCGAAACAGCTTATAAACACGGTTTATTAGAGCCACCTTGGGTTTCCTTCAGGGATTGTGATTTCTTTTGGTGCGAGTGTTTGTACCTTCGGAGCAGACGTGAGTGGCAGACGTGCCGGAGAGGCCCAGTGACCTTCTCCCTGGACTGTAACTCAATCAGAGCTCAAGGCGTGACACCGTAACCCTGCGTGGCAGGAAGCGGCCTGGCTGCAGCCCTCTGCTAAGTCCTCCACTAACGGCCGTGACCGCGCCGTGCTCATATCCCCCCGGAAAGCAGAGCTGCTCCGCTGCCACTTTCTTACAAATGAGAGATAAGCCCCGTTTTGGTGATTCGATTCAAAATGTGTCCAAGATGACAAGTTCACAGGTTACCAGCTCTCGGGTTTCGCCTTCATTAAGGGAATTAATGAGGCTTCTGTGGTCTCTGGATTAGGAGGGTATCTGCTTTCCTCGCAGTCATGCTCTCCAGAAACCTTTGGAAACAGTGTGTATTAACCACGATTATTTTAAATGGCTTGTAAACGGTCAACCGGCACTTTAAAGAACACGAGTCCGGGTGTTGATTTTTCTCAGGCTATAAGGTGGCATTAGCTTAGCTGTGTAACACTTGTAGATGTTTAGATACGGGAAGGTGGCTAATGGGATTTGTAGTGGAGTGTCGATGAAGCTGGCTGTGTTTCATCAGCTGCTGGAGTGAGGCACACCACTGCTGCTGCTTCACCTGCACGCTCTCCAGATGAGTGGTGTTAGCCTCTCTGGAGGATGTCTTCAGCTGTGTTCAACAATTCCATGTTATAAGAGCCGCTTTTCAGCTCAAGTTGGTCCTTTTGTCTGTTCTGGGAGCAGCGTTTCTGGGATGTTTTTTGTCTGACTCTGTCCAACACATACAGCTCCTGAAAGACTCGATCTAGTAAAGTAGGATCTGACAAAATGAAAACTTTGACTCAGTCATGAGAAGACCCTGGTTCGGGTCTTGACTGGGTCTGTCCGACGTGGAGCCTGCATGTCTTCGATTTGCATGTGTGAGTTTTAATTGATTAATCCATTGTAAAGGGGTTGCATTGATAAAATGTCTTTGGGTGACTGCAGATGGTGGAGTGTTAGTTCCTGACAGGAGGGGTTTGTGGCCCTGAAGGCCTGAAGGCCTGAAGGTCAGTGTGATTTTGACTTAGGTACCTGGAATGCACTCCCTTATGATCCCACACAGGTAAAGGTGGTTTGGATAATGCATGGATGAGTGGACTGATATTAACTAAATGTAACAGCTGTTATAGCTGAAGAATTCAAATGTACTTTTAAAACCACTTGTGTAAACACCCATCATGCATCACGCTTAAGAAAACTATAAAAACATATATTTAATGGTTTGCAGAGCAGGATGCACATTTTCTTTTTTATTTTACTGTAGCATCATCCCAAAACACAAAGTTTGAATGAAATTGAATTTTACCTGAGGCCTTTTGTTCATGCTACAGGGATGCGTGCTGAAGAGGGTCACATGACTGACCCTCTTCAGAACATTTTAATTAGAATGACAAACTCATATTCTTTAACATGAACAATCAGTAACGGATTCAGATCTTCATGTTGTCAAAGTGAGTTTATACTTTTAATTTCTTTGTAAAAACATTTCCTTGTTTCAGTTTTTGTGTTTTCTTGAGGAATCGTGTGGAATAAGCAGGAAGGCGAGTTTTCTGGTTTGCTCTGCTTTCACACTCAGCAGCCAAAAGTTTGGAGCAATAACACAGTTTGGTTCTCCTCTTCTCTTTCATCTAGGGAAAGTCTATCTGCTTTTATATTGAAGTGAACCGCACAGGAAGTCATCTGCAGGAGAACAGAGACCCCCGTTCTCTATAGAACCACAGTTCTCTTGTTTGGTTCTGAACTCTGTGGGAATGTACTGTGAGTTTGTATCCAGTAAACCTCCTCAAACCACCATCATCTGACAAAGAGATATGACAGAAGAAACCTGAAGCCAAAGAGGCCTGATCAACTGAGTAAACGTCTGATCACAAACTGAATTTCGCTGCGGAGAAAAGTGGAACCTAACCTGTACACATATTCATATACGGCTAAATGAAACAAACAAACAAAAAACCTAAGCTTAAATCGGTATTCTAATGTTTTACATTTATATTTATAGGATCTCTAGTTAAAAGTAAGCTAATGAACTAATCCTTAAGTTTTTACCATTAAACAGGACAGTTCTCCAATATTTTTTATCCACCCAAACAGGCTGTCAGTGCCTTTGTTTGTGTCCTTTTGTGTCTGTTTTGGGGAAGTGGGTCCAAAAAGCTGCATGACTTGAGTTGAAGTAAACAGAAGATAGTCCTGGTCAGACATCACTGCAGTTCATATAGTTTTCATGTATTGTCATGTTCTGAGTCGAAAGGCCTCTGGAGGGAGAAAACTGCAGTTGGTCTGTCAGATCATGAAGTTTGCTTTTGACTTTGACTTTTGACTAGAAATGACTGGACAGGTGGATACGGCTGTCTGTGGGTGGAAACATGGACATGCCTGTATGGGGAACGCAGGTGTCCCGTGCAAAGTATCAAGTTTGTAGATTGCTCAATGAACCCACAGAGCCAAAATCTTCATGCACATATTTTTACATACAGGAGGTTCTCGCCCCCGACTGTTTTAGAATGTCAGACCTGAAAATGAAAGTTGGTGGGTGTCTCTGAAAGAGTAATATTCCTATAGAGTTCTTTGTCTTTGTCATTAGTTCAAAGTTAAGTCAATGCAGAATACTTTTTCTGTCATATCACACAAATTAACATGACCCCCCCCCCCATTCTTTCAGCATCTGGTGAGTAATAAAATTCCCTGATTTAAGAAGCTCCTTTAGAGTAAATCCAGGAATTGTATTCTGTGAAAAAAACAAAATCCCCCTAGCACATTTCTGCCCATGAAAAATAAACTGCATCCACTGCTGCCTGCTATAAACACAAGCACAGCAATCACACTTCTGGGTTTGATCAGACATTTGACTCACCTGTGAACTGATTTGACCCTCGCAGTGTGAGATTTTCTGACATCTGGGTTTCAGAATAGAAAAGGAACTCAAAACTCAAAATAAAACTGTTTCATGGAGGAACTACGACAAAGCCAGCTTCAGCACCATGGTGAAGATTTGACCTTTGAATCGTTTGATTGAAACATTGAGAGAGAATCATGACATAACCCCTTTGATCTTTTTTGTGCACTCATTATTTCACATGTAATAATGGTGAGAAAGATCTGAGTGATGTTTGCCTTCCATGCAATAATGGAAACAGCTGATCAACTGGAGAACCAACAAAACACCAACAGAAACACACAAAGGTAAAGGACTTTCAAACGTCAGCAAAACAGTGTAGAAATCACCGTGAGGGACTAAAAATAAAATGTCTCATTTAGTCTGCTGTCACATAAAAACAAATGATCAAGAAAGTGGTGTACTTGTGAAAATGTAACCTAAAAATAGAAAACAGATCATTCGTGAGTCAGAGCGTTTGAGAAGTCAGTACCTTTTTTCGTAAAACTGTGAGATTCTGAGTTCTGCAAGCTGGAAATGGAAACGTAAGGCAGCTTGAACTCCTTTCAGACAAAGTACCAAAACAGGATGGATCAAGACCTTACAGAGTTTGTGTGATGTTTAATGTATGAACTCCTCTAACTTCACTTTGTTGACGAGTTTCCTGCTTGGAGCTGAAGACAGTAGAGTTAATGTGGGAGGTGTCTGGCCCAAAGACACATCTGCATGCAGCCTGCCAACTCAAGGATTTAAACCAGTAGCTGTACAAGTTTTGAAGGACTGTTGTCTCAGGCCATTGAAAGACAGAAAATCTGTTTGCTCGGCAAAATAAATAAATAAAAATATATAAATCACATCAATAAAACACTCAACGCAAAATCAAAGCTCACAAAAATTTTAAAAAGCATAGCATAAATGAAAAATCAAGATTTCCTTTTAGAAATTAGAACAAGCTTCTGGACACAGCCACAGATCAGTGACTGCTCAATCAACTCTTTTTTTTAATTTAAATTTTAGCTCGATCAGTTCTTTACCACAGTTTAGGTAAAACTTCCCTCCTCTCTTAAAACTTAAACGTCATCGTCCAATCATAACATCTACCTTTTTCAGTCTCCTATTTTGTTTCCTTTTTTTAACATTTATTTCATTTTGATTTCTGGAAATTATTTAAACATTTTTTTACACTTTGGTTTTTTGGAATTTAGTTTTTTTTATTGTTTGCTTTTGCTGTTTTTATTTGTCTTTGTGGTCATTTATCTGTTTTTGTTTTTGCGTGGTTTTCGCTTCAGGGCCACCATACTTTTGACATTTGATTGTGATTCCAAGACCGTCTTTATAATTTTACATTGAAGTTTTTCTCAAGGTCACATGTTTTAACAGATGAAGTTTGGAATGAATCCACCTGAAAAACTCCCAGAAATGAAAAACAAAACTGTTTAATGTGTTTGTTCATCAGCTGTTTGTGAATTTCTGCACCTCTGTTTGACTGATACAGAGAGCGCACGATTGTGCATGCAGGCAACAGGTGCAGCGTTTTAAACAGGAGCCGGTGGATCTAAAAACTTCTCGTCCTGTGTGGGAAATCGTGACAGGGGAGGGGGTCACTGCAGCCAGTCGGCCAGGCTTGAAGCAGCTCATAAACAGAGGAGCCAAGGAGGAGGACAAAAATGTCCAAACTTCACGTTTGGAGGTGATGGAGAAGGGCTGCGTGTGGAGGAAGGAAGAGAAAGGCCTCTGAACTATTCCTGTGTATTGTGCAGCCGTCCCGCACAACATGCGGCGGCGTGGGGAAGGGCTGCACAAAGACATGTAAAGTTGCACCCTGATATCCATGTTTATTATGGGGGGGGGGGGGGGGGGGGGTGTTGGAGAAATGGCTTAGCTGTAGGGCAGAGTTCACGGCAGCGGGATTTCATGGTTAACAGAGATCATGCCGATTGTGGCCCCACAAAGATGCGAAAACAATGAGGTTCCCAGGTGGAAACCCGCATACACGGGGGGGGGGGGCATCTCTGAGAAACTAAGAAACAAACCGAGGGAGAAAAAGCGAAAATGTTCTTTACTGTCTTTATTTTCCTCTCCCCCTTAGATTTGCATGTTTGACTTCACCATTTGTCTCTGCTGGTAAACACAATTTAATATTAGAATAAATTAGAAATGGAAGAGTGATGTGTGCGATAGATTTTTCTTGCGGGAAGTTCACACTCCACCAACATTAATGTCCCCTGCCACCGTTGGAGGCATAAATCTCCTTTTCCCCTCTTTTTTTGCCTTGAATCATATAGGGATATTGAATTACTCCCCTGCTCCGCACACATAGAGGCATTGTGCATTACATTGACTGATAAGCTGTCACCAGCAGTTTAACTTAGAGACATTCAAAGAGTAATACACCAGTTGAGGATAAACTAACCCCAGTCCCCTTAGAGTAAGCTATGGTGCTGTCAGCCTGAAAAATACGGCGAGGGCATTTCATATAACATGCGGCATCTGGCATCTGAAAAAGGAGGAAAATGCCCTGAACAATGCCTGCTTTATGGCTGCTTTCATAGCTGCTGACGCTTTTAGCCTTGAACATCAGGGAAAGCTTGGATCAGAGCGCCAAACCGGCGGATATACAAGCTTCACTTACTCACATGAATACGCTTTAAACTCAGAACTGGATTTTAGCGCAAACCTGCCCGGGTTTTGTTTGTGAGGCTGTGCGTGCGTTCCTAAACCTCCTCACCATATTTATGAGAGCAGCTAAAGGGCCTTTTCACGCTACAATCTGGGAACAACCATTAACGCTTGGAGTCGGACCAATGAGAGCGGCCCGCCTTTCCCTCGCCTTGGTTGGCATGAGAGCGGGCCAATCCATCACGGCAGGTTTGGCGGCAGTCGGGCTTGTGGTGCTGATATGCTCCGGCGCTTCAGGGTGGTCTGTCCAATTGAACATCTGCACCAGAGATTCCAGCAGAGGAGCTGTGCACGCCGTGTGTGCACGTGCACTGGCAGAGACAGGAGACAATATTGCATCATCAATAAAGCATTTTTCCTATGGTTGGTGAGGGATGTAGTATAAAAAATCCAAACTTCCAAAGGAGAAAGGCTCATCTGACTTTTTAGAGGAGAAATTCAAATAAAAAGTAGAAAACAGTTCAATCTTATAGGATGCTGGTCCAACTTCTATAATTAAAACAACTATAGAAGCTGATTTACAGCTGATGTTAGACACATAATAATGTTTCACCCATTAAAACCCCAAACCATCTTAAATTTTGCATCTTTTCTCTTCATTGAAAGTCAAAATGGACATAAACTGAAGTTTCTTTTTCTCTAAAAGGAGTTGATGTGTCAGTAAAAGAGCTCTTTTTCAGGCCTGTGTCCCCGGTTAAGTTGGGACAGGACAGCAGCTTTGAAAAAACAAGAGCCTTTGGGGTTTTTGTGATGATCCTTCATGCAAGATGTTAAAAAAAAATGACGATGGAGGAGGATTTCAGAGAAAAGTGTAATTTTTTCCCCTCAAAGATCGGGATTTGTTTTCTTTCCATCCAACCCTGGACCTGAAAATGAGATGTTTAAAGGCAGGACAGCAAAACCTCTGCACAGCGCTGCTGGCCGAGAGGCTGCAGAGGGACATAAACAAGACGGATGCCTGTCCCTTTTAATATGACATAAAAACTGAGCTGCAGAAAATAAAACAGCTCATTGTAATGAAATGCATGGAGCAGAGCCGGGCTTGAAATCAGGCAGGCACGAGCAGAGATGTCAGCAGAGCTCTCCCGTTGAGCCGAGCGGCAGAATTAAGAGGCCTGATATCCAATCCGTTTGCTGTGAAACCGAGGACATCAAAGAGAGTTAAAGGGGTTTGGTGAGAGCGCTTGTAGTGGCAGAGCGGTGAAATATGGCACATTTGCTTTCTTCTCTCCCCCGGCACTAGGCCTTTGGAATAATTAGAGCCTAATTCTGTCTAATTAACGGACTCAATTACTCCTGAAGAAAGCTCATCAAAAAGATGGCGGGAATGGGGAGAGGAGAATGGCAGGGTTTTTTTTTCTTTAATTAATGAACTGAGTTGAATAACGGCCATGGAATTAAACATTTCCCCCAATGTGTATGAATTGCAAATTGGAGCATCTTTTTCTTCCCTGTGTTTTTCTAAGGCAGGAGCCCGGAGGCTGGGGCTGCTGTCACGCCTCCCTCTAAAAAGTCAAAGCGCCGATGCAGCACTAACAAATTACTTAAGATTGCCATCTTTAGCACATGCAGAGGTCCTAACGAATGGCGATGAATTAATACACCGTCTGTGTTGGAGCTCTCCCATTGGCTGAGAGTTTCCTGATCCTGTAAGAGCCAATAAAGACGGCGCCAGCGTGAACTTTATGGAACGCTCTTCTTCTTGTACAATTGGATGTCTGTCGATTGCATATTTTACATCCTGGAGACGTTGATATAAGTCTTGTTAAATTACTCAGCTGAGATGGAGCTGTGCACACACCGGTGTTCTGCGGGCTCCAAAACTTTTTATGTGCTATCAGTGTGTGTGTGTGTGTTTACGGGTGTGTGTGCAGAAGGCTGTGCTGTGCTCAGCAGCTTTACAGGCCCAGGGGTCGGCTAAGCTAACTCCTGCCTCAGCACTCTTCAGTGCAGCTTCTCAAACATTCGCTGAGGTGCTGGGAAACCAACTCCAGGCCTGATAATATCACCCATATGCAGACAAGGAGAGCAGCACAACAACACAGGAGACATTCACGCCTTCCCTCTCAACGTGTAGGCGGGCGGGCGGGGGGGTCACGTCTCAGCCAAGTTTGCCCAAGTTTGAATGCCCACTTTCAGTTTGACGTTCCCATAAAAAACTGCTTCATCATTTATGGTCTGCAGATTTCTGCAGCACTTCGGGACTTGATGGAAAGGCCGGTTTGTCTGTGAAGAACAATTCAATCCAAATGAGGAGAAAGACTGAGAAAAAATTCATCCAATGACTTTGACACTGAGTTTATTAAAACTCAGTTGTTGATTTGAGCTAAAATATTGAAGATTACATAAAAAAATGATGCTAAATCTAAAAAAGATATATAATTTAAAGATACTTTAAATTGAATCAACATGCACTTTATGATGGGCAAAAGATTTCCGAATCAGTCTCTCACTCTGGACTAAAGAAGCTTAAATGGAAAATATTTCTTATTAGTTGACGCAAACGTGTGAGGGGAAACTTTTGAAACCAACAGAAAACAGTTTTTTTCATTCAGAAATACATGTAAATTTAGGATGAAAATGTAGAACAAGAAATAAAACTCCAAATAAGAATAAAAGCAGGAAGCTTTGGAAACCCCTCTCTCCACCTTCACTAGTTAAACATCATGTTTTCTTTATTTCATTTATTTACATTTATTACAACATTGATATAAATTAAAGCATTAACATCAAAATAAACGATCATGAACATGACCAAAGAAAATAATGAAAAACTATTTACTCAAAGATTCAAAGAAACATTTAAGGATGAATTTGACATTAGAAAAGCACAAATATAATACTATTTATTTGAGAAATGAGAGTAAATGTGTGAAATCAGGAATCTGTTGTTGTGTTTGATCACAGATTGTTCAAATTGAAACATAAAAAAACTGCAATGAACTGAAGATGGAAAGTGACGGTTTATGTCTGTCTTCCTCTTTTTATTTTGATGTTTTTTTTACATCTTTGTTATAAAACATTTTTGATTCTCTGTACTGATGATTGATATAGTTTTTGTTGGTAAAGTGGAAAAATAGAAATCAGTCTAAACACAGCTGAGGTCAGGCTCCGCCTCTTCCTGACTGTTTTCAGATGAACAATACTGAAGGATTTATGGTTGTTTTCTATCACATAATATAAATGTCAGACTGTAACTGTAACTGTAGCGTTTCGGTCTGTAGAAATCAGTGGACTGAAGTGGATTATTGTAAATGGGATTCAAATTGGATTGCATCAAAACAAACAAACGGTTGTTGCAGATCTTCTTTGTCTGCCTTTTTTTCCCTTGTTCTTTCCCGTATATACAGATTCCATCAACAGCACCAGCTAGAAAACAACAAATTACAGTACTGTAGAGCTAAAACTGTGCGGAAGATGTGAGCTCTTTTGGTTCCGTCCCAATTCAAGAGGCTGGGTGGCGGGTTGGGGGGGGGGGGGGGGGGGCATTTTAATGCATGAAAAAGTTGGAAAACAGGAAAACAAACTGAAGTGAAAAACCTCTGAGAGGCGACGTGAGAAGGTTTTTTTTTTTCATTTGGTGTTAGATGTGCCATGACATGCCTTGTTTACATTTTGAATTGGGGAGGAAAAGGACTTCCAGATCATCCAATTAAAGTTGTACCCCCCTAGAGACCCAATGCCCTTCCTCTGCTCAGCTTATTGGGTAGCACCCACTGCGAAAAAGCATTTGACTGCATTAACAGCAAATGAGGCCGACTTCATTTTCTTCATTAAAGCGTCGTTCTGAAGATTAAAAAAAAGATGGTCGTCGTCGGAGGCGTGCTCTTCCAAATTGGCTCTGCTAATTTGACATTCTTCATATTCTAGAGGACCGGCGGTGGTTATTGACTACATTTATAAAAACAAAAAGAGATATTGTTACGGTTCGAATAGCAATATAAAAAAGATACACGATATCCTGCTATTTGCACACCGTCTCCAACGATCATCGATTAGGAGCACCTACTGTGTTTTTAATATCCTGCAAATCTAATTAAGAGGCAATGCTGTGGTTTTGAGGTTGGGAGGAAACACGCACCGGCCCGCCGCACGCTGGAGAACCAGGACATTCAAATCACAGCACGTCCAACTAAAATCCTTCTCAAACCATTTCTCAAATCATTTGAAATATAAAACCCAGAGGAGCGTTTGTTGAAGTCAGCAAAATCCCTCCTCCTGGTTCTCAGATTCAAACCCCACTTCAGGACAAAACGGGACTCATCTGGCGAGGACAGGTCTCAATCCAGAGGGTGGACTCTCTCTTGTTTGTACTTAGAAAACACAGACGGTGGTGAGCCGTTCTCTTATTACGGCCAACGAAAAGCTGCCCCTTTGTCACGACACTTGAAAAAGTTCAAGATGATTCTGGCAGAAGAGGAGGAACACAAGCAGAACGCAGCCAAAACGAGGGACGGTTCCACTGGGGGACATCCATCTTATGGTAAGCACAGCTGAACCATTAACCTCATTAGTATGGCGGTCACACATGAGTGGAATGCAGCCTCCATGCTCCGTGATGGCAAATTGATGCTGATTCACTCCTAATGTTGCTCTGATAAATACAGACAGGAACAGGATCTGCTGCCCGTCATCAGGAATGGAAAAGTGGGATGTGCTGATGGACGGCAGAAGAGCCACAAACTGTCACGTAGAAGTTCAGATGTGTAGAGAGAAAAAGCTAAACTTAGATAATAATAAATCAAAGGTTAAGGATTTCTCTTTTCATTTCTAGAAAATATATCAATGAAAGGAAAACAAAGATTTTATCTTTGATCCTATTGATCCACTAATCTGGAGGAAAGATTTAAGCAAAATTCATTTTGGATGTGAATTTGGAAAATTGATTCAAATGGAATTTAGTCCAACTAACTTAAATCAAATTGAATTCATAAATCTGAATCTGTAAATCAATAAACTGCGACAACCAGCCTTCACATTTATATGTAAACTGTGTTAAAAGCAAAACCATAAAAGCAGTTTGGGATCCAGATATAACTAATGAAGAACTGACCTGTGATGATGACAACTTCTGCAAATAAAACCAAACGCTTACATTTATACCAGCTTCCACAACAACATGAAAAAACACTTATTTATGGTCAAAGTTGAAAAAAGTAAAAAGTAGCTAAATGTTGTTGTTTTTTTGTTTATTTCTTTTCTGTTTTCTCCCTTCACAGGATGAACTGAGCTGAAGGTTCAAATCTCGAACCTTCACTGTCACAGCCTGCAGGTTTTCATCCAGAGTTTATTCATTTAGGTTAAGTCAAATGCATGGAGCCAATCTGTACTTAACCCCTTTATGCCTGAGTTTGTTTCCAGCTAATAAAAAATAAAAGGTTTTTGCTAAAGTGGTAATTTTGGTTCTAAAGTGGTTTGGTGCATATTTGCAGCAATAGGCGAGAGTTAAAAGGGTTCAAACAGCAACTTGATTTTCAAACTACACTATCTTTTTTAAGGTATAAAAAAATTTAAATGAATGGAGAGTTAAAAATCCGAGAAAGTGTGTAAATTTGTGGTTCTAGATAGCAGATTTCAGGGACGAGCCATTTCCTTTTGCCCATCTAGATGCGTGTTTGTGCTGCACGCTTGGAAACAGGAATAGAATTTGCTTGACAGTCGCATTTGTACGAGTGAGTAAAGTTAAAGTACCATCAACAATCACAGGTATACAAAAGTGACCTGAAAATCCTTTAAACCCACACAGATTATTTGCAGCATCTGTAGCCTTTTGAATTCACCCTCGGTTCAGCACATTAAGTCCAGCCGAGAACCTCTGAGAGACAGTCAATGTGTCCACGGCACAGTGCGCGGGCCGTCTGCCGTGACGACAAGCGTGTGGCTCAGACTGCATCCCGGTGTCTTGCAAGGAACCCTGTTAAAAATGTCACTGCAGGGAGCGAAATGGCCGCCCCGGGGCATCACGGCCCCCTTTTTTCCACGGAGATAGAACACAAATTGCATCCTGGCAGTCACGGCGACTCTCCAAATGTTAGCTCTCAGTATCATTTTCCAGGCGCAGTGGCCTCAGAGAAAATAAATAAAGAATATGTTTGTAAATACATTCAGAGGCGGCAAAACGTATCCGATAGGGCAGTAAATGATAACGCGGCGGGGAGCTGTGAGGAATGTGTGTTTATCCCTTTGGAAGGCAATGACCTCTATCCCTCCTGACATTTACCCGCCGCCCATCCCCAGTCCACACCGGCAGGGCTGGCCTGTGTGTGTTGCACGACTTTAAAGAAGCAGAGTGCCCCCAACAAGAGCCCCCCAGCTTCAACCATAAACTCCTCCAGCTTCTGCAGACCCTGGGATCATTCAGGATGAAACATCTGCATGAAGTGCACTGATAAATCACTTTCATGAGGAATACTTGGGAACCGGGGATAAACTGCAGTGGGCAATGGCAAGTGAATTGAAAGAGAAAAATGTCTCCCCCCTATTTGGAAAGACATGTTCATTAGTCTTGTTTACTAACATATGGCAGGGGCATGAAACAGAGCGGCTGCTCTGATAAAACGTGCAGCTTAAAGACGCTCCGGCATCCGTTCAGAGCGTGAAACAAAGAACCAAATGTGAGACGACAACATGAGCGAGCGCAGAGAAAGGTTAGCTACAGGAAGTTGTTACGGGCTCCTCTGATTTGGCCTCTTTCCAAGGCTGCAGTTCGCCGTTGGATCCCTGAAGCATTAGCATCACACTTTCAAGCTGTTCCAACAGCCTGAGCGCTAACGGGCTAATGGGCTAATGGCTAATGGAAAGTCTGCATCACAGCAACACACGTCCACGATGCCACAAACACAACAATGTGGCGACAGAAATCTGATCTGTCAGTAATGAACCTCTGAGAGGACGGCAGTTTGATGTGGCCCATAAAAACGCTTTGCTAGCATCTGCGTGACCATTTTAGTTTGGGTATTAAGTTCATCCAAAAACTGCGTCACTGGGTTTGTTTGACCCATTTCCTGTTTTTAACGTCGATTGAATTTATTTATGGTTCAAAAGCAAAAAAGAAGAAAAGAGAGGTCCAGGGAAAATTAATTTTTTAGGGCATAAATGCTAACACTTTCTTGCTAGCACGCACAAGCAAGTCTGTCACAATACTTAACAGAAAAATGTGAATATCTCGGTAGTTTTCTTAAAGAAGACATCTGTCAACACTCTTCAGGATAAGCTTTAACAACCATTGTTTTCTGTGCTGCAGCCGTTTTGGTTCAAAATCTGATGTTGTTGACCTGAGACATATTAAAGTATTTCTGCAGGAATTGATCGCACCTCTTTTTAACCGGATGTTTGGCGGGAAATCACAAAGCATTATTCTGCAGACCGTTCCTTAAAGGGGTGAGGGTTAGGTCATATTGTTTTTTTTTAATGTGGCTATTAGATGCTTTGCTCACATATTAATGCATCAAATTGCCTAAAAGTATTTGACTCATCCGCTGGAGGGAAGGTGCTGACACACACAGAGCTGGAGCTGTGTTTAACTCCTCATTTCTTCCCTGGGTTGTTTAATCTGTGGCAGCTCTGCAGCCTCGGAGCTGCTGCCTGAGTTGTCAGCGGTGTAAACTACTGCTATCTAGTGGCGTGAGAATCCATTACACTGCAGGCAGACGTAGTTTTGCAGACTGATGACAAACAAGAGAAGCAAAATACAAGATGCAGAAACATTTGTAGGAAAACTGTGACACAAACAAATCAAATCTTCTTTGGTCACAGAGTTTTACTCCATTAATGTAGCAGCAACACAAAGCAGACAAGAGGCAGAAGATCAGAGAGGAAGCATTGAAAAGGGTCTTTTTTTTCTGCAGCTCTGCAGGAGGATGGAATTCATTCTGGTGAAGATGTTTATGGTTTGAGTGGTGAGTCCAGCTTCAGCGACCGTGAGACGAAGAGGAACCAGCATCAGCAGCAGGAAAACAAACTTCTG
Source organism: Oryzias latipes (assembly GCF_053564925.1). Classification (NCBI taxonomy): domain Eukaryota; kingdom Metazoa; phylum Chordata; class Actinopteri; order Beloniformes; family Adrianichthyidae; genus Oryzias; species Oryzias latipes. The sequence continues at coordinate 9,812,454 of NC_136237.1, read as the reverse complement.
CCGCCTCCCCATCACTGACACACTCACATCAGCCCCCCCCACTGTGGCCCCCTCACTACCCCGCCCTTCACTCTCTAACTGAAGTGTGGCGGCGATGAGTGATGAGCCCGTGTTTGGACTAACGACAGAGATGGGGTGTTAAACCTGAAGTGTTTAATTAACCCCACAATGGGCTGGCCTGTCAGCCCGGCCCATTCTCCCCTGATTGAGACTTCAGCTCTCACACACACAAAACCAGGGGCGTGTGTGCACGATTTCACATTCAGGAACGCACGCACCAGGCTGGGAGGGGGAGGACGAGGGGAGGGGAGTAAAGTGATAATACTCCGCCACAAACGCAAGATTGCTTTTTTCCCTCCCTCTCCTTCTCTAAAGTCCATTTTCTGGGTCAGTGCGTTGCATTCATTACTGTCTTTGAAGACACTGGGCTGAGGAGGAATAATGCTCCCCTTTCAGAGGGAGCGGGGAGCTGTGAGCACCGGAGTCAGGGCCAGGGGCCTGCCAGGGAGGTGGGGGAGCAGGGCGGGGACCTGGTAATATGTGACATCTTTATCTGGTTTTAATTCCAGTCATAAATATTGAATGCTTTATTTGCTCATCTGCAGTTGCCTCGACTCGCTCAGGGTTTGTGTCTTTACTTCATTTATTTTTTTATTTCCTGCTCCGCCAGCACACGCCAGCGTTCCTTATGTTGTAGCTGGGGGGCCAAAGCAATTGGATTAGGTAACGATTTTTCCATTTTCAAATGAACTCTAAAATGGACTTGAGCCGATTGAAACACTAAAAAGCCAGCCTGCAGACGGACTGAATATGAATAAAGCGTGATTTAAAGCAGTCTCAGATCTGCATCAGCAGACAGGAGGATGGAGGCCGTCGGCCGCTCTCCGAGACGCTGACACTGACATACAGAGCTTTTTGGGAGTCATCTCCTCCCCTGGGTGAATCAATAGGTACCAGATGACAGAGGCTCACACATCAAGTGGCGCAGTGACTGGGGGTGCTGCTGGAAATTTGCTTAAAGCCTACACCAATTAACTTCAACATGACAGATGCAGGCAGCCAATGAGTGAGGGGCTCTGCATCCTGCCTGACTCTGTGGGCGCAGAAGGAAACTCAGCTGTTAGACGGATGGCGAGCCCCTTTCTGTGTGTGTGTGTGTGTGTGTGTGTGAACACGCCAGGCCGGGGAGCGTGTGAGGAGGAGGAGGAGGGTGTGACGGCAGTGGCAGGGAGTAAATCTGCAGTGATTCAGGCCCTGTTCTCGCTCCTTAATGATGATGTCAATCTGTGGAAACGCACGCACACATTGGAGCTGTCAGGGCCTCATCAATCAGAGAGGGGTTTGTCAAAGCAGCCCAGGCCCAGATTAACGAGGCGGGGACAATGATGGCGCCGCATTTGCATAGAGAATTACCCTCATCTCAGAGAAAGTGATGGAGGCAGGAAACAGAGGCTGACAACGGGGATGTTAGCAGGCGTGTTGCTGCAGTTATCCAAGAAAGAAGCGTTTTCTGATCCATACTGCTGTATTTAACTTGACAGCAGACTCATAATTAGTGAACAAACTTGAACGTGCTTTATGACATTTACCACTGTGGTACAAACAACCAACTCTTTCTCATACTGAGGCTTTGAAGGGAGGACCCACACAGAGGCTTTTTTCCACTTGTAGCGCCGACTGCCGTACAACACTGTCCCAAATGAGACAGTGATGAATCAAGTGGCTCTTTACTCACTTTTTATGAACTCATCCAAGAATACGTTCAGTCTGTCTTCACCTCCAGCAAGTGCCCCCCCCCCCCCCCCCCCCAGCTCCATTGTCAGGCAGATCACACAATGGTTAAAGCTACATATTAACTGGGTCTGTCGGTTTTCCTGCCATCTGCCTGAAGGGCAGCCCCCCCCTCTCTGACAGGCAGGACAGTGCGGGTCGGGTCACCTGCCGGGACGGGCCAGAGTACATTAAGCCTCAAAGGTTGAACTCCTTGGTGAAGTGTGTGTGTGTGGGAAGGAGGGCTTCAAAAGGAGGATTGTTGGCCGTCAGCAAAGGACATATATCTGCTCTGGCAGCTGTGCGGGACAAGAGAGCGCCCGGCCGCGGTTCCTGTCTTTGTGTTTTTTATTTGTGCCCCCTCGTGTGAGAGAGAGTGGGGTTTAGTGCATGTGTGCCGGCAGGGGGCCGTCCTCGCTGAGCGGCCGCACATTTAAGGTGTCACCCGAGTGATAGAGAGGCTCCTCCTTCACGGGAGGCCAGCAGCTGCCAGGTTTTCAGCAGCTTGTGCAGAAGACTCCACATCAGTTAGTGGTCAGAGTTTGGCTGAACGCGTGAGGAGAACCGCAGGATTTACAGCAGAGGTCGGAGGTCAGAGGTCAGAGCATGGAGAGTTGCGAGATGTGTCCTCCTCCATGGATGCAAGCTCGTGTGTAGGAAGGCAATCAAAGTTACATTAAAGACACATTTTTAAACAAACATCACCAAAAGTTCCTCCTCTGTGTTCTTAGTGAAGGTTTTGCTAAAGGTGAAACTCAATCCTTCATAGTTCTGCAGCATGTCTGCCGAAAAAGGACTCATAAAGGTTAAAAAGATCCTGTGGTTCAACAATTAAATGTGAATTTTATGATCCAAACCTTGAAATAAATGAATCTAAACCAAAATGACCAAAATTTAAACTTATGAATGATTTACTAATCCTTTACTGATGATCCTTGAATTCCTTTTATCTTTGTCACTTAGTCAATATAAAACATGTTTTCTAGAATTGTTATTTTTTTCTTTATTTTAAAGCATCGTGTTCTAATTTCAAAATATTCAGAACAAAAGAAAAACCTTTTTTAATAATCTAATAAGTATGCAACAAAGAAACAAAAACAAATCCCAAAGAATCTATTTCAATAGTTTTCTGAGCCAATAAATGATCTCATCTTTTCATTTGGTGCAAACACATTTTTGATTTTGAAAAAAATCTAATTAGTTCAAATAACCAAAGAGGCTGAAATCCAACAGTTTCTAATTGTTTGCAAATATGTGAAAATAATAAAATTTCACAAATGTAATGATGAACATCAAGAAGTATAAACACGCAGTAACAAAAAGACATCATTAACAATACCAACTTTAAATACCGGTATGTTTTCTAAGGAGACCGGAGAAGTTGCCAGATCTGCTGAACGTGGTCAGTATTTTCTCATTTTTGTGCATTTCTCAGCGGTTAATAAAATAATGGATTTCCTTTTAATGTCTATTTTAATCTTATGTAGTGCTTATTTTGAGGAAATGGTCATTTAATTCCCTCGGTTTATTTTATGTCAAAAAACAAAAAAAAGCTGCATAAAAAAATGACTGCAACATTAGCCTTGAAGCCTCAGAGCATTTTTATTTCAGAAGAACATGAACAATTGAATCAATTTAAGATGAATTAAATGAATTAAAGTCTTTTCATCATTTTTTTTAAAGTGGACATTAGATTTATATTTATTTTACCATCCAGACAGGAAAAAAATCTAATCTTGTGATATTTTTGAAATGTCTGAATTTGCCTTTGAGGTAGATAAATAAATGAATTATTCATGGCTTCATTTATTCCATCCAGAGGACAGTGTTTGAAAACGCATCCACTCAAAAGCCCCTCACACCTTTGACCTCGCATGAAGTTGGAGGGGAGGAATGGGAACCTAACAGTTTCATCCTCTGGATGTTAAAACGCGGACTGAAGAGAAAACCTCCGCATTTTTAAATAAAAGGGGCTGAAACATCCAAAGCATAAAAAGCATCAAAGCTGTTATTTTGGGTCAAACTGTTGTTTGGATGTTTCCTGAATTGACCTTTAAATCTACTTAGAGAACAGCCTCTCCACAAACTGTATTTAAGGCCAGTAAATAAATAATAGTCTCATTAATCACCTGCAGATCAGAGCAGACACTCCAGCTTCATGACAGCCCCTTTTTTTCCTATTACACTGTCATGGACCAATGAACTCCCTCTCCTGTGCCACTCCACCAATCAAACATCTGGCATCTGCAGGTGGGTCGGGGCGACGACCAATCAGATCCCTCCCTGACGGGGAGGAAGGGGGATCGGCTCCGTGCCCGGATCCTCCTAATCTCACCAATGGGAGCGCAGCGCTCCTTGTAATCCAATTAAAGGAGCGTAAGCGGTTTGTTAGACACTGGGTGTTAATGTAAGCACTTTCCAATATAGTGTGGGCTGATGGGAGCCAGGCTGGGGAGGCAGTTGGTGTGTGGAGCCGCATACAGCTGGAGGGGCTGCGGCGCTAATGTCAGGATCAGCAGATTCTGATGGTATTTGCTCTGGCCTTTTGGAGTCTCATTTGTACCATCTCAAATCAGGCTTGTGAAGGGGGTGGGGGTCCCTTAAGCGCCCACAGTGATAATTCTGCTTATCTCTGGTTGCTCTGCATCAGACGTGATGATGGAGATGCTCGCGGAGGTCAGCGGCAGGGCCGTGAGGCCGGCGTGCAGGCGCTTCAGCTGCCTCGTGCGCGCAGGACCTGTGTCCTCTAATTGTCATTCAACGCCGTTCCTTCTGCACTCCACGCAGAGGCTGCATGATCCGGCAGCATTCATTAAGCGTGCAGTGTGCAGGCGGACCTACAGACCATCCAGCAGCTGCACGTGAACACGCTGCATCTGACACGAGCAACTTAATCACATCTCCTTTTTCCTCTTTCGCAGATGCACCGAATTGAACCTAATTAGATGCTACATCACCTCAGTGAGAGGCTGCGCGGCAAATCTTATTAAGAAAAAGCAGCGTGTTTCTCCAGCGCAGGCTGATTCCTTCACATGCTGGCGTCCGTGGGAGAAAGCCCCACTGAGGCGTATTCTCCTGCCCCTGTAACTAATGACACCGCTGCCCAGATCTGACAGTGAGCTGTGTCTGTATATTGTGCTTAATATCATAATAATAATGAGAGCAAATTAGAACAATCAATTTCCATGACCGGTTGTTGATTGGAGGAGGAGGTGGAAGTGACAGGAGGTGATCCATCATCCTCGGTGAGTCACATTAAGGAGAGCGCCACGGAGCAGGTGGGCCGGGCTGGGGGCCAGCCACAGCCAATGAGGACAGGCTGGAAGGGGGGGGGGGGGATCCATTACCCCCAAATCAAGTGCTAATGTAGCAGTGAGGAGGTTCAGAGCAGGCGAGGACGAGGAGGAGGGAGGGAAGCCACATCTGAACATGCGTACTTTGAAGAAGGCTGCATCCTGCTGCTTTCCCTGAAGTCCTTAACTGCTGCCGCTCACCTGGATCAGGTGTGTTGGGGTTAATCAGAAAAACATTTGGACTGCAGTTTGACATCAGTGTTACAGCTTCCATAGAAACACCAGAACCATCAGACTCTTTTGCAGACCACAAATCAGCCCTGAGCTCTACCTCCTACTCCACAAGGGGTCAGTAAAGTCTCCCAGAGCCGCCTGCAAAGCATCAATCAGCACAGAGAGGCGTTTGTCCCACAGTCACGAGGCCACAGAGCCGGAATAATGGATCATCAGCGGCTGACCTCTCCACCAACACAAGGTTGATAGTTGTGACCAGGATTGTGGAAATAATTATAGTGATGACAGTCAGTCCCCTTCATGGCTTTTAAATGAATCCAGCGCTCCTTGTGACCTCACAAACTCGCACTTCATCTCTCCGGCTGCTGGATTCCACCTCTATTTCCGGAGCTCTCATCTAAAACTCCTCACTTTTAAAAAAAGTGCTTTAAGTCCATTTCCATCTTTTATCAGCTTGTGTCAGAGTCTTCCTCTCTAATCCTATTTCTGCTAAACGATGGCATGGGGCGAGCATATTAGATTCCATCAGCAGCCATCAATCACAGCCGCACTTAACACGATCTGCTCCCCAGTTTATTCAGAGTGAACAATGGGGGACAGACACGGCCCGCCTGCAACACAGCAAATGAGGAATTTAAATACTGCACAAGAGACTGCACAGGCTCGGCGAGGGGGGGGGGGGGGTTGATTAAAGGCCACAATATCTGCTTTTCTGGACAGATGATCTGTCATTCTGCTGCAAGAACACGGTTATGGAAATAATGGTCTGCTAATGTGGACTTACTCTGACCCAGCAGAACACACACACACACTTTGCATGTACCCCAACACACACCCTCTACATACACACACAACACTCACACACTCTATGCATGTACACCCACACACACACATACACAGTACATATACACACTACACTCACACACACACACACACACACACTCTATGCATGTACACCCACACACACACTCTACATACACACACTACACTCAAACACACACTACACTCACACACACACACTGTGCATGTACACCCACATACACACTGCACACACACACACTGTATATACACACACTGTACATACCCACCTTACACTCACAGACATTGTGCACATACACACACTATGCATACACACTATGCATGCATCCCCCTACACACTGTATACACACACTGTACACAAACCCACTGCGTTCACACCCACTGTATACACAGAGACACGCACACATTGTACACAAAACACACTGTGCCCATACACACACACAGTGCACACTTACACACACACTGTGCACACTTACACACAGAACGTGTACACACGCACACAGACTGATCACACCCTTCTGTGCAGTATTGATGGGTAATTTATCAAATGGTCCTTCATTCACCGCTGAGATGAAATTAAATCATGTGGTTCCAGATCCTGATTGTGGTCCTGAGATTTCCCTCTTGTAAATTATGTAAATGAGGAGTTCAGATCTCAGATTTGTCTGCACAGCTTCCCCTGCCACTCCGGGTTTTCCTGATTACCCGCCGAAGATTGAAGAGGATGCTGGGAGAAATCTGCGTGATGGAAAGGTCACAGCTTCAGAAGAGACAAACAGAAGCATGTCTTCCTTCTCTGATCCCTCAAACCAGAAAAGCCTGTCATGTTTACCGTGGAAAAGTCATGAAGAAGTGTCAAAGAGTGATGGGAGACTCCTCTGGATGTTTGATCATCAGTGGAAGAAGATCACACTGGATACACACTCTGCAGTTCAGCCGAAGTCACCTCTGCTCATCAGAAAGAAGAAGAATCATGTTTTCATGTTTTCTACGAGTCCAGACGAGAATAATGATTTTTCTGAATAATAACTCCTAATCTGTAATTATGCTTTTCTTCACGTTGACGTTTATCATTAAGTTGGAACAGAAGCTCATGATGAAAATGTCATCCAGCCTGCAACACAAACCTTTGGGTGACAGTTCATCTCTGCTTCCGTCTTCACAGCAGGTCGATGTTTCCAAATAAACAGGAGGTTGATTCATTATCTTCGTGTGAAAGGGGCCGCTTGTATTGATCACCCCACAGTTAATTATTACTCAATAGTTCATCTAAACCCTGCACAGCTGCTCTGCGTCTTCATCATCCTCCTGCTCTTCATCATCATCAGGATGATCCCAGCAGAAAACAGACGTGAACCTTCTTTGCAAGTTTCTGTCAGGACGATCTCCGTCGGGACCATTTACGGCTGATTTCAAGAACAGAATATCCAGGAAGTGTCAGCATGGGACCAAAGGACTCAGACCGACAGGGTCTGTCTCATGCTCGTCTTTTCTCTCAAACTTCTCATCTACAGACAGAACAAACACATGCAAGAATAGATTGGGCAGGGATTAAACCACCAACCCTTCTGCTCTCATGAGCCATTGCTCAGACTGTCAGTTCAAGAAAGGAAAAAATAACAAGAATAATTGAAGTAAATACATTGATGAAAGGTTTTTAAAGTAAAAAAAAAGTGATGAGTCTTTGTTTGGAATTGATTCAAGTTTAGTGATGATACTTCTGTGAACCATGACTCATCCCTGCCCTTTCATTCACTTTCAGACCATTTTTTGGGGCTGTGTAGTGACAAAAGTCTGGCGATGCGATACGTTTCATGATGCACATGCAAAGCTATATATCCCAAGACTGGAACAGACGCAATATCACAATTTTAAAAATAGTCTGACTTTAAAAGCTTTGTCTGAATGCTAGTACACCTTTCACATGAACCAGGATGTATAAAACAATTTTATTAAATTATCATAACTTTAAGCACTGTAAGTGCCCTTGGTTAACCACCGGTCTACAAAATGCTTGTAAAAAGAAAAATAACCTCTATAAAAAATTCTTAAAACAGAGGACAAGAGAAACTGAACAAAGATATAAGTCATATAAAATTAACTAACTGAAATAACACGTTACAGTAAAAAAGTGTACTTCAATAATCTACTGAAAGAATATAAATACAACGTAAAGCGAGTTTGGGAAATATTAAATAACATCATTAAAAATGGGACAAAAAAGCGAACTTATCCAGATTACTTTACAGATGAAAGGGGTCAAAGCTATGACATCAATGTAGCAGCAAACGGTCTCAATAACTATTTTGTAAACGTGGGTCCAGAGTTGGCAGCGGAAATTCCAAAATGCAAAACTAGCAAAGACAAGAATCCACCCATCGAAAGGATCCCACACTCAATCTTTCTTTCTGATGTGAACGAAAATGAACTGATATCAATTGTGAATAATTTCAAGAGTAAAAACTCAAAAGATTGTGAGGATATAGATATGAAGGTGGTGAAAAAAGTCATTTATAGTGTATCTAAGCCTCTAACATACATACGTAACTTATCATTACGAACTGGGAGATTCCCAAACCAAATGAAAATAAATGAAAATAAAGTGATTCCTATCTACGCATAAGAGTGGAGACAAACACCAATGTATAAACTATAGACCTGTTTCTCTTCTTCCACAAATCTCAAAAAAAAATTAGAAAAAAATATTCAATGATAAATTAGTTTTATTTATTGAAAAACATAACATTATAAATGTAAACCAATATGCTTTTAGAGAAAATAGATCAACCTCATTGGCTATCATTGATGCTGTGGAGGAAATCACAAAGGCTCTGGACAAAAAGAAATATGCAGCTGGAATTTTCATTGACTTAAAAAAAGCATCTGACACTCTCAATCATGACATCCTACTTGACAAACTGGAAGTGTATGGGATAAGAGGATTAGCATTAACTTGGGTCAAAAACTATTTAAATGGAAGAAAACAATTTGTCAAGATTGATGAATTTACATCAGAAATCATAGAGATAAGTTGTGGTGTCCCACAAGGATGAATTCTGGGCCCGCTGCTATTCGATATTTACATAAATGATATATTCAATGTTTCAAAGCTTATGAAACTCATATTATTTGCTGATGACACAAATATATTCTGTTCTACAGACAATCATAGGGAACTTATCAATGTGGTGAACACAGAGTTAAACAAAATAAAATCATGGATGGATTACAACAAATTATCTTTGAACCTAGAGAAAACCAAAGTGATGCTTTTTGGAAACTAAAACACAAATAAAGAGCTCTCAATTGAAATAAATAATGTCTTAATCGAAGGTGTTACAGAAATCAAATTCTGAGGGGTTTTTATCGATGACAAACTAAGTTGGAAGCCACACATCAGACACATGGAAAACTAAAGTCTCAAAAAGTATTTCAATCGTAAATAAATCTAAACATATATTAGGATACAACAGTAGATATTTATTGTACTGCTCCTTAATATTACCATATTTCACCTACTGTATAGAAATTTGGGGGAATAATTACAAGAGCTCACTAAATCCTCTCTTTTTACTTCAAAAACGAGCCGTCAGAATTGTACATAAAGCTGGCTATCTTGATCATACAAACAATCTATTTTATCAATCAAGACTTTTAAAACTGCATGACCTTGTGGATTTTTACACTGCGCAACTTTTATACAGAGCCAGTTAGAAATTGTTACCATTCAACATCCAAAAACAGTTCTTAGAAATGAAGGAGGAACAAACTGAGGGGATGTAGGAACTTCAAGATCAAACTGATAAGAACCACAAAGAAAGGTTTTTGTGTGTCGGTGTGTGGCACTAAACTTTGGAACGGTTTAAGTAATGAGCTCAAAAAATGTTCAAATATTCAAGAAAATGTATTTTTGAAACTCTTATTTCAGGATGTGAAGATAAGAGGATTTAAGGATCAACAGGTGTTTAAGTAATTCCAAATACATGTGTGAACTTGATTTTGGTGAAATAATCAAAGTTCTTTTAATTACAACCAATATGTATTACTTTGTAATGTGCAATAATGATTACTGAAATGTTTAAATTACAATCAATAAGCTATTGATTTTGTTTACTTGATCTGCAATGTGTAGCAATAATTACTGGTTTAATGTTATCATGTGTTCTAATGATAATCAATTATTATTACATTTCGGTTACCGTTACTGTTTACTGAAATCATGAATGAATGTTTTCTGAAGATCATGAATCATTTCTAGGCACTGGATTTTGTTACTTGAAGAGAATCTATCTGATCAGAACCGGATTTAAAAACACTGTAAAACTATCAAATGAATGAACTCAGTAGGGGTGGGATTATATAAACTTGCTTCTTCCCACTCCTTTTCAAGCAATAAATCAAACTCTACTTATACTTCAGTTAATGATCACTGTATTTAATTAAGCAAATGTGATTTAAGTGACATTTTTGTTTTGTTTTCTGTCTTTTAAATCTATGCATTTCATCATTTATGTAATGAGTTTGATAAATATGTGTAAATTCTTTATTGCTTTGACTACAATGCTTGAAATAAATCAATAAAATAAAAAAAAATGTAAAAAGTGTATTCAACAAACAAGTTTTTTCTACCCAAACAAACTCAAAGGGCTTTTATTTTGATAAATTATTAAATATATTTTCAATACAGTGATCCCTTGATTATCGCGGGGGTTACGTTCCAAATAGAACCCGTGATAAGCAAAACCCGTGAAGTAGAAACCTTTATTTTTTTTACAATTATTATACAATGAAATACACTATTATACATTTAAAAGAAAGAACAAACCATTTAACAGGCTAAATCAATTGTTTTTTTAACAAACAAAAGTACTTTAGAAACGTTTTTTCAACAAATAACTTCTGTAGTGTGCTGTCAAATAATAATTTCAATCATCGATAAGAACAGTAGGCTTTAAATTGCGGATATTAGCCCCGCCCACCGCGACCCGAGTGGATTAAACGGAAGAAAATTTAAAATGATTATGAAAAAAATAAAAAAGTACAGTGGGACAGATAGTGACTCCGGTCTTCTTTTTCACTGCTCTTCATACTGAGCCGCTGCATCCTCTGCAGCGTTTTTTCCTTTTGAAGCCCGCGGTGCAGCTGCAGGTGTGTTTGTGTTTATGGAGAGGAACATAGTGATAGGCATTTGTATCTCTCTTTTTTCTTCTTTGCTATAAGATCCTTATACACCGACATGCCCCCATCGATTATGTTGGAGAACTGTAATGAACGGCTCATCAAAGGGTCCCATTCTTGAGCTACTCGCTGTGTGACTTTTTAGCCAATCAGAATGCAGAACACAATGCACAATCCAAATCCGTGAAGTAGCGAAACCGTGAAAAGCAAACCGTGATATAGCAAGGGATCACTGTACTAAACTTTGTCTGGTTTCCTTCCACAACAAAATCTTTTGTTTGTATAAAGATTTGTAATGTTTAAATGTGTCCTAATTAATTTGGTTGTTTTGTGTGATTAAGAAAATAAAAGCCTTGTATTTCCATTACAGCAGGTTTATTAGCTCAGCTAAAAGTCGACAAAGCTAAATCAGGGTCAGGCAGGCAGAGGGCGATGACAGGCAATGAGATCATCAGAGGAGAGACGGGGTACTCAGGTGTGCGGCATCCAGGGAGTGTGCGCTGGGGTTGCTGGGATATGTAGTGTGACTAGAACTCTGGGGACGGCTCCCGCCGGTGACCAGAGGGGGAGACAGAGCTGTGACCTCTGACACCAACATGGCAATGTGCCTATTTCAGCTAAAACTGAGTTGTGTACGTGAGTCATTGAGTTGTGTAACAACTACTGTGAGCCTAATGAATGAAAATTGACTGCAAGATGGTTCTTGAGCAAGATTTTCTTTTGTTTTTGAAAGAGTTTTAGTGAGCTGCCATCCAGTGGTCGGGGGTTTAAGAGGAACAAAGACGTGGGATGCACGCACACAAACATTATAAAAGGATATCTGTGTTGCCAAATAAAAATATTGTGATAATTCACAGAATGTATTTTATTTCATACACTTCTACTTTTCATCACTTCAGTTTTCAGCAATGAATTGATCAAGATTTGATCAAACCATGTCTTCTTCGTATTGCTGTAACGATTAATCGATCAGTCGATGAATTCATTTCTACTCATACGATCCAACAAGACCGATCTGTCTGAGGCAAATTGGTAAAGGGCCTATGCCATTCAAAATCAACTTATTTAGCTTTTAAGTCTATTATAATGTTAATTCCTTACTGAAAAGCAGTGTTTTGATTCATTCACGTATTTCTGAGTATTCCTTTAAAAACCCACACTCTAAGCACCAGCCGCTCATGTTTCATTGAAATTGTTCTTTAGTGTGCCAAAAGTAATTTATTTTATCATATGTATGGATATTATTCTGAAATGCTTAAGAAAAGCATGATATAGGCCCTTTGATCAAACCGAATGGAATCAACCTATACCATTAAAAAATCATTTCAAAAAAAGATAAATCGATAATTGAAATAGGAAAATACCCTTTGGATTGAGGCATGGTATAGGTTTATTTTACTATGAGGTAAAAACAACCAAGTGCATCACAGCGGATGATCAAGCTACCAGCTGAAGGCCTAGGAGGCAGAGAAGATCCTACAGGATGCAGCAGACACAGAAGCCCTGTCTCCTTCATGGAATCAGCTCAGCGATCTCTCCTCAGCAGAATTCATTTCCCAAGCATGACAGCGCAGACTGTCACAGTCACATGACACAAAGCGTTTCAGCTGCGGCATCAGGAGCAGCATCGAGACAAGCTTGCATGTGTGACTGGTCCTGTCATGTGTGAGGAACTGAGGGATAGATGTTGAGTAAATGTATGTCAAACTCACGAGAGACTTATCGATGTGTTGTGAGAAACGGCTGACAAACCCATGGAGGGAATTCAAATATGACAGCAAAGTTGTCATATTTGGCAAAGTTCTCTTCTTGCCACAGACAGCATTTCCTGCTCCTGAAAAAAGTGCTGGAGCTGCTTAAAACACCTTCATTCTGCTTCTAGTTTCTTTAAGACGGAAGAGGGAAATAACGTCTTCAGGCTCGGTTCGAAATGTCTTCATGTTCATTTCGGGTCCCAGGAGTTTCTTGTCTGTAAGTCTGTGGCGTTGGCATCAGCCCAGTCTTTGACGTGGACTGTTTTTCATTCAGACTTCCCTTTCTTATTTTCATTGGTTTCACTCTTTTTCTCTTTCAATGGTTCATCTTTCAAATTGTTCACCTAAAAGTTTGTATGATGTAATGTTTCTGCCACTAAAATGTTAACATATGCTATCATGTAGTAATCAGTCCATTTGCAATTCCATCATCTGTAGATCCATGAATCAGCCGCTCTCCCTGGACAGACACTACTGGATTGTTTCAGTTTGGAACTTGGTATTGTTGTTCCTTAAAATAGATAAAAATAGACATTAGAACTCGAACTTAAAAAAGAGAGCAAGGAATGCATAAGTAGTGATGAAACTACTGAAACCACTTCAGCCTCAACGAGGCAAATGCAGCCAAAGGCTGCGGCGACGAGCACATCAGCTCCACCTCTCCTGCTGTTTCCGAGTGTGCGCCGCTCTACGGCAGCAGCAGCATCGTTTGGATTCACTCGTCTGGTCCAGATGACCTTGAGTTAATAAACCCAAGCAAGTGTGCCTCAAAAATTATCCGGCGTAATTTCTCTGCAGTTTCCTTGGGTTAAAAAGTGGTCCTGCATGCTGTTTGCAGACAGTTCATCACAATTTGATTACATCTTAGTGATGTTTGCTGAATTCTCCTTTTTAGTTTTTTTTTTATTGTCATTTAAGGTTTGAGCAAAGTTTGAGATTCTGTTGTGAGAGTTTAAATAAAGGCATTTAAAAATATCAAAAGAAAGTATGTGATAGCTGTCCTCTGGGGTCTGGTCTGAATGGATCTGCAGGACAAATCTGTCTCACTCCAACTGGAATTCAAATTTATCTATATAGCCAAATATTACAACAATAGTCACCTCAATGGGCTTCATACCAGTAATTGTGTAATAAGCATGAATCTTAAAGAACATAAAGTGATAGAACTCAATAACTGATAGCTAAACTGAAACTAAACAGACTAAACTAATCTGGGCGTCCCTGCCCTTAGACCCTCTTTCACGGTAAGGAAAAACTCCTAAAAAAAACGTATTCCGGAAAAAAGGAGAAACCTCAGGGATGTCCACATGAAGGAGGGATCCTCCCCCAGGATGGACAGGCGACGTCCCAGAACTCTTAGAGAAGAACTAGCTTATCAAACTACATTTTTAAATAGTCCAGCTGATGGAAATTCTTGCTCTGTTGTTCCTTTACATCCTGTGCACACGTCTACAGTCTGTACGAGGGGTGTGTATTGGCAAGAGTCTGGCGATACGATACAATACGTATCCAGATATTGTGCTGGAACACTTTTTCTTTCTCTTTTTAAATATGACTTTTTACATTGTAATAAAATGGTCAAATTCTGTTTATTCAATGATCACAATGTTAAGCACTGCAACTGTATCTCATATATAAGTTGCTTTTACCCAGGCAAATTCATAGTGCTTTTATTTTGGTAACTTAAAATATAGAAAGGGAACAATCAACATTGTCTGATTTCCTTAACAAAATTTATTTGAGTATAAGAAAAAAAAAGGAATGAATGTGCCTTAACCAATAAGGTTCTAAAGTATGATCAAGGAAATAAAGTGCTGTTTATTGTCAATATTGCTAACAGTAGCTTCTCCAGTACTTTTAAACGGAGCGTGAACCAGGAGCCTTAATTGGTACTTCAAAAATAAAGGGGGCAAAAAACACTAATTCTTTGCTGAAACAATAAAGTGTGATGATGATGATGATGATGATGATGATGATGATGATGATGATGCAGCATATCAGGATGAAGGAGACGCTTTAAATTAATGTGGCAAAGATCCTTTTTTTACATATCAGTCTGCATTGCACCGCTGCAGCCACGCTTTCTCACACACACATGGAAGTCAACTGTTAACGGTCATCGCCACGATGTTGCCCGTTTTTCATAGCATTGTACACATCACTCTGATTGATCTGGTCGCTATACTACAATCCATTGCTTGGAGGTTCTGCAGACATTTGGTCCGCTTTGCCAATAGTATTTTAACCGATGCTAAGTGCATTAGCCGCTGTGAAGCTGCACTGCTTCACTCGTTCTTGTCTGAGCCAACACAAAGCACCACAATCCGCGTTTTTATATGTTACTGGCAGCAACATGGCCCAGAGTTTCAGTTCAGTACCCATCCCAAGTAAAAACTAAGTAGTTCAGGTCTCATAACAACGAAAAAAGCTGCCTCTAGCTAATGTCTTCCTGTTGTCTTGTGTGGTGTAGAGCTGCTCAAAGCAGGGACCACAAAGGGTGTCACTGCCCGTGCCGTTTGCGAGTGTTTGCTTCACCATTGAAAAACGTGGTTTTCGCATTGGAAATTCGACATGCGTTGCTGTGCTTACTGGGATAGCTTAAACTTTGGGATAGCTTATGCTTTGATTTTGAATCGAAAAAAGGTAAAGTGGACTTTGTGGACATTTGTGAGCCAATGGCAACTTTCTCACGACTTTGGTTCAATTTCACAGCTTCGTGAAAGGTACAAGATAAATAAGGTCCCCAAAAACCTGCCGCTAAACATTGAGGAAACTTGACGAAATGCGCGGCATTCGTCGTTGCAGACCTGAGCCTTACATATGACATCTTGACGAACAATGTAAATAAGCGCGGTAAGGAGAGGTCACGGGTTCAAGCCCTTAATACGGCATGACAAACTGCAGCCTGAGGACGTGAACCATGTTATAACATTAAATGAACAATTTTCTTAAAAATATTCACACCTTCAGAATCCCTTTTACCATGTCATGTTACAAATTGGTGGTGTTTACAGCACAGATAGGGAAGATGTAGCATCAAAAAACACCAAAAATCCTTGATGTGTCTAGCTGTGATTACCAAGTTTTCCCATTGTTTTCTAGCCGCAAAACAAAGGCGATCAGCTAGACGTAAAATATTAACAACTTGTTCAATTTTAAGTCTATTGGGCTAGTTTGTGTATTTCTGTGTTCGGAATTGGAAACTCTATCATTTGTGACCACCAACATTTATCTCTAGACCTTAGAAATTTGTGCCGTGTGGTCCCTACTCAAAGAGGCTCTGTGTGCTCTGCTGCCAACTAGCGGTCGGAGGGTGAAGTGGGCAACAAGTCAGACACTGAAGGACGCTCAGAAATAACTAAATAAATATCGGCCTGGCAGCATTTTGCCGAAACGATTTGTCTTTTTTTTTTTTTAACTTGTCCTGTCCAACAGCTAGGCAGACAGATGAGAGCTGAAGGCCTCTTGTGTTGGACATATTTTACTTTAACAACAGGGGTTATTAATCTTCAGACAAACCAGAGGTATATCTGAATAAACCCCTTTTGTAATCGAGGCCAAACTTTATTCATTTTAATCATATTTGAAAATCTTTTGTGTTGGACCGGACGAAAAAGGAAAAAAGGGAAGAAGAGAGAGGGATGTTAGAGAGAGGGGTTGATAGGAGGGTGATCATAGGAGGGGGGGTTAAAACAAATCTCAAAGGGCGGGGCCTGTCCACACACACACTCAAATATTATAAACACACCTGTTAGCTCCAAAAATGTCCACATGTCAACATGTACACAATACAAATAGTGTTCACACATGCATACTTATGCCTTCAAACCAACTAGTGTGAAATATTTCATTCAATCAATCACGCAAAATATTAGTGCAAAGGTGAGCTAACACCTGTGCTCAATTGAGTGTTTATGTTCTTCTAAAATGGATGGTGGAATGTGAAAAGCAGGAGGGAGAATGCCCAGCCATCCCCACACCAAGACCCCCGCCGCAGCAGCCGCGGCAGCCGCGGCAGCCAGAACCCCCCAACGCCACACGGCAGCAGGCAGAGAACAACCGCCCCCCAGGGCAATCACATCCGCTACCCAGGCAAGGGCCAGCAGGACCGCCGCGGAGCCCCCAGAGCCAGAGAGCAAGGAGGCATGGGGGGGAAAGAGAGTGCTGCCCCAGCCCAACCAGGAGAGCAGCCCCCCCGAGAAGGCCCCACCCGAGAAGGGTGCCTACAGCCCCAGACGAGCACCTTATCACCACCCAGGAGTTCTGGACATCCCCCCGCCCCAACCCAAGGTACGAGCCAGGACCCCCCAAGGGAGACCCGTTCCGCGCTCCAGGCAGCCACCCACCCGGCCCACGGTTGGTCCAGAAAGGAGCAAGGCAGAGGCCAGACATCCCCGCCCAGGAGGGGGGCACCCCGGGGAAAAGGGGGGCCCACGAGGGGTGTTGTAAACATGGCCCGACCAGGTTCGGCCACAGTTGGAAATTTGGCGAGGCCCAGCACCTGGGGGCAAGGACCAGAACCCACTCCACAGGGAAACTAACACCCCCGGCTCGGGTGTGATGTGATCCCCTGCTTCTGGCCTTGCCAGAAAGCTCAGGGGTCCCTCTCCCTGCGTGTAGAGAGGGCCGCCGGGCCCAGGAAGCCAGAACCCAGGGGACACGGCCGCCATTGCCACGGGTCCTGTTCCCCTTACCAGGGATGGAGTAGGGACAGATGGTCCAAGGTCCCACCTTCCTTGCAAAATGCGTGTGTGTTTGTGAGGGTGTGTGTGTGCATCTATGTGTGTTTATGTTGGAATGTATATTTTGAGGGGTGAAGGGTGTTTGTACTAAGGGGGTGCAGTTAAAATTGGCAGGTAGGGCACTGAGGGGACATCTCCTGATTACTCACAGTGATGTCCTATCACCCTCCCCACCAAGGGGCCCTAAATGTCTGAGGTGCGGTTAAAATTGGCGGGTAGGGCGCTTAGAAGACATCTGCTGCTTGCTGGCAGTGATGTCAAAGCACCCCCCCCCCCACCACCAAGGGCCCTACATGTTTAAGGTGCAAATAAAACCGAGAGAGGGGGGTCCATTCCATATGGCAACCATGGGAGGGGGACCACTGCCAGGTAGCCCCCCCCCAACCCGAAAGGTGCATCACAGGCTAAACCCCCCACCCCCTCACCCTAATATGAGATTATATGAGGAAGGGGGTAAATTGGGGAAAGCTGTTAGACTGTCCCCTGGTGGTCAAACAGCTGTCCCCCAGCACCCCCCCCCCCCCCCCCCCAGCATTGGGCCCAGGTCCCCTCAGCCCAGGGGTCCCATCCCCCGAGGCGCCGACACTCCAGGCCCAGGACCACCCACCCCGCACAGAGAGAGAGGAGCCAGAAAGCGCCCCCCCCACCCCCCACCCCCGAAACGATTTTTCTAACGCCCCTTCTGTACATATTAACAGGTTTAACCTACAGTGAGCCGCAGACACACCTGTTCATATGTTTATTCAAACTCCTGGGTCTGTTTTCATCAACAGAAACTGCCTTCAGCATCACCTTTACACCTTAAAAGGGTTGTTTTATTTCTGGTTTGATGCCAAACAACAACAGCTCCATCTGTGATGCCAACTCATGCAAAACAGAAATTCCTCTTTAGATCATTTATTCAACAATCAATCATTGCATTTTAACCTTGTTTATCAGACGTATTGCTTAAAAAATCACCCTCTCCGCTTGTAATTTGATTCTCTTGTCCCCTCGTGCGTTAAGCTCACGCGCTTCTGACGCCCGCGCGCCGTCTGAACCCAGAAGCTCCGCCCACCTCCTCTCCGCCCAGCGCGCGCAGCTTGCCTCAAATGGGAAGAAGAGTTTTCCAAAGTCGCGCAGATGAGTTTAAGATCTTTGAGCAGCAGATCAGGACTGGATCGATTATTGATGACGTAAATGGCGGAAGAATTGATCTCAGAAAATGCTGGAAAAACCAGCGGGGTGAGTTGGGTTTTGATTTTCTATCAGAAACGTGTCTGGCATCAGGGCAGGTGGGAAGGGGTCAGAAACCTTTATCTGTCCTCACTCCAAAAAATAAAAAAAATAAAAAAACAAGTCAAGGGCTTTCTAAGCATGCTAAGAAGTTTGAGGAAAACGATGCAGAAACTAAGACTTGAACATCTGACTTGTGATCTGAGCAAATTGATGCTGACTGGCCAGCTTTGTCTCCTCTGAGCTATTTTCACCTCCCTGACTCCTTCAAGCCTCCATCATGTCATTAGGAGCTAAATCAAGTTACTCAGAGGAACTGTGCAGCTACTGTTCAGCTCCCTGTCCCGCTTCACTCAAACCGCTGAAGAACATCAGCGTTTCACCACAGAGCTGGAAGGTCTGAAGGTGCAAAACTGCAGAAAGTCCTTCAGCTGCACACCTTTCTCCATGACTTTGGAAATTAACGGATTGGATGCCAGGTCAAAGGGATCCAGGCTTTCTCTTGTGGCTTTTGAAAAGCCTGCACAGCTTTACATGTCAGGATGTGAGGAATTCCGGCGGGAGGGAAACTCAAAGAGGACTCATGTGATGTTTTACTGTGCGCCACAAGATAATCCAGATCCAACGCTAACCCTCCTTTCCAGGCATCTTGTCCTGAGGGTTTCTGGCATAGTTGTAAAGTTTTCCTCTCTTGTTGCTCTCCCCTCAGCATCTCACCAAGTCTCTGCTGGCGGTGGCTCTCCTGTCCTCGTTTGGCAGCTCCATGCTCTACGGCTACAACCTGGCAGTCGTCAACTCACCTGCACAGGTTTGTGGGCTAAAGCACCCTCCCCACCTGCTCCACTGGCTTTCACGTCTCCTTGCGATGGTGTTCTGTTGGGCCCTCTGTTCTCGCCGTCACGCGGTTTCGACTGGAGTCATGCGGGCCCCGGCGTCACTTCCAGCGTGTCATCGATGATCTGCGGTTTGAATCCATCACGAGCTTCGCTCTGCTGCTTTCACGCTGAACTTTCCTGTTTGGACATGCATGCAGGATCTGCTGATGTTCTCATGCCGCTATATAGCAGCTCCTCGTCAACCATTTCTTCACTTACAACTTTGTTAGAAGATATTTCAATTTGTTTCCAATTTTTTGCTACAGAATTCATACGTTTATACATTTATCCAGACAGAAAATGTAGCCCAATGACTTGAAGCCCGTTTAGGCACAGAAGGAGCAGGTTACCTAACATCTTAACCGCCAACTAAACCCAGTTTAACTTATTCCACAGTTCACACATAGTCTGTTCTAAAAGTATTTACTTAACCATTAAATTAGATGTAATATTTCAGACTGCTGTACTGGGGGGGGGAAACTCCTCCTTAAAAGTCCTCTCTATCTTCCTCGCCACCAGAGTCATCCTCACACCACCATTCTATGCTGTTTGATTCTCCAGCAGCAACACTGATCTCTTTAGATTACATCTGAACACCCTGTCATCAGCCTGTGTTCTCCTCCTTCCGTTCTCGTGTCCCCCTATACTCCTCTCTTTTCTGGAAAATTGTCTCCACTAACATTTCCGTTCGTGTAGCAAAACTCACCGCCATCTCTCCTTCTACATTCCTGAGCATCAAACGTCTCCATCACTTTGTCATCATCTGTTTCCTTCACCCTCGTGTCAGTCAAAGTCTGCTCCAATCAGCACTTTCTCCCCTCTAGGCCCTGGATCTCCTCATACATCTCCCCCCAGATTTTCTCCTTTTCCTCTAGCTCACATCCTACCTGGGGGGTAGGGGGGAGGTCATTACACTTTACAACAATCACCATCACACCTTCAACTTCCAGCTTCCGACTCATCACCCTTTCTGACCTTCTCTTCATCTCCAGAACATTCTTATCAAACTCCTCCTTCAGGATCTCTCCTCCTATGATCCTCGTTCCATCAGCAAACAGCTTGAAGCTGCTTCCAATCTATAAGCTTTGCTGTCCTTCATCCTTCTTTCTTCTTCTAATTCTCCTCCATCTGGTCTCTTGAACACACAGGAGATCCACCTTTCTTCTTTCCATCATGTCCACCAACGCTCTAGGTTTCAGGTCACAGTTCTTACATTCAAAGTTCGTACTCCAAGTCCTTCAATCCTGCCTTTCCTTCTCTCTGTGGAAGAACATTCCTTCCTCCTCTCTTTCTTATACCAACAGTAGTTAACTTTCCAGTGTTGCCACAAGCTTACAACTATTTCGAACGTAATTTAGCAAACTAGAATAAAGAGTTCGTACACAGTTTTTAGTTAATGTTGGAGCCGTGTATGATTGATTTTACGAAAGAGCCTGCAGGCCCACTTTGGACATGCCTGCTGTAAATCAACATCACCAGTGGGTGTTGTTGTTAACCTGGACCAGTGGGTGTTGTCACCAGTGGGTGTTGTTGTTAACCTGGACCACGTTAATGAATCACCTGACTAATTTATGTTTGGTTTTGAATTGAATTCCCTTGGTGACAGAGCTCTCTGCATTTCCCCTGACTTTTGGCAGGCACACATTGAATTGTGCTCCTGGTGGTTGTCCGATCATGTCAATTCTTTTTATAATGTTATTTTATTCACTTGAAAAGCCCCACCCAATCCCCTGGTTCAGTTTTGGTGTTTTTTCCCCCACTCCCAGTCTCTGACTTCCATAGTTATCATTAAAACATTAAAATACTATTCAGGTTTAAAGAAAATATTAAAAGGGCCCATTCCTGCTCAAATTACAGAAATCTACTAAACACACCAACATTTTTTTAAAAACATTGCTTTTCCCAAATTTTACATTTTCAAAATAAAAGTATAGCTGGTTGTTGTAAAAGCTAATGTTAGAATCAGTTGGCTACTCTCTGTCTAGTCATTAAGTTTTCATAACTTTGTTTGTAGTGATAATATTGATCACTTTTTTAGTTGCAGTTGCAAACGACGCAGAAAACCATGCAAACAAAAAGAGCTTCCCTGTGGTGCCTGAAACCTTAATGCTGTTTTCTAGATCTTAATTTGTATTTTAGTCACAAAAGAAAAGAAGAATTGTTTATGTTGAACATCTTCATCCAGAGTCTTCATCAGTGTTTATAGTTTGAATCTACAGCTGCACTGTGTAAATGTTGCTCCTTCTTTCTTTCAGTAATGGCAGTTTCCTCTGATAATCCTCATCAATGACTTTGATCGGCTTTTACATCATTTCCTATGGCAGTTGTTCACGACCTGTCCTGTCGTGTGTACTGTGATCCTTTTGTGTAGCAGCATGTATAACCCATGACTATTAACACTGTTCCAGGGAAAGCACTGTTGAAGGAGAGACAGCGAAAAAGATGCTGAGCAGAAAACCCCCAAAAACATATAAAGAAATGACATTACACAAAGTTACACAAAGTAACTAAAAGAACTCTAGGGACTGAATCCTGAAAATCACTCAAAGTGTAAAGCTACGGACACACTGGGTATGTGACGCACGTTCCAGAACATACTAAACGTGCGTTCAAGAAGATGCTAAACATGCCTTCTTGGTTTGGCCCGTGGTGTTCACACTCGACAAGCAGGGAGGGGCTTCTTCCTCCTTTTTCATTTCCACTGTTTACTACAGTTGATAGAAGCTTGGTGTGAAATGTCACAGCGGTGCAAATCAATCTAACTCCAGGTTGTTTTCCTTCACAGCTATATTCCGACACATGACAGGGTTGGCGTCATAGAATTCCAGCCGCGCACAAACCGCTACTGTTCATTTTTCCTCCACGATCAATCAGGAGGCCCGAGTGTGAAAATAAAATACCAAAAGGTTTTTAAGAAAAGTTCAGAATAAAATAAGGGCATTTGATTATATTGCAAAATACACAAAAGCATAAAAGGAAATACAAAAAACATTCTTCTTCAGACATTTCTGTGATTTTGGTATGTTCACATCAGCTGGTTCACTGCAGTCATGATCACATGACAGACTGACTGCAGGAAGTCTTTCCAGGTTACACAAATTACTTCAACCAAAAAAAGGTAGAATGCATTAGAATGTCGCTATCTGATTGGCTAGCTAGTCAGAGGCTGCACACTGATTGGCTGCTGACAGGAAAAAGACGCTGATTGGTTGATCATTTCGGAGGAAAGTTTGTGTTAAAAGTTTTTGACTGTGTGTGCACTGGTACAAAAATGTTCTTGTTCACGTTAAAGTGCTGCTCTAAAGACCGGAAAAGATTTCTCAACATAGATATCATCTGAACAAAATAGGAGGGCAAATTGGTTATACATAAAGTAGGAAATTGTTCTGTTCTTGCAGTGTTTTTAGAGTTGCACAAATGTGGTTAATGTGAAACCCATTTATATTTTTGTGCATCATTTTACAACAGCAAAATACCTTTGACATGAATGTTACTCCATAGATTCAGAGCCCGGGGATTCCTTTCATTTAGACTTTGATGTGAAAACAGACGTCAGTAACTGTGAAAGTTGGGAGGTTGGTCTGCTGCCTGCTGGATTAAACACATGCCGTTCTTTTCAGTACATCAAAGCGTTCTACAACGAAACATTACTCGAGCGCCATGACCGGACTCCAGACGATCATCTTCTCACAGTGCTGTACTCCATCACCGTGTCCATCTTTGCCATCGGCGGGATGACCGGAGCGCTGCTGGTGGGCAGACTCGTCACCAAATACGGGAGGTCAGTGGGAGTGAAGGAGCCTCTGGTTGCTAATTTCCTGGACTGAGGGAACTAACAGAGGCTCTGTTGAACCAGGAAAGGGACGCTGGTGAGATCCACCATGCTGGTGTTTGTTGGAGGTGCTCTGATGGGCTTCAGCAGGTGGTTCAGGAATCCTGCCATGGTCATCACTGGTCGCTTCATCACAGGAGTTCACTCAGGTACGTCTGCTCTCTTCCTTAGGGTCATGACACCACCAGTCCAGCTCAGATCTTTCAAATGTTTCTGAAACTTTCCTGGACTCAGCATGTGCCAACTTGAGTTCACTCAACTGATTTTCTTAATCCGAGGCCACAAAAGCAAAAAAGCCACTTCAGCATCAAAAGCACCCCGATGTTTCCATCACAAGTGAGTGATGATTGGAGACCATTGTGGTTCTTCTCCCATACACTTTGACCCACTCCGACCATCATTTGATCTATTGATCAAGCATTGCAAAATGGGTCTTTTACTTATGATTTAGCCATTTTTAGCCAAAATCTAAAAACGTATGTCATTTTCTAGACATAGTTTCTGCAGAGCACCAGTGGTTACACCCCCTCACACCCCCAACCTAAAATTGCTGATGCAACAAAAATGGCGAGCAATATTGGAGCTATCCAGCTAAGTTGAGGAAAACAAAAGACATGGATCTAGTCATCAAGTGGATGCATCAGGATGGAGAAGAGCAGGGAGCTTGTGGCCCACCCAGCATAATAAAACCTCTCAGTGGCCTTATGGTAGAGTGTCTACCCTTTGATTTGAAGGTCGTGAGTTCAGATCCAAGCCAAGTCATACCAAAGACTCAATGCTTGGCACTCATCATTTAGGGGTTGGATTAGGGGGGTCAAACCACCAGATGGTTCCCGAGCGTGGCTGTCTGCAGCTCACTGCTCCCCCAGGGGATGGGTCAAATGCAGAGAACAAATTTCACACAGCTAGGTGTGTGTGACAGCTAATGGAACTTTGATCTTCTGTCACAAATAAGCTCTTTTTCAAACTGCATTTTTTTCATCTGCTCCTCATTCACATCCATTTGAATAAAGAAATACTCAGAAATGCAATTGTGAGCTGAACTTTTTTTATGTCCTTCATCATCTATAAGAACAAGTTATAAACACCAAAACCACAATTTTCTTTGGAGTGGGCCTTTTTTTTTCTTTTAAGGCCCAAATTGATTGTGCAGTAACTGGAATTCTATTGTATAGACAAGTCTTTCTTTTCCTATTAGCAGTTTTTTTTGGATACATTAAAAATATTTTTTCTGTATTTCAAAAAATTTGGCCTGTTTTTACAGTGAAGGTAATGTAATCAGTGTGTGCATCCGCCAGGCCTTTACTGCAGGGTCATTAGACAGAAGCAGCTCCCCCCTGAAACATTCAACATGAGCTGCTGAGAATTCTGGAGGACTTGATCTTAAAATACAGCTGAAGCAGGAAAGTTTACCAAAGTGTACCAGACCTCACCTATTAGTCAGTTAGCCCTCAGACTGTCAGGAAACACGAGAACACGTGAACGTAAGCAGGATGAACATGAGCAAAGAAAAGAACAAGGGACACAGAATCATGGAGAAAGAAAGGCCACATGAAACAGAAGAACCGCAAATGTCCTAAAACAGCTGGTGTTCACAACTTCATCCAGGTGTGCTCATGGGCAGAGGCAGGAAACCAAACCTAACAGAAAGAATGAACGTTAAACAAGAGCAAGAAAACTGAGCAAAGATGCTGTCAGTCCTCACATGGATCTCCTCATCTTCTGTGCCGCTTGCACCTTTCACCACTTTCAACCTCACACAACACATGTTGATCAAACCAAAGTCACCTGTGGCCTGTTTGTCCTCAGGGATCTGTCTCAGTGTGGTGCCCATGTATCTGGGTGAAATCGCCCCCAAAAACCTACGGGGATTCCTGGGGCTGGTTCCTAGCATCCACATCTGCCTCGGAGTCTTCATCGCTCAGGTGTTGGGACTCTCCGAACTGCTGGGAAAGGTACCAACTTTACATTAGCACATGAATGGATGGGTGGAACTTCACTTTGTCCAAAACAGAGGACGTACAGTATAAAGTCCGAGCGACTTCTGTTTCTAACGCAGGAGGAGCACTGGCCTTTGCTCCTGGCCCTTGTAGTGTTTCCTACTGCGGTCCAGCTGATGCTGTTGCCATGGTTTCCAGAGAGTCCACGGTACCTACTGATCGAGAAGGGAAACATTCATGCAACCATTGCAGGTCTGAAGCTGCATCCTCACATTTGAGCCCCTGAAACGTCAGGATTTCGGTCATTCCTGCTTTCTTTCTGGTCTTCAGCGCTGAAGTGGTTTCGCAGCAAAGGAGACATCCAGGCAGAGATTGAGGAGATGCAGGAGGAGCAGCGCTCGCTGTCCTCCATCCAGACGCTGTCAGTGGGCCGCTTGCTCATGGACAGCTGTGTGCGCTGGCAGGTGATCACCATCGTGGTGGTCAACATCGGCATGCAGCTGTCTGGCATTGATGCGGTGAGTGGGAAAGCCATTGTGTTGTTTTAAAGAATGTGACACAACTGTGTTGGTAATGTGAGCGTGAGAGCGACTGTGGCGAAGCTCCCAGCTGTGCTTTTTCCATCCTGACCAAACATTACAGCCTCACCTGCAGCACAGAGGCCACGCCTCATTGTTCTCTGGTCATATCCCCACCTAACAAGGTCATCTCAGCTCTCATTGTTTTGTATGGATGGACGCTTCAGGCAACTTCTCTCATATGTTGCTATCATTTCTCAGTAGGGGGGCATCCTGCAGAGTGTCTGCACACACACCCACACCCTTACTGCCGCACACAGGAACACTTAGGGGTTCACACATGAACTCAGGCACACAGAACTCAGAGAATGTATTTGTCTTTTGCTGAGTTTGTTTTTGTTGTTGTTGTTTTTTTTGGGAAAACCTTGGGGGGTCGGGGACCCTAATGATGTGGCCATCACTTTGTAGAACAATACCAAAAAAAAACCTTCCTAAAATCAAAATAATGGCTTCTTTAAATTCCTGACAGCAACAATGTTGGTCATCTGAAAGATTTCAGCCCAGACTTTAACACAAACCATCATTATCAGTCAGAGGTGGACCTAGTTCTGTGTTTGGAGGACCTGTTCCTCCTTTTTGGACCTGCTGCTATGTTTGGTGAACTTGTCGTGTTGGTCTGTTTAGTCTCCCTACCGGTCTGTTAGCTGGACTCGCTGTTCTATCAGGATGACCTGCTGCTCTGTTTGGTGGACCTGAGGCTTTGCGGGATGGGCCTGCAGCTCTATTTGGACATGTTGCACAGAAGTTGAGCTCATGAACTGCTGGAAGACATTCTCCTTTTGGGTTTTTGGAATACTTTATGATTCCAGTGAAGTAGATTATCCAGGTTCTGACTGAAAAACAGCTCTAAAGCACTAATTGTCCATCACCCCCATGTTTGATGTCTGCCATTTTGGAAGAAAATGGAAAAATATACATATAATCCAGGCAGAAGAAAATCATATGTTTGGATATTTATTAACTATTTCATATAATCTTCATAGTTTTATTCAAAATAATTTTTCTTATCTAATGAAAACAATTTAGGATCTGAAAACTTAGGAGTTAAAACAATAATAATAATAAGGATAATAATAATAATAATAATAATAATAATAATAATAAAAAAAAAAAAATACGTCCAAGGTAAAAACAATCAGGAAGGAGGCAAATACTTTTAAAACAGATTTAATAATCACCACACAGAATAACTACAATGAGAGAACTTTCTGAGGAGGGACTTTGATTGAGTGGGCGGCCGTTGTGCAGTGGTAGGGCGGTCGACTCATGATCGTAAGATTGCAGGTTCGATTCCCGCCTT
The DNA here is from genome assembly GCF_053564925.1 of Oryzias latipes. Lineage (NCBI taxonomy): Eukaryota > Metazoa > Chordata > Actinopteri > Beloniformes > Adrianichthyidae > Oryzias > Oryzias latipes. The sequence continues at coordinate 9,784,924 of NC_136237.1, read as the reverse complement.
GCACGCCCATGTGCCGAAGTGTCCTTGGGCAAGACACTGAACCCCACCTTGCCTCTGGTGGGAGGTTGGCGCCAGTGTTTGGCAGCGGAGCCGCCATCAGTGTGTGAATGTGTGTGTGCATGGGTGAATGGGACTGTGGCTGTAAAGCGCTTTGGGCCTTCGTAAGAAGGTAGAAAGCGCTATATAAGTATACGCCATTTACCATGAACTTTGACAAGGATTCGGTCAGAATAGTGGGGGAGACGAGGAGCAAGTGAGATGACACACAAACAGGAAGTGAAGCTGAAGAACTCCATGACTCTTTCAGAATAGAGCAGCACCTTAAAAAGTTCACTCAAATCCACAGGATATGACCAAAGTCATATCAAACAGGATCGAACACCAACATTAGTAGGAATGACCCAGTATTGCAGGTTAAGAACTTAACATGTCTTAGGAAAAGTTAACTTGTTTTTTACTAAGTCCTAAAAAAGGTTTTTGGGTTGGAATTGTGGTTAATTTAACTTCTGTTAATGAACTTCCTGTAACCTGCAGTGTGGGCAGAGTAAATGTGTCGTCGTTTCTAACATACAGGGCAGCTCAACAGGTTTCAGATGCTCTCTCTGCTGCATTAGCCTGAAAGCACATAATCTGGAAAAGCATTGCTGGCATTTTTTTTTATCTACTTTACTCTGAAGCTCTAAACTTAACATAAATTACCAGGATGATCCCGACAGGTTAAAACCAAGCGACCTTCGTGGCTCTGGAGTCTCTGGCTTTAGGCTCCACGTTTGGCTGACTCGTTTATCTTCCTCTGAAGCATACCCCTGTGGTTTCCAAGCCGCTCTTGTGCACAAGAGCCTGAGAAATCCTCCACACATTTGAGAGTTCAGCTCCAAAAAGTCTTAGAAATGCTCTTCAGGTTGACTGTCCCATATTCCAACAAAAGGCTTGTTTTTCTTCTGAAGTTGCTAAGGAAACTGGTGCGTCCTGAAGGTCAGAGAGGAGCTCGACCTCTGCTGTAATGCGGCGTGTTTCTCTCTGCAGTGGTGATGAGTTCACGGTTAGCGGATCAGGAGAGCAGGAGTGGGACCCGGCCCAGGCCTCAGATCATGATACATGAATCAGGCTTAAGCTAAATCCATGTGTGTCCAAAATGCACGACCATTAAAGGCGCGCTGAAGGTTAAACCATGTTAAACCTTCACCAATCAGGGACTCAGATTTGGTAGTGACAAATGGATGGCATCTCTTATCATTTCTTTTCATTCATGGAGGTGCCAACCGTTGGAAAGTTGATCACAGAGGGGAAATTAATAATTGTGGTTTGCGCCTTGCACAAATTATATATTTCACATTTCGGAAGTGAGCCATGAAAGGAAAAGCCTGGAGCAGGATTTTGCACTGCTTCAACATTTCGCAACAAGCCTCTTCAAACTGTAGGTGGCAGATATGCACTCTAAAAAAGACAAAGAAGAAGGAGCCCCTCCCAGCTTGTCCAGTATGAACACTATGGGTGAAATGCTCCTTTATTGAGTTCCTGAATGCGCGTCACATGTCCAGTATGTCTGTAGCTCATGGTGAAAGTTTGCGTCAGAGAAACACGCCTGGACCAAACCAGGAGCACTCGGCCTGATGAAGAACATGAAGCACACAAAAACACTCGCTTCCTTCATGGTCTACGTCTCTGTGATTCCAGATCTGGTTCTACACAAATGACATTTTCAGGAACGCTGGGATCCCAGAACCTCACATTCAGTACACAACGGTGGGGACCGGCGCCATTGAGGTCATCGCAGGGATGCTGGGGGTGAGTGAACACCAGACACTCCTCACCCACTCCCAGTGATTCCACTCACACAGCTCACTTGTATTCCTCAGTGCTTCACCATTGAGCGCGTGGGCAGGAGGCCTCTGATCATCGGCGGCTTCCTCTTCATGGGGATCTGTTGTGCAGGGATCACCGTGTCCGTCCTCCACCAGGTAAACGCCCTCTCAAGTCACGCAGAGCATTTCTCTGGCTTTAAGCTTTTCTGCAGCACTTTGAGAAGTGTCTGACGCTCTGATGCTCCTGATGTGGTCTTGTTGGAGTGAATAACCTTAAAACCTGTTGGCAGGCGCAGATTCCCTTCATGAGCTACATCAGTGTGGGCTGCGTTATTGGGATCATTGCTGGCTTCTGCATAGGTCCAGGTAAGGCTTCACTGATGGCTCCATCTCTGAGCAGTGAGTGTCCCGTATTTGAGATCACACTGCTCCCTGCTGGACGCTCCTCCAACTGCAGGCACTGCAGAGCCGTCCTCCAGTCAGGAGATCTTACTCTTTTGTCGGAAATCTGCGTCCAGGCCCATTGCAGGAGATGAGAGAGGAGAAGTAGGATGTGATGGTTTATGACACAAGCCTGCAAGAATGATAAATTCAGTTGCATCTGGTTTTTGTCAATATGGCAGCAATAAAATCTTTACCGGAGTGTGTGGACGAGGATTTCTGCTCCCCTGGTAATGGCTCATTGTTCATTAGTCTGCTGTGATGAATACGGTTTCCTTCAGATGAAACTTGCTTTCACGCTGACGCCCATGTTGACAAATTATGACCCACTTATTGGTCGGACAATATTAGTCCTTCCTGTCTGCAGTTAGCGAGCACAGATAATGAACTCATCATTCTGGGAGCGGATCACTGCAGCTTTTGCTAATGCATATTTCTCCTTCACATCATTCACTTCTAACAATGAGGAATGAGAGCAGAACCTGCTGGTCAAAGCGCTGTGGGGAGGGCTGGCTGCAGGTCCGCTTCTCCTTCAGACCAAACTCCTCCTCTCATCGGTTTGTGATTAATACCAAAGTCGTAATGAAATACATGAAAACAGAGGAGCAGCTTTATAGCTCCTCTGCTTGTTTCCTCCTCTATTCATTGTGAATGAGGGCCAATGAGAAGGCTAAGCTAGCTGATGAATGAAGCTGCCGCTGTTTATCTCACCACAGCAGCAGGTAATTAAATGTGATTTACACTCTGACCAGATGGCTAGCTGAATCAAACCCATAACTTTAATTATCTTAATGTGGATTAGCAGAGAAGAGGAATGATAGTATAAAACAAGCTAATCATGGTTTTGTTTCTGCAGCCGGCGTGCCTTTCCTGATCACTGCAGAGCTCTTCAAGCAATCTCACCGGCCGTCTGCCTACACTGTCGCCGGATGCCTCAACTGGCTGTCCAACTTCACCATCGGTTTCGTGTTTCCCTTCCTGCAGGTCAGAGCAAAGTCACGTCTGCAAAGCAGAGTTCGGACACGAGCGAGGCCTGGAGAGTCTGTGATTCACGTTATCAGCCGTTTGTTCTTCACAACAAAGCAGAGACGGAGGTCAATTTAATGTCCACCCAGGAAACAATTTGGGAAAATTCACAAGCTCTAGTCACATGCACCTGTACATGGTTGACCTGTTTTTGGAGAACATGGAGGCTCATAGACAGGAAGGGCCACAGGTGTGTCTTGCAGTTCCCTTGAGGCTCATACGGCCACCTTAAGGATCGTCATGAAAATGCAGCGCATGATTGGCATGCGTGCGGTAAGTGAGAATTGTGTAAAGGTGTATGCAGACTGGAGAAATCCTTTGTTCCGGATCGAGTCCTGAACCCTGCTTTTGGTCTGTATTCAGACTGGCACCTAGAGCAGTGTTTTTCAACCTTTTTTGAGCCACGGCACACTTTAACCCTGACAAAAATCCAAAAAAAAAAAAAAGCATAAATTCATGGTCTGTATTGATCGACAGCCCCCCCCCCCCCCCCCCCCGCAATCTCACGTGGATTTTTGTGATAAGTGTGGCAGAAAAAGCAGGAAGTTGCGGCTAAAGAAAAAATACCAGCTAAAGACGAGCTTTAGCTGGTATTTTTGTTAGAACTGAGCGACTTTATCAGCAGAATTGAGAACAAGGAAGTGAAGACTTTAACCACTTCTGATTGGTCAAACTGATGACATGTGATTAAGCCTTTAAGAATGATTGGCGGAGACAGTTAAAGGGGCGGGACTTTTCCTTACACAGTTATAGCTGCAGCTAAATCCCGGTACTGTGATTCTTATCAAAATGTCTTTAATAGAATTAAATAAACACAAAGAAAAAGTAATTTCCCACGGCGCACTTGACCATCTCCCACGGCACACACACTGGTTGAAAAACACTGATCTAGAGGACCATTCTGTTACAGACCAAAGCTTGTAAACAAAACCACATGACTAAAGATCTCCTCAGTCATTAGTGAGGAACTATGTGGGCGGGTCAAAACAACAAGAGAAAGATTTACGTGCTGCACTTTACAATCCTTGCTGAGAGAGTTAACTTATTAAAAATGTATATGTCAATTATCAGTTTTGAGTTCAGGAACAACACTTTTACTTGTTACTTTGCACGCTGCAAAGTTACTGGCAAAGAGTGCTTTGACTCAGGATGCAAGCAGTGATGGGCAGACGTCTGGTATGAGAAGACGGTACGCTGCTAAGTGTCTATGACAACATATAGTGTGAGAAACAATGTGCGTCAAGTTGGTTTAATGAGCCTGCATTCACCTGACCACATTTCGATGAGTTCTAGCATTGAGTTTTAGCATTGTTTTAAGAGAATTGTCGACACAGAAAATCATGTAAGAAGCGTTTTCCACGGTGTTAAACTAAACGCTCTAACAAATAAAACTGTTGGACCCTTTTTCTGTTTAATAACACAACAATCGTTGCTTTATATTTGTCTGCAGCTCGATGGGTGCTATATTCCTAATCCGTTCAGTTGTTCTGCTCCGGGAACGGATTGTATTCAGAATGAGGAATCTCCGAGCGAACCGAAGCTCAGTCCGATTGGAAACGAAGCGAGACCACATACAAAGATGGGTCAGAGAGCGGTTCCTGGTCCAGGTTCTGCTTGGGTGTATTCAGACTGCAAATTTGTTCAGGATTATCTGGGTAACTGAACTCTGGTTTACTTAAAGTGAACAAAAAATTTGTCCAGTCTGATGAAAACACCCTAAGTGACACGCACTTATGATGTACGGGTGATGCCGTTGTACGGTGTCCTTACGCTACACTCTAGTAGTTAGTAAGATCTGAGTATTGGCTCCTCACTGACTGCACGCAAGTGTTTGTAGGTGTGGGATGTGCACATGATATGTAAGTGCTCGTAGGACGCCCACAATAACTTTGCTCTGATTGTCCAATTTCCTTATTTCTAACATTCAGGCCTGCAAGGAGTGAGCCCTTTTATATGAGCGGGCTCCTTGGGTAGTGTGCATAATTTGTGGGGTTAAAAAATATCAAAAAATCTATGTCTCACCTAATCCCCCCCCATATTTTCCCTTGTGTTTTGTATAAGCGTACGCCACAACCTGTCCCCTACAGCCTTCGGGCCTGAATGTGCATAAACATTTTTGCTCTGCAGGCTAACTAAGCAGTCTACGACCTTGATGTTTGATTTGGGCCACCTGTCTGTCCCGCACAGGTTTGCCCATTTTCCCCCAGCACCCAGCCTGTAGCCACCCATAAGGGCAGCTGGGACTGAGGCTTTAGTGGGAGCAGTTTCGGGGCTGCTCCTTCCTGTTCCAACATGGCTGCACGCCTAAGCACAAATAAGGTTCATGAAGACGCAGACGATCCAATTTAATGAGGAAGAATCTGACACTGGTACTGACACAGAGTCCTGACCTGAGTTATGAGGGTAAAAGCTGAGAGTCAGACCTTCTGCCCAACATCAGTCTGCAGAATGCTTGCACGATCCTATAAACCATGGGAACCTGTGGAAAGACCTCCTGAAGCTGTTAAAGCTGGAAGGGGAGCTCACCATAATAAACCCCATAAATTATAAACAGGGCGTCGCTTAAGCTGACAAGAATATTCAAAATGACATAAAACTGCTGCTCTAGACAGGCTCATCTGAAGTTGGATTTATGTGGCGTCTGTTAAAAAAGGTGAATGGATGAAAATGGTGGAAATTTTCTTTTTAAAACCTCAATTTTTCACTGGGTTTCAGTTTTTATGTCTGTCAGCCATGTTTCTGCTCACTTCTGCATCTGTGTCGTTTCATTCTCTCTCCAGGAAGCCACGGGTCCTTATTGTTACCTGATCTTTTGCGCCATCTGCTTTGGAGTGGCCATTTACGCCATCTTCATCATTCCTGAGACCAAGAACAAAACCTTTCTGGAGATCAGCCAGATGTTTGCGTCCAGGAACAAGATCCCCAGTGAAGAGCTGGCCTCCAACGGTCATTTGAAAATGGCCCTGATGAACGGATATGGAACTCTTGGTATCCGCGAGGAAAAATGAGATGAGCTTTACAGATGAAGATGATGAAGAAGGGCACAAGGACAAACTTTGGCGATGAGAACTGCTGCTTCTTTTCCTAGATCTTCCTTAATGGTTAAGACTCAACTGTAAGAGGAGTTGATTCCTCCCTCACCGTTTACAGCTGACTCCTGTGACCCCCCCCTCCTGCTGTAGACCTCAGAATGAACATTTACTATGCAATGTGCTAAAAGCCCAGCAACGCTTCCATCCGATTCCAGGAGACACCATAACACGCACAGAGGTTACATGAAATGTAAAGAACATCTTTTATCACCGTTTGTCATTGTACGTTTAGAAAGCATCTTCTTGCGCTGGAATTGTTCTCAAACACTGAAGAAAATCCCTCTGCTTCTCCGCTTTGCTGTTTCTCTCCCACACTGACCAAACAGGGGCGCTGTTGCGCTGCTCCACCCTTATGGACTCTGAGGATGACGAAACAAACCCATCCTTGAACTGTGATAGTCATTTTTTTTATCATTTGAAGTTTTTAAACACACAGAAAAACAGAACTTTAACCAACAAAAACAGTGTTCTCCAAAGGCTGGATTTTAGGCTTCTGCAAACTGTGGAACAGTGGAGAACAGATCGCTCTTCAGGGTAGGAACCCTGCTGTGAAGCATGGCAGTGGCAGTGTCATAATCATCTTACTGGGCTTATGATCAAAAGCAGCGGGAGGTCACGTTAAAACACCAAAAGCTGAATTTTACCTGGACTTTCCCCCAGGAGTGAATGAACAGGTGTAGCCACAAACCAGAGTGAGAAAATCTGTGGGTTCAAAGAGGAGAGTGGAAAATTTTAAACAAAAACTTGAGCAACGTATTTTCCCTGAAATGAAAATACAAGAAATTTTGAATTTCAGAGGCTATTAAAAACATTTTCCTGTACTGTTCAGGTAAAAATCAAAAGCTCTTTGTCAAAACAACTGCTCCTTGATTAAAGAAAATTTACATAATTGTCTTCATTTGACTTTCTCAGTGGGTTGATTGTGAAATTTGTCATTCAAAAAATTAAAACAAAAAAATATAATTTGACAGTATTTTTTCCAGGAACTTTCACACATTCAACCCTGAATCCAGGTGACTCTTCAGTTCTTCCAGAGCTTTGAGTTCCCCAGATTCAAGCTCAAAAAACGGCTGCTGTTGGCTGCCATTTTGGATTTTCTCATGGCAAATTTCTGAAAGAGGTGATTCTAGGTTACATCCATGCCAAATTGGGTGCTTGTGCCAATATCGACCTAACGGCTCTGCTTTAACACTGGCTGCTTCACACTAACCTCTGACAGACTAATCAAGACTCAGACGATCAGAATTCTGCCGTTTTGCTCTTCAGCTTCCACAGCAGAATGAAGGAGAAGCTTCCAGAGATGCAATATGTTTACATGTGACAACTGAAGCATAAACAATGACTCATTTAAAAGAACAGCTGAAAGAAATCCTCCCCTCCCTTTTTCCTCAACTGAGGTGTTGCACTTTAACCGTGACGGGTCCAGCATGTCACTGGAGTGAAACGGATTCAAATAAACAAAAGGTTCAAACATGAGCCTAAATCCCCAGATTAGTTACCAAACATTCAGCGCAGCAATCACCTCTATCTTCCATTCATGTCACATTTCTGTGGAACTTGGGGCGTTCCTGCAGAAGTGACGGACCCCTGGGGGGGCCCCCTATGAAGTGCTCTCAGAGTCTAGGCCTCAGAGCCGGCATCCTGCTGGTTTTTAGCAAAATCCTCCTGCTGATTACTTGGATCAGGTGTGTTTAACCAATAAGAAGCCCAAATAGCAGGTTTATTTGGCAGTAAGGCCAAGGTCCACTAGCTTGATGCTAACGTATAATGGAATTTCCCATAGGAGGGCAAATGCTAATGCTTGTTCGATCTAAACATTCACTGCTGAACATACTCCCAGGCATGAATTTACCAAACTGTTTTAAGGAAACTTTTTTAGGTAAACATTTTTGGTGTAAAGCACCGTTTTTGTTCAAATCTTCTGGAATAAAGTGCAATGGTATAACGGGAGCGCCCCCTAGTGGCCAAACTATGACGTCCTCCAGGAGAGGCAGAACATAATGATCTGCACACTTTTGTAGGAGCTTCTCCATTTGAGAAATCATGTAAAACTGTATGGTGTTAACAACCTCATTCATTTATTATTTCAGTGATACATTTGACAGCATTTATGCTGTATCAAATTATTATGAATTTCTTCAAGACATTTACAGATTAATATCTTTCTATACAAGTATGTCCAAATGTGTAAACATTTGAAATCGAAAAAAGGAATCGAATCGATCCAGGCTCTGGTGAATTTAATCGATTCTGGAAATTATTGATGATACCCAGTCCTATTAATAACCCTAAAATATAACATTGGGTCAGGATAAACCATACATGGGGACATCAGTGTTGTCCTGTTTTAAGTTACAAACATTGCAGATACCAAAATAGGTGATAAGCCCCGAGTCGTGCCTCAATGTGAGAGGAGTTAAACGTGTTGCTCTCCGCCCACTGTATGTGATGTCATCTGCTCTCATAACCCTTGTGCCATCCTATGACCCCACCCTTACATGACAAAGGTGGATAAAGGTGGAGAGGATTTCATGTAATCCACGCCAGTGAAGATCACAAATCATTGAAGAAAAAAGGTTCGGCGCACTTTGTAGTGGGGTCTGGATGACCCAACTCAACGTTAAAGTGCCTAGGATAGCACAAGGGTTAAGGAGATCCTCTCAGTTCTCAGGTGTTGGTTGGTTGTGGAGCCGCTTCTAGATAGAATTATTTTCTTCCAGACTCTAAATTCTCTTTTTGCATTATCATTTAAAGTGAAGTATACTTCACTATACTTCACTATACACTATACACACTATACTTTAGCTCTGGATTTTGCTTCTTTTTCCGGTGTCACTCATTTCTGTACGTTTTTGTGTTGATGTTGTCTCTTATAGTCTTTTATTTGCACCTGCCGCTCTATTCCAGTTACACGCTGCTGCACGTGTAACAAGCTTTTGCTACCCCTCCCCAGCTCAGCACAAACACCTATTGACCAATTACAAGCAGCTTGAAGAGAAAAGGACGCAAGAAAGAGTGATAGATGTAAAAAAAACCAAAAGAAAACAGCTTCCTTGCAGGAAGAAGACGGTGTTGTCGTTTGCTTTAAAGAGCCAAGCGATCGGTCATCATGGCGCCAGGATGTATCCACAATCGGGCGTTTAATGTCTGTACGCGATAACTGCAATGAACTTCTGAGCAACGTTTCTACTTTTGAAACAACGCGATCGTCTCCGGGGTTTATTTATAACACGAAAGACATCCTGATCATTGATTTGCTGCGTCTGTGAACACGCTGAGGAAGAAGAAGGTGGTGTTTTCATCCACTCAGGAGAAGCAGGGAACACAGAGGCGGGAAAAAGAAGAGAATTGCATCGACTTGTTTAATGCAAAATATGAGATATATTTATACGAGATAAGAGCTGCTTTGTTGGAGACCGACACATCACAGTTTTGCTCAGTCTGGCTCTATTGTTCCTGTAGCCATAAATAAAAGAGGGCTGTTTCTTTTTTAACTCTGAAAGCAGGAGTGTACATATTCTAAAATCAAAATAATGAATCTTAATTTATCTTATCTTAATTTAATCATCTCAGGATAAATTATCGAATCCGTGGGAATGCAAGTGGGAAATTTTAAAATCCAAAAAAAATACTGTGATGGGAGTGGCCGCTCCGCCATGGAGGGGCAGGGAGAGACACATCATTAATTAATTAAGGTGATGAAGAAGAATCCCTTACAGTGGGCGGAGCGCAACGCGTTTAACCCCGCCTACGTTGAGGCAGGCCTCAGTCTGCAGACTGCAGCCAGGGGTTGTTGGAATCGTTTTTCTACTTGTTATTGAACATTACTGTTGGGGTTTGGTTTGGTGACGTCATATTGTGGGTGGAGTCACAGAGCCGTTCGGCCCCACCTGTTTTCCTCAGGTGCTTTAAATCCTCATCAGATCTTCTCACAGGGCCAGGGGGGGGCTGCATGCCTTTAGGCTGCCTGATCCATCTGTTAGGCCCCTGCACCCCTCCCTGACCGAGGCGCATCACACGTCCTCGTGTCCCAGGATCACTGCAGGAGCAGGAAGGAGACCGACCGCGTATCTGTGTTTGAGCTTCGTGCGATTGGGGGGGGGGGTCTGCCTCTGCGGCCACACCCCTTCACGGGGGACAGCGGTCTGTCTCGCGCAAAGTCTTTGTCACGGAGGCTGGCGTTAAGCTCTGTGGATAATGCGTCGCGCCTCCGGCTGGCAGAGGCCATAAATCAAACAAATAGCATCACAGCCTGACGGAGGAGCCCCCCCGCAGATGCAGCGCCCCCACACTACAAAGCCGCGCTCACTGCGTAATTAATTGCAACAAATTACCTACCCCTGTCGGCCCCCACCATGCCTCTCCCACGCGCTCTGTGTGCGTACGCGCACCCGGGCGTGCACGCTGACGCGCGCGCTCGGCCTGCACCCTCCATGAGTGCTTTAATGTGGCTTATTGCGGCGCGGTCCCCTTAGCCGTGGAAATATTCGCTTGACGGATGTGCTTTGTCGCCGGCGCGCCCCGGCGGAGGGCGGCTGTCAGGGAGGAGATGATAACATTAACAGGGAGGCGCGGCAATGACAAATGCCCGTTATCAGCGAACGAGGCCGGTGACAAATCGAACGGCAGCGCGCAGGCAGCCCCGGCGCGGCGTAATAAAAAAGAAGATGGATGGCACAGCCAGGCGGGGCCCGCGTTAATGCGATTTCCACTGCTCTTCCTGACTCCCAATTAAGGCTGGGGGGTGAGGGGGGCGTCAGAGAGGAAGCAGAGACTGTGCCGGTGTGCGCGAGCACTAAGGGGTGGAGGGGAGGGGGGAGCAGAGAGCAGGAAGAAAGAGAGAGGTGGAAATGGAGTAGAACTGAGAGGGCAAAGAGGATGTGAGGAGCGACATCTTCTCTATCAAAGCCCCCACCCCACCCCGCAAACACGCACCTCCCGGATGGAGGTGCGTGTGCGAGGGCAGCTCTTCTTTGAGTGAATTTTTGCTGCACGCGCTCTGGAACGGCTGCCACTCATCGTCTTAGAGACCTAAGCCTCAGATCTTCTCTGTCCTGAAAGGATCAGAGGCGGATATTGAGGAAGTGCCCGCGCATAAAAGGGACGCCCGAACACCCGAGGGCCGCAGTTTTGTCACTCTGACAGTGTTTTATAGAAGACTGAAGCAACTCAGAGGCCTGCAGTGCCATATATCTCCCACTATTACACCAGGCCACAAAGAGAGAGTTGAAATGACAGTGAAATATAGCCATGGCTCCAAGGGAGAGATAGAACAGGGTCTAAAGAGGGACAGCTGAGTCTCCCCAGGAGCCTGCAGGGGCCGGCTCCAAATCCAAGACAGATGCTCAGCAGTCCCAGCCCAGCCAGCCCAGCGCTGCACAGAAGCTCACAGATATGTGGCACGGAGAAAGGGGTCCTGGGAGAAGAAAGCCTCTCGCTGCCCTCTGTGATATTACTCTGAGAGAACAAGGAAAAATTAGAGCCCTGCAGCAGGGGGGAGAGTTGTGCAAACTCTGCAAGGACCCTGCATCATTAAGTTGTCAAGTGGACGGGGCCTCGAAATATGACTTGGAGTTATTGCCGGGGCCAGGCCTGATGATATAAAAATTACAGTACATGGATCATAGCCGGATCGATAGGTAGACAAAGTCATTATGGAGGGGCTAGAGTTCAATGCCTCCCCTGGGCAGCACAGGGGGACTCATATTTATCACCATGGCGATGTGTAGCACCCTCCACGCACAGGTGCGTAACTGTGTGCTCATATTCTGCTTGTTGCTCTGAAGCCATCTGTTCCAGTCGCTTCGATTGTCGAGGTCTGCGTGCTTCTCTGAAGGATCTCAGGTGAACCCTTCATGCGTGCACATCCGTCAGCAGTTCGTCCTTCTGCATGTCCGTGTCTGCAGGAGTGGAGGGGCAGAGAGCAGCAGCAGGGCAGCATCGATCCTCTCTACTGAGGGAAATTAGGCATGAAATTAAAGCTCCCATCAAAGGCCAGGCCGGCACCTGATCCAGCTCTATTTATACTCACGGAGATGACGATGACGTCTCCATCACACTGATGATAACAGGACAGGGAGAGGAGGCAGAGTCTCCCCCTCCATCCACAGTGCCACTGACCCTTCATCATTTATGCTGCCAGGCTCAAGTGCAAGGTTAGCGGCAGCCCGAGCCCCCATAAATCACTGCTCTGCTGGACGGAGAGAAGCCGAGGTCGATGGCTCCTGCTTCCAGCCTCTGCTGACCATGGAGTATTTATAGGAGTACGGGAGGGGGCGAGGAAAAGGAAGGGTCAGATGAGATGTTGAGGATCTCCCGTCTGAGGAGATCCAGGGACACAGCATAGCTGCTCCTCAGCAGGGACGTGGAGCCAGTGGGAGAAAATAGACATGTGAGGAAGCTGGGGAACAGCAGGGGGAGTCCATCAACCACACACTGCAGCTGGTGCTGCCCCCCACACACCCCCCAACACAGGGAGAGTGGATTTCAGTCCCGTTCTATCCTCAAAAGGCTCCGACTGAAGGAGGCGTTTAAACCGACACAGCGGTTGGAAGAGGGCTTCTGGGTCGGCGGTGTGGTCGTGACAGCAGTACAGCAGGTCCAGCATGGTGCTGGAATGACCTGTGAGCCGCTAAACACAGGTTATGCTCATCCACTGAATAACTGAGGCGCATTTTCTTTTCTCTACTGCTGCAGCTCTGATGGAGTCCGCACAAAAACAAATGCTGACTCGGTGCCAGATTTTGAAGAAAGACTCTGAAGAAGAGTTGAAGGATTGTACGTTAAAATGAGGATTTTCCCATGTCACAGAACTGGACAGTGATCTTTAAAACGGAACAATGGTTTTGAAATACACTTCCAGGATCATTAAATATTACATGTGGCCCACAGTAAAGTTTATTTCTAACAAATTGAATATTTTAGGAATTGTATTTTTACGCTTCAGTTTTTGTGAAATCTATCTTTTGCTTACTTTTTTAGTCTCACATTTTCAATCTTAATTTTTCAAAGACAGCGCACAGCGTTTTTTTAGTAATTTTATTAGTAGGGATGCTATGAAAATATATTTTAGATGTCCCCACCTCAGAGGTCATGTCTGGGATTTTACCGTTCAGCTGAGTCAACATGATGATGGTCAACCATCCTTTGTGCTATCAAAGGCACTTTAACATCGGGAGTGGGGTCATCTGGACCCACCAGGACAGTGCACTGATCCCTTTTTCTTCAATGATTTTTGATCTAGATTACATGAAATCCTCTTCACCTTTATCCACCTTTGTCATGGTAGGGAGAACACGTCAATGTAAGGGTGGGGTCATTTTGAAAGAAAAGGCAAAAAAAAAAAAAAGTTGAAGCGTAAAGTTTAGTTCATATTTTAACATTTAAATTTTATTGTTCATGATTAACATTTGAGTTGAATCTTTTCCAAAAATAGTATAATTTGTGTTTATGGATTAGCCACGTGTCGTCATGTAGCCCCAGGGGAACCCGAGTCTCGGTCCTCCTGTGCCGGTCCCCAGCCCGGATAAAATACAGAGTTGTGTCAGGAATGGCAACCATCGTAAAAATGTCTGCCAAACCACTGGTGCATATCATTGAAAACTGACTCTCTATGGCCGAAAGGTGAACAACAGCGTCTTAGTCATGTGTTGCGTGTTTTAGCTTTAAAGTTCACGTCATCTCTTGATTTTTATTACTGCCTTTTCAATACTGTCATCAGAGTTCAGTTTGCAGCTGAGGACTTCTGACTTTGACGGATCACAGCAGCTTCAGTTTCATCCTGAGCTCTTTCAGTTTGCAGGCCTTTTCGTCAAGTTTTTGCTCTCCACAGTGTATTGATGGACAGATATCTTCCACTTATCTTAGCGTCCGAATTTCCCTCTTGGATGTAACATTTGCCTTTCCAGCAGATCTAGCATAAATGTTATGAAGCTTAAAATAATAACCTACTCAAATGAGCAACTTGGCACTTGTATCCCCTTACTTTCTCCCTCTACCCTGCCTTCTGTTTTTCATTTTTACACTTTTCCCGTCTCTCTTCTTCTTTCTCTTTCGGCTTTTCCCATCAGGGGTTGCCACAGCGAACAAGTCGCATGGTAAACTTGGCAATGTTTTACGCCGGATGCCCTTCCTGAAGCAACCTTCTCAAAGCAACTGGGCTTGGGACCGGCACAGAAGTAGAGAAGGGAACCGGGAGCAGCCCGGATTTGAACCCTGGTTTCATGGACGGAAGGTGCCGCAAGCCAGCACGAGCTAAACCGGCTCCTCTCTTCCCTCTGTAGTAAAAGAATATATATATTTAAACCCTAAAAATGTAATAAAGAAATTTAAAAAAACAATGAAAAAACAAAAATGTGTTTATACAAATATAGACCGTGGCTATCAGAAAATGCATAACCCCTTGTTATAGTAAAATCTGTCCAACACAAAAGGGCTTCAGCTCTCATCTGTTTGCTTAGTTGTTTTCATTCAATGAATGTTGGAGCATGTGTCAATAGAGTTCTCCCGTTTTAGATCCTCAGAACCACCATAGTCTCATCTTAAAGGGAAAACATGATCAAACTCATTAAAACATAATTGGTATGGGATTGGGCTGTACTAATGCACCTTTGTCCCACAGTGAGAAGGTCATGGTTCAAATCCCAGCTGGGTTCTTTCTGTGTGGAGTTTGCATGTTCTCTCCGTGCATACGAGGGTTTTCTCCGGGGACTCCGGCTTCCTCCCACCGTCCAAAAACATGCTTCACAGGTTAACTCATCACTCCAAATTGTCCTTAGGTGTGACTGTTAGCATGTGTGGGTGTGTGATTGTGTGGCCCTGCAACAGACTGGCGACCTGTCGATGGTCTACCCCACCTTCCCCCAACAGTAGCCGGGTTTGAACCTGTGACCCGAGCGGAATACAGCGAGTTAAGAGAACGGATGGATGGTCTGTTGCTGTAGAGAATAAGCCAAAATCTAATATAATCAACACAACTGAGGACAAATAAACGTAATTTAACGTAAAAAGAACGTCTGCAGGATGGTGTAGTGGTTAGCACTCTTACTGAAAAGGCCCAGGTTCAAATCCCAGGTGGGTTCTTTCTGTTCGTAGTTTGCATGTTCTTGTGCAGGCTCAGCTTCCTCTGTGTGCTTCATGAATTAACTCGTCCCTTAAGTCTGCATGTGAGTGTGTGGTTGTGTGTAGAACCATCTAGGGCAGGGGTCGGGAACCTATGGCTCGCGAGCCATATATGGCTCTTTTGATGGTCACATGTGGCTCGCAGACAAATCTTTAATTATACTTTTTTTATCATTAGTCCAGTCCTTCTCGGGCGCGAAAAAAAAAAAAAAAAAAAAAAAAAGAGGCGCGCAATAGTAGCGGTGCTTGGAGAGAAAAATCTGCGCCAGCGCTATCAGTTTACTATTATCTATAATTTCACAGAGTTTGTACCAACTGGAAACCTGTGAATTGCCGTGCCTAAAAGTGCGCGCTCCCGTCTCTGAGAAAGAGCGCGCAGTTGCGGGGACGGGATGTGTGAGGGAGAAAGCAGGGGGGTGGGGCTGAGGTGTTGTGGGACAGGCAGCAGGTGAATCGCGCAGGGATTGTAAAAACGTAAAACCCGCTGCCCGTCAGTCACTGCGGCGTGTGAGTGTGTGTTTGGCTCCCCGTCTGCATGTGAGCAGTCTTTGTCACATCTACAGAACATTCAGACCAACCTAAGATCACGTTTAAAGTCTCAACGCCTGCGTGAAGCAGAAACTCACCACGTATCAACCAGACTAGACCATCAGCAAAACTACCACGAGAAATACTCATCATTTATCAGCAACAGCATAACCATGTTATTAAAAAGAATCCACAGACTTATTGTACTTTAAAAGTGTTGAAATGACATCAAATGCACACATTCACTTGTATATTTAGTTTTAAACATATTGTTGCGGTCTGAGTTGGACTGGGTGGCTGTTGGGCAGGGTTAAAAGTTCTGGAGTTTATTGAACGTATCAAGCAGAGATCTGATTGATGGCCCTCAGTTCTGTCGCTCAGCCTGTTGTTAGGTAGTTTGGACCAATGGGGTTCAGCTATGGGCCGAATAGGGGAAATGGGAGGGCTGGAGCAGGAGCAGGGGAATATAAAGTTGGGAGAAGCGCTCTCGTCTCGGCGGGAGAGATTCAGGAGTTGCTGAATTAATTGAACGCCGTTTGTTGCGGTCTGCAATAACAAGAACAAAGAACCTTAAATGAGGTTAAGTCTCCGTGCCTCAGTGTGGGAAAGGGACAATACATTATTGTATGGCTCTTTCAAAATTACATTTAAAAATATGTGGCGTTTAGGGCTCTCTTGGCCAAAAAGGTTCCCGACCCCTGATCTAGGGTGTTTCTTAATTTAACCTACAGTAGCTGAGATAGGCTCCAGCAACCACGTGACCCCAAACAGGATTTGGAAAACGGATGGATGTTGTAAAGAAACATAAATTGACTTTTTATTTTATTTTTTTTTATTTTATTTTAATTGGAGATGAAACGTTTTAAGGGCCTCAGAGAATTTTTGTCTGTTTGTTTGTAGATTTTTGGTTTATTGTAACACAATGTGGTGCTGTGTCTCTGTGAAAACTGTTGTATTTCACAATAACTTTGCTTGTGTAGAATGTTGCATTTCGTTAATTGGTGGACTTTTTTGTGTTAACACCTGGCTAGTACGGGGTTGGACCCCTTTTGCCTTCAGAATTGCCTAAATCCTTGGTGGTACAGATTCAACAAGGTACTGGAAACATTCCTCATAGAGTTTGGTTCACATTGACATGACGGCGTCACGCAGTTGCTGCAGATTTGTCGGCTGCATCCAGGATGCCAATCTCCCGTTCCACCACATCCCAAAGGTGATCCATTGGGTTGATATCTGGTGACTGTGGAGGCCATTAGAGTCCGGTGAACTCATTGTCATGTTCAAGAAACCAGTCTGAGATGATTCCAGCTTTGTGACATGACGGGTTCTCCTGCTGGAAGTAGCCATCAGAAGATGGAACACTGTGGTCATAAAGGGATGGACATGGTCAGCAACAATACTCAGGTAGGATGTGGTGTTGGAACCATGCTCAGTTGGTACTAAGGGGTCCAAAGGGTGCCAAAAATAAATCCCCCACACCACTGTACAACCACCAGCGTGAACCATTGAGACAATGCATGATGGATTCATGCTTTCATGATGTTGACGCCAAATTCTGACCCTTCCATCTGAATGGTTCAGATTGTTGTGTGAACTGTTGACTCTTTGCTTTCTGCTGGAAACTTCAGGTTGTCCTCCAGAGTTAAGTATTCAGACATCAGACCATAAGATGCAGAATCTTTACTGTGTAAACCCTCAAAACATTGTAAAGTTTGACCCTGAAGAACAGAGGTTTCTCCTACAAGCATTAGCGCAGATGTTGTTGCTCATTTTAACATTATGCCTTTTCATGTTTGAGCTAATTTTATATACTTTTCATTCAGAAAACTCTTTTTGTAATGAACAGACTGGATTTTACTGCCGTCTCTGTATCACGTTGAAAGCAGGAAGGTTTGACATTAACCTGCAGCACGCAGCAGCGCTGAATTCCTCGCTTGCTGTGTTTTCTAGGGTTTGTTCTTCCAAACTCAGCTGTAAATTCTTGCTTTAAGGAAATGTAAATACAGAGAATGTTAAAGTCTTAATGTTTATGTATCATTTAATAATAGTTTCTGTCTCATTAAAACTGTCACAGCCTTTTGCAGCAGCACTCAACAAGTTGACATGGCACTTTTTAGAAATTCTGGGAAAGTAGCTTGCACTAAAACACACTTACTGTCTAATCTGGATTTGAACCCGCAACAAAACTTTGTCAGATAAGCTGAATGACTGTAATCGCTGCTACTTTCACCTCCATGTGAAAGGTGTCATACCCACTTATTCTGATTTTAACCCAATTTGTTGATCGTGTTTAACAAAATCCGTGGCACAAAATCCGTCACAGGAGATTAAACTTTGACTTTCAGCCTCTACTGCATTTATGCTCCGCTTTCCTAACATCTATAGACGTTGATCAAACTGGCAGCTTTCCTTTTTCAGATCACAACTTCGTACTTAAATCTTCTCTTAATCCGTCTTGAAGTGTTTCAGTTTGATGTTTTGTTTAGTGGTTTATCCTTTAAACCATAAAAAAGAGCCACAGGTTTGAAACATTTGTTCTCTCGAGTCTTTGACTTCATGATTGAGATGTGTTCCTGCGAGTTTTCCGTCACGGGCAGAGAGCGCCCCACACCGCGCCTCCTGTTACTGTCTCCCAGCAGAGCAGCCCTCCTCAGGACATGAAGGTCAGCGTGGCAGATAGGAGGGGTGTTTGATCGATAAGGACCCCCACCACCACCACCACCTCCACCCCTGGGCTCACTGACAGCTCCTGTCAAGTATCCAGCAGGACTCCTATCAAATGGATCAACTCTTTCCCCCAGCAACCCCCTCCCCACTGTCGCCCACCCCCTTGCTTTAAAGGAGAACTGTCACTAACTGCCACTGTCACATACCAGGCAGGTGCTTTCAACGCTCTGATAACACGCAGAGGAATTCCAGCAGCGCCCAGAGTGTGTGCAGCAGTGGGAAGGGGGGGTGCTGTTGAAAGATGGCGTGAGAGCGTGTGACCTCTCTCGCCCAAAACCGCCGCTTATCATTTCAGATCAAGCAGCAGAAAGAGACGGCTTCGGCCCAAAGCTTTGGATGAGTTTACAGTGAAAAAGTGGCTTCTTTGATGAGAAGGAGGGGAGTCAAGAGGTCGTCCAGCAGAGAGAAAAATCTGGAGACGCGCACTTTCATCTGTTTTCCTGAGCGCCTCTGCCTGTGTTGCCAAAGCAGAGGCGCTCCTCAGTGACCCTCGACGCAGATGTTGGAGATGGAGGAGACCTCTGTGTGTTTGTGTGTGTCCTGCAACCGTCACGCGGCCTGCATTCCTCCACTCCCACGGCTGTGTCCTCCAGCGGGGCTGCAGTGCCGCCAGCTGCCTGCACGTTTGTGTGTCTTGGAGGTGGGTAAGGGGGTTAGGGTGACAAGGAGATAGTGTCGGTGATTGACATGTGAAGAGCGACTAAAAAACGCTTCCCTTTGGAATGCGACAATCTCCCGGCGTTCCATGTTGCTCTACGTCTGACAGCAAATTGTTAAAAGCATTCCTGGCAGTCGGGGTGAGGGTGAAAAGAGGGTGAAAGGAGATGGTCTGCTGCTAAAAGAGGAGTCTGTTTACACCCAATGCGAATGATCTTTCTATGCTGCCCTGCAACACAATGAGCCCAAATGAGAGCAGGACGCTTTCGTGTCTCCTCATCCCAGCAGAACTCCCCGTTTTTCCTCAGAGCGGGGAGAGAGAAGAAGCTTGGTGGTCCCTCATCTCCTACAGTGACATACAACCCCCTCAAACCCACCCACCGGGACAGGCGAGGTGGTGGTCACGCTCTGAGGAAAGGTCCTCACGGAGCAGCAGGTTAAACCGACCACACGACAGGGGCAAAAGGCCTCCGCTTACAAGCTCTAATTGGTTCCACAGGTTGCAGACTAAAGGCCAAAGACAGTGGGGAGGGGGGCAGGGTGGGTGCAAAAGAGGGAGAAAAGGAGACGGTAGGAGGAAGAGGGCAGAAAAGAGACAGCATCACAATAAGAGGCAAAGGTGGAAAGGTGAAATCAGGGGATGGGGGTGGCTCCTCTTTCCACAGTGCGGTTTTTACGACCACTTTTACTGCAGAGCTGAGGCAGATTTAATCGGTGGATCACCACGCTCGCCTTCAGTCCCAGATGTGTCACTAAAACAACGGTCACTCCGAAATTCAAGGCATCTGCTGAAGGAGCAACATGTGAGAAACCTGCCGGATGAGATCATCCGGAGACCTGCAGCATCTCACTGTCAGACTCAGGTCTAGGCCGGCCCGGGTCACCTCAGGTCAGATCATTCAGACTGCATTAAGAAAATCTCTTCACCTCCAACTTGAACTCTTTTTGTGCATAAAAGTGTGAGACCATCAGGTATCAGTCTTCTGTTAAGAGTAATAACTAACTAGTGCTGGGAAATTCTTCGTTTTTATTTTATTTTTTGAAAATCCTGGTTCACCATCTTCCACCTGCAAACATGAATGACTCTGATGAAGAACGACTTCCTGGAAGAAGACAACTCCAACAAGAGCCTGACTTCTGAGCAGAAACAAACAAGCTGAAACCAGAGGGGTGAGTTCCTTTCTATCTCCTGTTCGGCTTCATTTGGTCCCACACTGAAAGGCTGAGAAAATCAGCAACAAAGAAAGTCAGAATTCTAACAATCCTGAAGCCGATGAGAAACAGGACTCTGCTGTTGTCTCACAGCTCAAATGTTCTTGTTTCTAACACATCGCACAAACCCCGTCTTGTCTTTGAGACTCAACTGTTGTCAGACTTGTCAAACATTTTAAAGTAACTGATTTTAACTACCTCGATCCAACCATTGTCTGTGTTCACGCTTTCTTTCTTTATTTCATGCAAAGATCTTCTTCCCTCCTCAATCTCCTCTAAAGTGGTCGTGTCTGTGTTAGGGGTGCAATGATCCATTTACCAATGATTCATATCATAACTTGTGGTTGATGATCTGATTCACAGTCGATCTTGGTCCATTTTGACTGATCCGATTCTCTGACCTAAAATGGATCCAGGACATCTTTAACTGAAGAATCAACCAGTGTGACTCATAGATAAATACCTGGTGCTGAACAGTGCAGGTGAAGTTCTCCAGATTCATTGTAGTTTTTTTTTAAAAATATAATCAAGAGTAAATTAAATATGTGTGCAAACAAACAAGTAAACAAGAATTAATGGCAAATTCCTTTACATTTTAGTTTCATAAAGTTCAGCCTACTGTTGTTTTTCCACATCAAAATAATCCAAAGGCAACATTAACAATTCATTTTACTGCACTGTATGGTCACATGACTTTGCTAAATTGAAAGTGTTTCCATACATTGAACTGGAAGGATGGTTTGATCATTGCTGCCACCACAGGTGTGTTGTCCGCTGTAATGCTCTTGGTCTTTTTCACATTATGATAAAAAAAAAAACTACTGTGCCTCAATCCAAATAGTATTTTCCAACATCATTATAATAGATATAATTCATTGAGAGGATGTTATAATGGTATAGGTTGATTCGATTAACAACATGGCTCAGACGGATCGATCTGGTTTGGTATGTAGGAAATAAAAAACGATTCATCGATTAAGTCGATTAATAATTACACCACTAGCTTATGTGCATCAGTGTCTTGGCTTTAGTTTTCTAAATATGTAAGTTTGGGATTCTACATTCCTCTGGTACAGGCCCTTTGGTTATCCCTAAAGTAAGAGCTGAAACATACGGCAAGGCCTCATTCAGTTTTTATGGAGCTCGCCTGTGGAACAGCCTCCCAGAGAGCCTCAGGGCCGCAGAGACTGTTCATGATTTTAAAGGAAGGCTCAAGACCTACCTTTTAATCTGCCTTTCAGATGCAATTTAGGAATTTATTTGATATTTTAAGTATTTTATGTTCTCTTTTTACTAATTTGATATGTATGTAAATGTGTAAAATTATATATAAATATAAATAAATATATATGTATATATGTATTTATCTATTTTAATTTTTATTATATTACTTTTACATTTTATTTGTAACTCCAGTGTTGAGTGTCCAGTCATGAAGTCAAAGATCAGTCTCCTCAGAAGGATCCTCCACATCAGTGACTGACCCTTCTCGGTGAACGGGGTCGCTGCAGTGGGATCTTCCAGGTCTGGCTCTTTGTTTAGATCTGGGGGGGTCCTGTAGTAGTGTATTCTGTGAACTTGAGTGGGGGTCACTGATATGAACATGCCCCAAAAATATTATTTCCCCACTTCAGTGCAAAGTCACGTTTCTACATTGCATCATTTCATCATTTTTCTCACCATGGTGTGTGTGTGGGGGGGGGTTGTTGGCCTTGTATGGGTTTTAAATTAAATATTTGTTTCATTATTTGTCTTTGGGCCTTCTCACAGACAAGTCAGACTTTTCTAATGTAAACTTTCTTCTAAACCTCACAAGGTTCACAAAATGGTGCAGATAAAGTCGATACAGAAACATATTTCCCTGGAGTGACAGAGCAGAAAGTCCAGAAACACCAGAATGGCAGAAAGTCTTTCTTCATCTAAAAAAAAAGTTTGCAGCTGCAGAACTCTTCCAGTTCCTGCAGAGACATGTGGCAGGTGGAGATGCCCTGAAAACGCCAGACAGAGCCAACACCTCAGGAAGGGGTAAACCACTAATGCTAATTGCCACCATGGCAACCATTTTAGTCAAGATTGTGTGCGAACCAGAAATTTCCTTTTTTTTTTTTCTTTCTTTCTGTGGTTTTATAAAGTTGAGTGAAATCCTGAAGTTACATCATTTTGATGTTGCTGTCAGAGAACATGGGGAGGAACGCAGCAAGGTTTACCTGCTTATCCTTCCAGGAAAAAACACAACCTGCACATTTTCTCAAACTGAGAATAACCTTCTATCAAATAAGGAAACAAAAAGTATAGCTTGTAGTTTGTTTTTGCCATGTGCAGTTGTCTTCAGTCACATGCACCTTTACAGGAGCTGCAAAGTTTTGGGTTGTATTGGGGCATGGAGGGTTGTACAGAGGATCAGCCACATTTCAAGGTGAACGTAGGTGTGTCCTATATATAGTTCCCTTAAGGCTCTTATGGTCACATCAAGGGACTTGATGAAAATGGAATGTACCAATGTTGTGCGTCTGTTTAGCATATCTTGAAGTATTTGTAAGGATAAGGTAAGTACACGCACATGTGGACGATGCTGTCGTACACTGCCTGACTACATAATGCTGATAGGATGCCCACAAAACTCTGATTGTCTAACGTCCTCATTTCTAACAGTCAGGCTGCCTGCAAGGAGCTCACCAGGAGTCCATACTTATCATGTGAACAGCGCTGATGGGCTTCTTGCTCAGGATTTGGAGAAGTTGAAAAACTGTAAAATCTGTACAGAATGCCTGCGTCTCATCTACTTCACCTCAGAGATACTTTAAAACTTTAGTAGTTCTCATACTGCTCGCCATTTTTATTGCACCGGTAAGGTTATGTTGGGGATGGGAAGGGCAGTAAGCTAGCAGGGAGAGCGTGTAAACAGAAGGAAGACAGAAAGTAGGGACGGGCTTACTCTGCACAAACAGTCCCACCCACAACTCAGAGGCTAATTTCTAATTAACTACTGCCGTTCTGCAGAACACATCATAGAAAACTACACAGGAATTTTGATTTAAAAAAAAAAAGCGACATAACAATAATTAAAATATCAGTGGGAACGCTTTTAAAATAGACCACAAGATGACTGAAGTGGGACTTTAAAAAATGGTTTGAGCAGAGCTGCCCATGCCTGATCTTTAAAACCTACCACCCAACCTGTTTTTTCTGCTCTTCGTCACTGTATATGCAAGCCGATCATTTGGATCAGGTGTCCATCCCAATGAGGAGACACCAGGGTTAGCCAACAGCAGAGAGGACTGTGAAACAAGCACAGTGGTAGTTCTCCAGGACCTGGGTTGGGCAGCTTCCTACATGAACAGTTATTCTTACAACTCCTTTAAAATATGGTCCGTCTACCATATGACAGAATCACGGGCATTTTTCTGCAAACCCAGGGGTTTCAGTATGACTGCTTTTCAAGGATCTTGTAATGACATTTGTTGAATCTTCAACACCAGGATGCTCTGGAGTCCAGCAGCTGATCGGCGGCCCCTCATCATCGTCTATGGAGCAATAAAGGCTGATGTGTTGGTTTTTTCCATCATGAATTCTGTCATTGGGTTTAGTCGGACATGGTGAATGTGTTCTTCATTCCAGGTCGTGTTTACAGAACTTTGCAAAGATCAAACCCTTTCTGAACGTCCTGACATGAAAAGGCAAAGAATTGAAAGAGGGTGTACCTTCTTTCACACAGCTGTGGATTATCTGATAATTTACATTCCTTGTGACAATGAACACGTCAGCTGCAGCGCTCCAACCGCTGCACAAAGCCCCAAAACTGTGACGCCATTAGGAGCTGGAATCTGGAACTGTTTAGCAGATCAAGGAGTGACTTTCTGAGCCCTAAGAGTATTTATTTCTTTTTATACCTCTACAAGCTTTACTCTGTATTATTGGTAGTTATGGAGCAGAAAATGGAATTCCCAGAAAAATAAGCCTGGGTGCTGTCGGACTGCAGGTAACCTTACAAGTCATTTAATCTCGTTTCGACTCCAAAAAGGTTATTTTTCTGACAAAGCCAGAAGAAAAATGTTGGACACTTGGGAAAAGCTATCTAATATATTTATATAGAGCAAAATACAAACACTTTTTTTATTTGGTGTTGTTAAAATGATGGGATCATTTCACCACCCGGACCTGTTGAGACTCTTCTAGTTTCTCTTTCTGACTTTTACTGAATCCAAAAAAGTCAAAGCATTCCGTTTCTATAGATTGTATTTCCTTGTAAAGATCTGAACTCCTTTTATGACATCTTGACACCTTTACCATCTTGAAAAGTTCATTTCTTTTATGGGGCGGGTCCAGTTTGTCAGCTCTGCGACATCTGTCCAGCCAGTCTGGACCAGAGCGAAAACACACATAAATTCCTGCGCAGAGTGGCATTCCCATTTGACGTAAAGCGATCTGCTGTTTGCTCGCCAAAACTGAGCGAACAAGATCACTGGCACTATTTCTGCTGCACTTTTTTTTGTTGAAGGAGTCTGTAAGGCAAAATGCACTTAATCCCGGTGCTTTTGTTCCTGCCACTGCAGCTGTAAAAACTGAGAGAGGAGCGCTGAGGCCTGTGAAGATCCCAGCTTCCATCTAGACTTTGTGCTTCTGTCACCTTTATCCTGTGAAACCTATATTTTTCCTCACAATCATCCTTCAGCTGAGCCACAGCTGTCATGATTTAACTCTTGTCCTATAGATGGACTGAGGCATGCCTCACAGATGTCCGAGACATGTTCATAGATCTGTTATGAATGCATCAAAAGTCCAGTAAACTGAGGCTTTTACCACCATTCACTAATGAAATAAATGGAACAAAGTCAAATCTGGTTTCTCTGCCATGTGGGCGATTATTGAAGCTCTTATTGGACTGGTTTGTAAAGAAGACTTAGGACCATAGCCAGTTAGCTTGAAGACAAAAACAGGGATGGACGGCTGCTCTTGAGGGGTTAGACGGAAAAGGTTTGCACACCAGCGCCCCCTGTAAAGGCAGAATGATCTTTGTTGGCTAAAGTGATGGAGTTTTTCATCTAATGGTGTTTATTATTGGTTTCACATAATGACCTATTATACTTTAAAAAGAAAATGGATCATTACATTAATTTTATTTCAATAGCACTTGTTTTATTGTCATGCTACAATTCAATATACAAAATTACAACAATGTTTGAGATTAACGCCACATTTAATGGGTTTTTAGTGGAAGCAAAGGGTGACAGTGGAGAAGAAAACTCTAAAGCAGACTCAGGTAAGGTGGGCTGGGGGGTCTGCTGTGAGTTGTTGGAGGAAAGAGAAGAACACAAACACACTGGAATCACACAGTTTGTTATGGTTTTTGAAAGCCCCACTGGAATGATCCATATTATGTAAGCTAATAATAATGCAGGCTAGCCAGCACACATGGGTCCAGACTGCAGGACTAACGATGTGATCTACTTTCAATCCCACACGTGTAAAGCTCTGCTGATATCTGTGACTTTTGTTCACAAATGTTTCAAAATGTGGGTCTCTGAAGCTACGTTTTTGTTTTTTTTGTGGCATCCCTGTGAAATGGGATATCATCCACTCAGTAATGCTCTGAAAAAGGTGTTCAGTGAGGCCGTGGTAGAGGCGTAAGATAAGATGTCCTGTCAGTCAAAAGGTTACACTGAGCAAGAAAAGGTTTGGAACCAGCCTGTGATTATGTTTGCATTCATTGTAAAGTCAGACTGAATGGGGACTGAGCTGGTTGTGTAACAAGCCTCTGCATGACAATCACTGTGTGAACTGACCTGCTTCCAAACACTTTACTACCAGCTTTAATCCACAGGCCAAAGTGTTTCCCTCCTGGTTCTAAAACACGCCGTCAGATCGCAGAGAGTGACGCTCTGCATTTTTCTAAATGCCACAAATGTTTTTCCTCCATAAGAACAGACAACTGTCCTTACCATGCTGTGCCACACAAATCAGAACCAGATTAAGAATACATTGCTTGTTCCATCAGGACTGAGTATGTATTATAAATAAGAAAGAAAAAACCCAAATCTGCTTTTGAAAAGGAGGAGTTTCATTTTATAACTGTCACATTCCTGCCCCTTTCTTTCCTTCAGTTGGAGTGATCTTCCATCTGCAGAAAACAAACTTGATCATGAGTTTATTATTTAAACCTTTTACTTTAAAAGCTCTAACCAGCTGGAGACTAAAGAAGTGAGCTAATAAACACATATCTTTTACTACAGTCCCTAATTTAACTTGTCTTCCATCAAGCCAGAACACAACTGTTAATTTTTTCATTTGCTGTCATGTCTACTTCTCAAAAACCCTTAAACAGGATTCTTCTGAGGGTTTTGGAGGGTCTGGAGTTCAGGAGATGCAAATGTCAGAGCAGGAACGCAAGTCAGTTAATCAGCGACAACTTAGAGATATAAAATAAAAAGAAAGAAGACGTTCACTTGTTTTCCTTTGACATCCTGGTTCAGTGGAATCTCTCAGACATTTCTTAGAGCTGTGGGGTTAAGCCCTCAGTGGCGAGAGCCGCCGTGAATCATGCAGTCTCTGCAGGCTCAGCATGGTAAAACAATTAAGCTTTCCTTTGAAGAAGGCTAAACAAACAGGACAGCACTCAACACCAGCCTTGTCCTCTCCCTTCACTCTGTTACTCCTGTTCTTGAAGTGGCCTTTTCTGTAACGGCACCCTGTCCGCCCCTCGCTCCGTGCTCCCAGGGAGAAGCTCCATCTCCCGCGGCGCTCAACAGGAAGAAGCCGATGCAGAAAATTGATAGATTGATTGTTGGATGGATGTGTGGATGAAAAGGTCTTTCCCTTTAGTGCTTTCTGACTCTTATACCTGCAACTCCAGCTCCCCCCATGTCAACCAGTCATCCTCCATTCCCTTCATCCTTCTGTGATTAAGCATTCTTAGTCAGCGCTGACTCTTCTTGGAATGAGGAGCAGAGAGGATGGAGGAGAAAGGAGGCCCAAGTGTTTGACAGGCAGGCGGGTTTTTCACTTTTGAATTAAAATTTTGGAATGTTTGAGTGAAAGGCTCTAAGTGATGTAAAACTTTATTTTTTTTAAATGTAAATATTGTTATGGCATTACAGGATCTATGTCTGGACTTTGATGTAGAAATGTTCTGCATGGTTCATATTCTTGCAGACTCATTCACCCCAAATAGTTTAAGTCACGAAAGGAATCAAACTTTGAGCAGTTTCTTTTCATGGTGACAACAGCTGTGGAAGCTGGAAACCTGGAACTAAATCTGACTGTGGATATTAAACTGACAACCTCAAATTGGGGTTTTTTAGTTTGCTTCCAAACATCTCTCTGGGACAGTCCTGTCAAAATTAGAAAAATGCTGTGTACTCTGCCAAACAATGTTCCAGAAATTGACAAATTTCCAGAGAAATCAGAAAAAGTAAAGTTTGAATCACTATTAGGCCCACCCATCTGCCAGACAAAACAGCCCACTCCCATATACGCCTGAATTTGATCAAATAAAAAGGTCTGATTTGAAAGAATGCCGGCCCATAGTTATTAAAACATAGCATAACATACTGTAAAATCAAACCATCCCAGAAACCAGACTTTACTTACATGTATTTAATTGTAAAATGTGCTTTTTTAGCACGAGTCAAGGAAAAATGGTTCCCTTTGCAACCTGCCTCCAGTGGTATTTGGTGGAACTGCAACATTTGCGTCTTCCTGTTAAATGGATCAAACTTGAGAACGGAAGGTGAGGGCGTGGCTTTTACACTCTGCACTCTAAAGAGAGAGAGCCAGAGACTGAAGCAGAACAAACCCCACGAAAAATTCAGCTGCTGCCCTTTTGGGGGCGCTGTAATCTAAAATGACTCCAACTCCTGGCATGAAGAAGAAAACTGTCTTCTGTTTCTCTCTCTGAAGAAGCTCCTAACTACACCACCTTTATCCAGCAGACTTTTCCAAAATGCTTTATGATTCCTGACTCTTCAGATTCACACTGTGGCTGTTTAATTTCTCCTCCAAACACACAGATCTTACAGGATTTCCTCTCTTAAGATCCCCTCCTCTGTTTGGCCCATGGAATTCATTGACTGTATAGGAGAACCTGGACTGAGCAACTGTGATGTTATCCATGGAAAATGCCTTACTTCTGGCTCCAGCAAAGTGAAGCCAATTTAGTTGCCATTTTTCCGCAATGCGGACATCGTCACGTTGGAGCCAGACAACAGTATTTGGTCCAAGTCGGTCTGAGTCAATGTTTCTATGGCAACTGTTGTTGCCAATCATGAATGAGCTTGTTGGAAGTCCACATTCCTTCCACTGAAAGCGGGCTCAGGAGAATCTGTCAATCAAACTTTGGGGGTCAGGGCCAGCGGGCACCACATGCTTTTACTACGGTATCTGATTGGTCTGTTCATAACTTGAATAACTTGCGTTAAAAAATATACATAATGAAAAAACAAACAGAGATTAGCAGGAAGATGTTAAGAAAAAGATGTCAGAACAAGACTTGGTATTCCAACAAATAGAATGACAGAGTAATACAGTTTATGTTTATTTGCCAATAGAAGTCTATGTGATTTTGGCTTCTTGGAGCCAGCAAGTACTTCCTGCTTGGATGGGGGGGGGGGGGGCTAATATGCCAAGAGACAGTGGCTGTTTTTAAGGAATTAAAGATCTAAAGGCATTACCAAACAAGACATGCTAACTTTGACTAATTGGGATTGAATGGTGTCTGGAAGCATCTGGAAATTGTTTTAACAGCACAACAGGGTTTTTTTACAAGAACCCCACAAATGAAATGAAAACGCCTCAAAAGCAAGCTACAAGGCAGAAACACCGATTACAAAGTACTGCAAACCTTTTACCATTGGGGAAGTACATTTATATGACACATACAGTCAATGGTCTGGACTAGAGCTCTCTCGTTTGGTCCAAACCAGAGCTCAGGTGAGCTGTCACACCTGCAGAACCATGAGGACCAGCAGAGGAAACCAGATCTGGACCCGACCTGGACCAGACCTGCCAAAATCAAAGGGCCCTTGAATAGTGTCAAAGGGGCAGGTTGATGGAGGTGAGATATCATAACCATAGTAAAAGATTAAAATGTAGTGCTGGCAGGTAGATGACACAGAAGAGTACAAGCTGCTGAAACGTTCCCAAACAACGGGACATTAGACTCTCACACAATAAAAAGGCTGTGGGTGATGCCTGTGTTATCATATTGGAACCTTTCTTTGAGAGGATATTTCCTGTTCCTCAGTAAAGGGACTGAGTTGTGACCAACAGGAGGTAACCTTTAAAAAAACAAGCTTGATTGGGATGTTGTGTTCTGGCTTTCATTTTTATCAGTCACCACAGCTGTTTCTGCTTTGCTAGTTTTCGTGCATGGTTTCTGCTGCTCATTGTCAGATCCCTGCATGTCACTTCTGCTTTGAGTCGCACCGAGGTTCCAGTCTGTTAGAGTGTCGTCATGCTTTACTTTTTTCATGTTTAGGTTCAGTTTTTGGGTGGGGGCTTTGCTCATTTGTTTCTGTTTTCAGCATCTGCAGAGTACTCCACCTCCTTTGGGTCTCACAACCATCATTTCTGACAGGGAATCAAAGTGGTTTTCTTTAATCCTTTACAACCTTCAGTCCTTGTTACTGGTCTGGAATGTGGGCCCTTCTTGAAATGAACTCAAATGAACATAAGAATATTCAAAAAACTACTGTACACCTTTTACAAAATAAACTGAAATGGATGTAACAAAACAAAGGTATCACATCTAAGATTGCTGCGGTAATGTGTTCATAGAATGAGTAGAAACCTGTTATGTAATGGGAACCATCAGATTGTAGCATCACGACCGTAGCCCAAAGGTTGGCCTGTGAGGCTGCACACAGGTTTTTCTCTTTCCAAATGGTTGCTTTGGCATGTCCGTGCCATTTGAGCTTTCTCAGTAGCAAAGCCACAAATCTTGTTTTATTTGATGCGTTTGTCACTATAGGCATTCGCTCCATTTGTTCCCCTGTTGCCCCCTGCCCCGTCCCCCAATTACACGGCTCCTGTGTGGCTCCTCTGTGCATGATAAGCAGCTGTACAGCAGGTGATGCAGACTGGGGCATCTTGGAAATTCACTGGTCAATTTGGATTACCAACATCTCTGTGGATTTCTCACAGGCAGCAGTTTTCTCCGTTTTCTCCAAAACGGAGAAAACTGGCCTGAAGCAGCAACGAGCGATGTTTTTCCAGAAATAGATCAAAGTTCATGAATCAAGTGGAATTTAGTTCAAAAGGCTGATAAATGATGAAGGGTCACCAAAGAACATAAAGAGTATCTTTTTTCAGCTGTTGACTTAGTGAGGTTTCAGCATAGAGGGCGTCATGTCAATCAAAGAGTTTAATCGCGCCCCTGTCAAAATAAAGATTCCTTCCCTATCCATCTGCATGAGGCTTTTGATTTGTAAACAAGTCTCTGTGATCAGGAGTCATTTGAGCACACTTTAGTTTGAGAACAGAAATTAGAGAGACTAAAGGAAATAGGGGGAAATTGGTGGAGTTACTTTTGATGAAAACAGGTTATGGGGTGCTTTAAATAAACAAACTTATAAGAACAGTTGAAGCTTTTCATTAAATAATTTTTTACTGATTGTCGGAGCCAGTTTAGCTCGTGCTGGTTTGCAGCGCCTTCCGTCCGTGAAACCAGGGTTCGACTCCGGGCTGCTCCCTGTTCCCTTCTCTACTTCTGTGCCGGTCCCAAGCCCGGTTGCTTTGAGAGGGTTGCGTCAGGAAGGGCATCCGGTGTAAAACATTGCCAAGTTTACCATGCAACTCGTTCGCTGTGGCGACCCCTGATGGGAAAAGCCGAAAGAGAGACAATTTTTTACTGATTGTCAGGAATGATTCCAAGAAAATGTCAAGTATTTACCATTTTTGTTATTTTGCTAAACTTCTCACATCGGTTTTATCATTTTTCTTTTCAAAATATAGTCCTACTCCAGGGAGTGTCACAAAAACATCAGGCTTAATGGGCTGGAAAACCAAAAACGGAGCACAAGGAGTTAAGAAGGGAGGAGGAGGAGGAGGAGCAAGGAGGGAATGAGAAAAAGAGCATAGGGAGGTACGATTCCCAGAGGACTGCTGAAGTTTCCCTCTTTCTTCTCTGCCTTTTGCATGGTCCTCTCACTCCCAGGTCTGCACAGCTGTGTCAGAGCCGGGGGCTGGTTTCTCCAGAGCCCAGATGAAAGAGCCGCCCTGAGCAGCCCTGCAGGTAGGTCTGCTAAAGCCATTGCTCTGGCTGTCCAGCACATGGAACAAAACGGGAGAAGGCGTTCAGGAAAAAAAAGAGCGAGGGGGGGAAAAGATGATGGAATGAAAACAGCAAAGAAGAAAGAAAAATAACAGAAGACATGGAGAGTGACAAGGTGTAAAGATCTGGGGGCAGAGTGGTGGTGGTGGTGGTGGTGGGGGGTGGGGGGGGGAAAGCAGCCATGGCCGTCCTCCGCCACCCGACGGAACAATGTCTGCTTTTATTGACTTTGTTTAACAGTTTTCAGTGGAAGCTCCGATGTGTTTACAAGACTGTAAATCACACTCTTGTCAGGGCGGGGGGGTCACGGAGTGAAGGACAACCGAGGCATCTAAGATGCTTGGAGCACAGGAGGACTGAGTGAGCCATCCGCATCTTTGCAGCTTCCTGCAAAGATGCAAGGGGGGGGGGGGGGGGGTGTCACTAAAAAGAGCAAAAGAAGCTGTTTCAGACCCACAGCTGTGAAGGAAGAAGAAAATAAATCAGCTTGACTCAGAAACAGTTAAAGTGTCAGCAGAGAACTCCTTTCCATATCTGTGAGAACATCATCACACACAAACACTTTTAGCAAAACTGCCCCCCACCCCGTCACTTCTGCACACGGGGGCCGCTCCTGGACCGTCGCTTCGCCCACTCAAAGACTCGCTCAGCTCCGTTGACATGACTCGCTGCTTCACATGTCACTGGTTTCCACAAAGTGACACAAACACACACTTACCCACAAAGACACACTCACACAAATATACACACGTGAAAAACAAACAAACAACCACACACACAAACACATGTAACTACGCACAAACGCATACACAAACACACGTACATACTAATACACACATGTGCACAACACACATACGTAGAAACGCACACACAAAAAATATGCACAAACAAAAACACACAATCCTCTACACCACCTCA
The DNA here is from genome assembly GCF_053564925.1 of Oryzias latipes. NCBI lineage: Eukaryota > Metazoa > Chordata > Actinopteri > Beloniformes > Adrianichthyidae > Oryzias > Oryzias latipes. Next base: position 9,752,132 of record NC_136237.1, on the reverse strand, counting down.
CAAAAATATAGACGCACACGTGTTCAGGCAATCATCTGCTGTAAAGCTGAAATTGCCCCCACACACACTTTAGCCACCCACCTCTTCTGTGTCGGTTTAATGTCCCATTACAGAACAATACCTGGACTCACAGGCTGTCTGTCCCACACACAAAATGTTCATGATGACGTCAGAGGCTGGGGATGTCCCGATTTCTTTGAGTATCTACCGATACCGAGTCCGATCCCATATTTTTGTAACACATTGGGAAAAAAGAATACGGTAAATGTAAAAAAGGCAGATCCAGGTTTTCCATTATTTTTATTTTATTTACATTCTTTGTTCAGGGCAATTCTGTGAAGTAGTTTGAGCAAGCAAGTAAAAAATTGTGCAACTTCTAACTATTAGAAATAGGTCATAATTAGTCATGTGAGAAAGTTTGGTGCAGAGTTTTGGTATTTCCAGAACTATTGAACATTTTTGATCAGATGTGATTCATATCTCCATTAGAAATTGACAACAATCAAAAACAATGACTTTCTTCCAAAATAATGTATAAATATGATGACATGATGATGACATTGCTCCTTTTTCATATGAAGATTTCTACTATAGTATTTATCTGTAATAATAAGCTTGAAAAATACAGTGTTGATCAAAATAAAAATAAATATTTGATCCCTGATTGGAAAACAACATCCGATACAGATCGAGTCTGAAACTATGTGATCAGGCCCGATATGATCGGGCCCCTGATCACATGATCAGATATCGGAACATCCCTAATAAAGACATTCTGGGAAATGGCCAGGATGGAAGAAAGGAGGACGAGTTCCTCTCATTAGCTGCGTTTACATGGGCAAAAGTAATCGGAATGAACGCCTGATCGGAAGAAAAATGCGTCATGTAAACACGCTGTTCGGAATACTCTGCCCGATCAGACTTGTTCGGATCAAAATATCTTTCCGATCGAGATGGGTGGGTTATGCCGATTGTTGATCCGATCGTTGTGCATGTAAACGGTTCATTCCGATCGTGTGTCACTACTGCTCATGTCATGTCATGCATAGACGGTGTTTCGCTGAGGGAAAGCTTTGCAGCTCATACGGGACTGACCAGCTGCTCTGTGGACGCCCCGTGCAAAGCGCCGCTCCGCTCTCGCCCCGCCGGCTCTCCCCTCTCTTTCAGCCCTCACGAGGGGGATGTGGGGGAGGAGCGCTTCGTGTCCACTGACGTCTGGACCCGGCACCCGAGCTCTGTGTTCGGGTGCCAGTGGACCGAGTCAACCTCTCTGAGCAGAGCAGCCAGATTTATTAATGTGTTTGAGGGGAGGATGCTTTGTTACGTGTGCGTTTTGTTGTTTTGTTATGTGTGAGAATTCGGACTGCGAGCCGTCCCGCTATTCTGGGTTAGCGGCTGCCGGACTCAGGAGAACCGTGTGTGTCCGAGCAGAGCTCCGACCGCCAGCACACACAGCGGCTTTGGGGCGGTGTGTGAACTTTTCAAAGAAGAAATGTCGCTCAGTCCTTAGTTCAAACAATCACGTGGATTTGTGTTTCCAGTTTTGCCCCGACAAAATGAAGGCTGATGTTATTACCACATATTTACATGCAGCCAAGATGCAGATTATAGCGTTTCCCGCATGGATTAAATGTTATGTTCATAGATAGGCTAAAAGTTGTTAGTGCGTGTTAGCCTCTCCTAACACTAGCTTCTTCCAGCTCCGTTCTTCCACAAAAAAGCACTGACCACACGGATTAAAAATAAAATGATGAGCGAACAGGTGCTTCATAATATTCATTACATTAATAAAAGCATGTTTGGAAGATCGTCTCTTATATTTCCGAGCTGCTGCATAAATGTATGTGGCAGCTGTTTGTTTACAACGGGACTCATTTCCGCTTACGGTATTTTCAACACTACTGCGCATGGCCATATTAACTTATTCCGACCGAAAGTGTGACCCATGTAAACGTTTGTTCTAATCGGAAAAAGGTTTTCTGTGCCCATGTGCACGGTTGAATTTTAACCCGACCATTGATCCGATCAAGATATTTTGCCCATGTAACCGCGGCTACTGTCTGACTGCCATCTCTGAGGAAGCTCCTGAGTTTTTCACCCTATAGCTTTCAGACATTTCACTACTTCTCCTCCAAGAACAGAGCTTACAGCATGTCCTCCCTTCTTTGTTCCGTGGAAGGTCTGTCTGCTTTCACAGTGAAGTAAACCGCACCAGAGTTCATTTGCAAGAGAACAACGACCCTGACTCTGTACAGCAGTGGTGTCCAACCATTTTCAGACCACACACCGGTTTGATGTCAGACAATATTTTCACAGACCGCTAACGAAGATTCAATGAAACAAACTTGTTGGTTTGTAGAAGTTGTTTCTGATTTGTGAATAATTCAATAAAAGCAACTTTACTGGGTGTTTTTTTTTTTTACATAGAACACCATTATAACACTGAGAACTCAACCAAGTCTCAGATCATCTTTCAGGCCAGAAAGATTTATCATATTTTTTTTACAAAAATCCTGATTCATTGTGTATTTTTTAACACAAAAGAACATTTTCTGTGCTCAAGTTTCTTGACAGATGCCTACCTACAGTAATTTTTTTCTTGCTGTAGGAAAATACATGAATGTCCCTTTTACAACTTTATGCAACTTTATTTAATTGAATTTTCATTCTCTGTAAAATGTTTGTGGCTGTTTAAACTCTTAAACTTTATGACGAAGATTTTCCCTTTACCATCAAAGTGGATGCTAAAAACTGGACACCAACTTCAGCTGTGTCCGACTTTTATAGTGTGATGGATAAATAAAGCAAAATAAAATGACACAACTGCCGTTAAACTGGTATTTTCTAAAAATAATAATAAACGTGAATCCACCGTGTCTGCAACGTTATGACCAGCATGTGTGAAACATTCAAAAGCCAGTTTCAGGCAGTGCGAGCAGATTCAGGTCCGTGAGAACAACTGTCTCCATAAATCAGTATTTGGAGGAAAACTCCTGGTTTTGTCTGTTAATACCAGCTTAGTTTTTTAAGTCGAAGGCTCTTCTTCGGTTTCTTCACTGACTCTTTTCTCCCCAAAGAAACTTTCCAAATACCTTTTATTATTTGTTTTTTTATTAGCTTTTTAGTATAGCTCTCTGTTGGCAAATGTTGTGGCCCAAGCGGGCTGCTTAAAGTCACGTGACTTTAAGTGTCAGAAAATAAACAAAAGGGAAATAACCAAAGTTAGTATATGCAGTATTTTCTATCTGTGCCCCGGTGACCAGTACCAGTCTGCGGGGCCGGGGTTTGGCGACCACTGCTCTGCAGGACCAGAGTTCTCTTGTTTGATCAGGGGAGCTTTATGCAGAACCAAGAGGTTGATCAGAGGCAACCAGATCTGGACCAAACCAGGACCATTCTTTTGTTCTTTTTTCTTTCTTTACTGATCCTATCCATCAGAGGAGCACATGAGTAAGAGCTGATGGGCTGTCACGTTGGACAGATTTTACTGTAACAATAGGGGTCTATGAATCTTTGGACCCACGAGGTATATATTTATGTAACCCCTTTTGTATTTGACTCTATTTTTCTTGTTGGACCGGACGGAAAAGAGAAAAATGAGAGACAGTGGGATATTAGAGATGGTAAACATACAAAAGTGGCGAGAAATAGAAAGGGGGGTTGAAGAAGTTAGAGGATGATTAAAAACTAGGAGGGGAAGAATAACAAAAAGAGGCAACAAGTTGCTCCAGATTTATCACTGTCAAATGCATATTTTATCAAAACGGTTGGGCCTGACCACACTTACCCTCATCCACACACATTTACCTGTTGGCTCCAAAAACCATCACACGCATAAACATTAACAAACACCATAGAGCAGCTAACAATCATACTTATGCATACAAGCAAACACATGTGGGGGTGGGTGGGGGGGGCATAGAATGTTCTATTTGGATTATTCTGATGTGGCAAAACAACAGCGGGCTGAACTTAATGAAGCTCAAATGTGAATCGATTGCCATTAATTATTTTTTGCATGTTTGTTTGTACACATATTTAATTTACTCTTTATTATCTTTTAAAAAAAAATACAAGGAATCTAGTAAACGTCACCTGCACTGTTCAGTACCAGGTATTTATCTCTGAGTCACACTTGATGAGGTTTTGGATAAAGATGTTCTGGATCCAGTTTAGGTCAGAGAATCGGATCGGCCACCACAACTCATGAGATGAATCGAATTGTTATTAAAATGAATCGTTAAACCCCTACAAGGTACAGAGCCACACACACACAAATAAATAAATATATACAGGTATGCACACATATATGCACATTCACATGCAAATATGCGTGCACACACAAACACTTATTACTCAAATCTTCCATGAAAGTTTCCATGAATCATGTTTTAAGAAGGTTGCAGTATCTGGAGGAAAGATTTATCACAAAAAAAACTCAAACCAGGAACTTCTTTCTGACGTGGTGCTGACCTCTGCACTGCTGTGCAGCTCAGTTTTAAGCCAGGTAAAAACCGTCACTTTCATTTCATAAGCCCTTGGTTAGAAAAAGATGGCAAAGCTCATTGTCACATTAGATGAAACAGAAATAATGTGTAAAAGTGTATTTTTACTTCAACCACCTGGCAAGTGAGGTCCTGGTCTGGTTCTGTTCTGATCCAAAGCTTGTTTCTTCTGACGGTCCTCTTGATTCTGGAGGTGTGAAAGCTCATCTGATTCCAAGTCCAAGAGGTTTGTTTTTCCAGGAAATGATTTTAATTGCACAGCTTAAAGGGAGGCTACACCAAGTGATTAATACTTTACCCAGATTTAGCACCACTTCATAGCTTACAAATGTTATAATATGAAGCACTTCACTTGAATCATTTCAGAGGACTAGCCAACTAAAGTCTCTGGACTTGGGCCCTTCTTGAATTAAACAGGGGTGCTGCCATATTGGATAACTAGTGCTGCCATCTATGGGATGAAGCAAAACCCATGCAAGAGAGGCCCAAGTGCAGGAATTTTGCACTTAATGCATTTTAAATGTAAAGCATAGTCAATACATTACAATATACTTGGGATTAGCTGACCCTGTTTTGTTGCATTTTGATAACCAGCTAAACCAATCCATATCATAAAACTGCCACCACAGGCTTAACCCATTGACTGTATTACATAAAACTGGACGGATCGTGTGTGACGTCACCCATAGAAAACCAGTTCCAACCAGTTGAAGTCAATTCAGTTGCCATTCTTTCACGATGTGTCCATCGCCACGTCCATCGCCACGTTGGAACCAGACATCCTCAGTAAGCCGTGATTGGTCCATCTACATTTCTATGCCAACGACTCTCTCCAATCAGGAGTGAGCATGTTAGAAGGCACACCCCTTCCGAAATGCAGGCTCTGGAAAACCTGTCAATCAAGCGCTTCAAACATTCGACGCCAGGCCACCTAGCTAAATGTCGGCATCTGATTGGTCAGTTTATAACTTAAATAACTTATGTAACAGCAAAAATACGACAAAAAATGGGATTAGCAAGAGCATTTTGATAAAAGGTATCAGAGTCAGAATGGTTATTCTGACAAACAGATGTTTGTTTCTCTATAGAAGTCAATGGGATTTTGGCTTTTTGGAAACAGTGGGTAATTCCTATTTGGAACTTGTGTGTGTGTGGGGGGGGGGGGGGGGGGGGGGTTATTCCAGTTCACATTAACTGTCAATGGCTGAAGAAAAACTGACACCTCCTTTGGTGTCTGAGGCACCTCCTTGCTCATCTTCTCTCACTGTTGTTATGTGCTGGGACTGTAGAGGGCTGAGAAGTTATTTTTGAAACAAACTCTTTTTCGTTTTCTAGCAAGTCTTGTTACTTTCGCAAACCAAGCAGACTTTTGCAGGTGACTCTCCAGAGACCCAACCTGTGGCATCCAAGGCCAAAAGTGAGCCTGAAGTCAAAGCCGAGACTCCAGGATGAAAGCCTTGCATCAATCATCTCTCTGATTGTCTGCATGTTTAGCTGTCAGATCATTTGCCATAAAGCTGAGCGTGTTTCCAGAAATGCTGCGTTTTCCTTCAGTGAGACGCTTCTTCAGGGTTCACCAAGAATCTGTCAGTGAGAACCAGAGACTTTAGTGCCTGTTCTGAGTTCAGATGTTTAAATGGAATGTTAGGCAGCATAAAGTCTTCCTTCAGCTGCTTCTTCAGCTATGATGAGAAGGAAGAGCCTCAGTGCCTGTTTTGGGTTAACATTGTTGCAACACAGCAGCAGTGCATAATTACAACAGGTGGTTGAAAAGTTTTCCCTCCCGAAAGCCGCAGAGGTTTGGACTCTACACACTAACACCCTCTCTGCTCTGCTTTTCCTGACGGGGATGTGCACCTTTCCAGCTCCCGACCAGGACCAGGACCTCTGCATAAATGCTCATCTGTTCAGATATTCAGTCACGTCTTTTCTAAAAATAACCATTGTGCATCCTTGCCAAAAGGTCTCCTTTGTGCTCCGCTCTCCTCTCCAGCGTGTCCAGAGAAGGTTTGCTGCTCGCGCTCTGATACCAGAGCTCTCTATCAGCAAACTGGGATTCAGATGAGAAAAACAGCGTTGGAGGCTAATAGAAGAGGAAGGAGTGGAGGTAAAACTTGGAACCGCGTCAAGTCTTCTCAAAAATCGTTAAAAGGCCGGAAAAGCGGCTCACTGGAGAATTCAGGAGGTGAGGCAGCCGACAGTTTGGTATGTAACAAAGTGCAGTTAAAAAAAGGAGCTTTTGATCCCATTTCAGAGGCAGACCTTTCATGTTCACTCTGGAGAGTTTGAGCCAAACCTCCCTGACGGGTCATTTTGAGCAAATGTCGTTTGTGTTTGCAGAGACATCCTTGCTTCTAAGTGGTGAGTGGCTGCATCAAATGCTCCCCTCAGCTCCTGAAGCCGTGGATTAGGGTCTGATGAGTCTGAACACTGCAGGAGGTCAAACACGGCGAGAGCTGAACCGGCCTGCGACACCCAGCTATGAAATACAGTTCAGGTGGGGGGATTGAGATCACATGAATTCAAATCATGGATTCACTGGAAAACCAACCCAGTCTCATCCTAAAATGTGTAGTAGCTACATTTGTCCACATGGAAATACGTGAGAGTTTTACAAAAACGGCCCCTAAGTCCTTAAAAAATCTTGTTTTGTGTGATTTTCTACCGAAAAATGAACGAGCATCCGCCATGTTTTTTTCACGGCAGGCAAAAGCTCAGAAGTCACGTGATCCTGAGAAGGCTAATAGAAAATGAATAGGAAAATGAAACGTAAGTGTCTCACAAGTTAGGGGCCGTTTTTGTAAAACTCTCACGTATTTCCAAGTGGACAAATGTAAATACTACACATTTTAGGATGAGACTGGGTTGTGGAAAACTCAACCATCAAAGCCCAGATGAGGCGAGCACGCCTATGTTGATACAAACCAAACAACAATGTGTTGTGAGTAAACCCGATGAGAGAACAGCCCAACACACACACACATTCACACATTTAGGGGGGAGGAGGGGGGGTCAAAATCAACTCTGGAAACTTCCAGAACCCAAATGCTTTAGCTTCTGCATCAGTGTCTTTACTGAAGCTGTCACTGATTCCTGACACATTTGTTCACTGAGCAGCACGCAGGGTAGGCAGGCTGAATGAGTCTGTGGTGGCATGGTTTTTTTAAAGGTACCAAAACCACAGAAGCTACTGAAGATATGAACTTTGCATCTTACATAGAAATTCTCAAACAGTTTTTGCCTGCAGTCGTGAGTTTGTAAAATTTTCAGCAAAGAAATGAAACCAAACAAGTCTACTTTGATCTCCTGAAAGTTTGGCTACAAAACCATCTCAGCTTTTTGTCACATTCTGAGATTGTTCACAAAAAGCTTTGTCAAAATTTCATGTTTTAAATCACCACTAAAAGAAAAGTTTTTTTTTTATTTTTTTTTAAAAACCTACAGGAATCTGGACACTGTCTGGTTATGGGAACACAAATTCTCCTGACTCGAATTGTATTTTAAACAAACGTGTCATTTTTCGTTCCACTGACTAAATGTAACCGTTATTCTCTTTACAGATTGTTTTGTTTATGTTGAGGGAGGCTGTTTTGCAGAGTGACATTTAAGCAGAAGTCACCATTTCTTTTTACTTTTATAAACTGTACGATTGTAATTGCTTCATAAAAATGTTTTTTGAAAGGTTCTGCCTTATTTAAACCTTTTATGTTCAAACATGGAATATCAGCCCTGCCCCATGTTTAGACAATATTTAAATTCTTAGAGCATTCCCATTTTGGTTTGTTAATATTCTAAAACTGAGTCCAAACCTGTTGAAGTTTGAGCTGATAACCCCACAGATGTTCCTCCAGGTCCAGAAGACTCTAAAAAGCTCTTCACGAAATTACTCAACATTTGAATTTAAACTATTTATTGTTTTTTTTTTATTCTGGAAAAAAATATCTGAAATCCCAAAAACATTAGATAGATAAATTTTTATATATTAAAAATACGAATTTATACTAATTTTGTCGGAATAAATGCAAGAAACATTTTTAGAAAACCTAAAGGTATAGGAAACAGAGTTTTTTCTGTCAAAACTGTTGTCATATTGTGACTAAAAGGTCACCAAAGTTCGTAGCTAAAATGAGGGACACGGCGGCGCCCACAGCAGAAACAGGAGCTGGCCAGCCGTCGTGCTTAAGGAGGACAAACTGCGTTGCCATGACGATGAGGTCCGTTCGGGATGCGGGACGACAGGAGAGTCTCTGGGAAATGGATCTAAAACTGAACTTTTATCCTAAAAAAAAGGTTTTTGTATTTAGAACGAATGATTTCACGTTCGATGGAAGCTGAATTATATTCCCGTTTTTGGTAGTCATATTCCCACAGGAGCTGTGAAAAGAACAATTTACCTTAGCTCTGAAGAACCATCTTCTGCTAAGCCTTCGATAAAAGTCTCCTGATCAGTGATTGTGTGGTCTAATTTGATTATCACACATGTGGATTTCATATTTGTTCAACTGTTGCTTCATATGAGTCAAAAAGTGACAGAATTGGGGGCTGAACTGTTCCAGGTGGCAAAATCCCCCGTTCCCGTGTCCCCCTGGAACTAATAAGGCAGTCCATTTTCACCCTTTGAGTCCCTGCATCGGCTGGAATGACTGATTTACGGCTGAGACGCAGCCCAAACTCAAACAATTATACATGTGCTGTATTTCACCCTCATATAGCTGCTCTGTGTGAACACTTTCCCATCGTGTTCGCACTGGCCCGCGTTCATGAGCCTCTCAGAGTGAGTCCAGAAATCTGTTCTGCCTCATTAGGACAATAATCTGATTTGAGGTTGGGAGAGTGTAAACCTACACTGCTTAGAGTTCTGATCTCATTTGAAGCCTCGGCACAGCCAAAGAAATGCTGCCGAGGTCCTGCACGGGGACTAGCATTCGGGTCGGGTTTTTTTGGGGGGTGGGGGTGTACAGTCTGGTTGAGGCAAAAGGGACATTTGTGAGGTTGACATCTATAGTTAGATGATCACCTCAGATGGACTCACGTGATGCACGTGCGTTTCTGATTTGAACAGGACAAATGCGCGTATTAACATTTCTTCCTCAGTGAGATAAAAAGTCATCTTTGGTAAATTTAAGCGACATGAAAAAGACAAATTAAATGTTGTTTTTGTGTGTTCAATGTAAAACAGCGTCACGGTGCAGAGATCACACATTGAAGGCGCAGAACTGCTGCTCCAAACCAGAGAGGCGCGCGACGGCGGCGCAGCGCAGGCCCAGAAATCTCTTCCCAGGCTGAGAAAAGGGCTGTAGTCCGTGGCGCAGCCCTCACATGTTATGAGAAAACCATAGTGCGTTCACGTGGAATCCACACTACTCACAGAGGCAGGGTAAGAAAGCACATCCAGGTTTCTGCTGCGCTCCGCGGGGACACCAAACAACCTCCGAGCTGAAGTCGAGGAAGAACCACGAAACTGATTGAAGAGTTTCCTAAATACGCGCTTCACGTTTTCCAATGCACACATTTCTGCTTAAATTGTGGGAGAGTGTCCTGTCATATCTTTGAGCTCTCTCAAGAAACAGCAAATAATTAGGAGCTTTACATAAATTAGACATCATTAATGAAGTTCTCGTGCTGATTAGCAGGAAAAAGCTCCGCGTCTTCATGACAGCAGCAGCAGTCCGCGCAGCATGAAGCTTTGAGGTGAATGTTTATGGATTTACAGGCAGACAGTTTCAGGTTGAGCACTTCAATCAGTGTTGCGTTTCATCTTGGCTGCAGCCTGCACGCTCCGCCTGCTCCCAGCAAAGAAAATCGACTTTCCCGTAAGTTGGAGTCTTTAAATGTGGACGCGCAGATGCTGTTTGCTCTCAGGACGCACCACAAGGATCAGTCGGAGTGTGCTGGAGCTCCACCGCGAAAGACAGCCGCTGGGGCGAAGTAACCGGACGCGCTTCAGCCTGGAAGTCTCGCGCTCTGTCAAAGCTGCCAAAGAGGAAGGTTCCTGTCAGAAAGCATCACGGAGTGGCACAAAGAGGATGTGATGGTTCGGTGACGGCGACGCGCTCCCCGGAGTTTGAACGCATCCAAGACTTTGTGAACTTGTTCAGTCTGCGCGCGGAGCGGCTGCGGACCGCGCGCCTGAACCCGAGACGCGTTTGGATATCTTAATTGCCGCGGGTCTCCCTGTTCGTAGGTGCGCAGGGGCGGTGAAGGTCAGCTTAAATCGCATCAGGAGAAGCTTTCTTTCCAGTTTCAGCACTGGATGAGCGGAATATTCATGAAGCAGTATCTGAACTTCTGCAGGATGAGGCTGAGAGCATCGAGGTTAGGTTATCTGTAAGTAAAGGCGCCAAAGTTGGTGAGTTTTTATTAAAACAAAACTATTTATTTTGAAGCCATTTTTGTGTTTTCTGCTGTACCACAGGTTCCTTCAGTTGGCGGCGCTTTGCTTTTACGCACAGGTAACTCCTGCTCTTACCTCCATTAACTCGGAAGAATTCAAATGTCTTCATTCATATGAGAAAAACTGCGACAACGTCTCATTAAGAGCAACTGGCATCAATTCAAACATCTTGAAAAATGCAGAGCTGCGCTCTGAAAGGTGATCGTTAAAACACATGTGGACGGGGGCGGGGGAGTCACGGCGGGGTGAAAGATCAGCGGCGCTCAAATCAAGAGTGACATGAAAGCGTCTCCGTGCGGCCCGCCGGGGGCTCGGCCCGCCTGACTGACACCGTCAGTCACGCAGCTGCGTCTCCTCTGCTGTCCCGCAGAACTCCGTGCAGTCTCCTCCGAACTTCAAGCAGCATGTGACGGAGCAGAGCCGGCTGTCGGACCGCATGAGCCGCAGGCTGACCCGAACCTACCAGCTGTACAGCAGAACCAGCGGGAAGCACGTCCAGGTTCTGGCCAACAGGAGGGTCAACGCCAACGGGGACGACGGCGCGGCTCACGGTAAAGATGAAAACGTCTGAGCAGCTGTATCAATTTTATGCTGGGGGGGGGGGTGAAGCAGCTTTTGGTGTTTTCTTCTCATCTGTCTGTGGACTTCAGCACAAACTCATCTCTGTACACCAACCAACCTTCTGTCCTCCACTCCTGGGTTTCCAGGGGTTAGTCTGTCTGACTGTCCCCTTCACCCCCCCCCCCCCCCCCCCCTTTATACTTGAGACAGTGAAACCCTAAAGCTGCTCAGACCCGAGCGTTCTGGAAGGCCTCAGCAACAATCAGGGGGTCCTTCATGTCAGTGTCAGGACTCGGTGGTTCTCCCACATCCATGAATGTCCCGTTTCCTGATGAGGAGGTGCGTCTCTGAATCATCTGCCTCCCCGTTGTCGTTACAGCAAAGCTGGAGGTGGAGACGGACTCCTTTGGAAGTCGTGTTCGCATTAAAGGAATGAAGACGGGATACTACATATGCATGAACAGGAAAGGGAAGCTGATTGGAAAGGTAATCGGAATTTTGACGTTTGTTGACATTCCAGATCCGCTGAGCTTGTCAGACACCAACATTAGATTTGGGGAATTTTCGCAGCACCTCTGAAGGCTTCCCTGAACATTTGATTGTCTGAATAAAAGAGTGGTGTTTTTCGGAAACATCTGAGCCCCCCTCCCTCCCCCTGCTTTTGTCCTCTCTGCAGAGGAAAGGACGAGGCAAAGACTGCATCTTCACCGAGATTGTTCTGGAGAACAACTACACGGCACTCCAGAACGCCAAGTACGAGGGCTGGTACATGGCTTTCACGCGCAAGGGCCGCCCAAGGAAGGCCTCCAAGACCAAGCAGCACCAGAGGGAGGCCCACTTCATGAAGCGCCTCCCGAGGGGGCACCTGCTGAGTGAAAGGAGGCCGTTTGATACGCTTCCTCTGCCCGTCCCCGTTCAGCCTTTCAGCAAGCGGACTAAGCACTCCCATCAGCTGCGCTCGGAGGGTCGCTGAGGGACAAGCGGCACAGCAGAGGCGCCGCCGACAGCTCCAGACTGGAGGGAAACCTGCATGTACGCCTAAGTGCCCGAAGGCCTCGTTTGTGGATTTACTGAGTAATTCTTGGTACTGAATTGTAGATAAACTATCTAATCTGCTAGTTATTTCCAATTCAGATGATCATGGGGGGGGGGGGGGTCTCCTCAACAAAACTGTCCTGGATGAGAGTTTGGGGGCAGAAAACTGCATCAGAGAATGTTTGAAAGGAGGGAAGTAGACGTGGCAGCTATCTGGGCTTCCAGCATCTGAGTCCCGCCTCACCTGTGGGACACGTAACCTGTTCTTTTCTACATATATGAATATATTTTTACTGTAAAAATGTAAATCAAATATTTATTGTAGAGTGTATATTAAAACCACTAAAGAAAAGGTCCAGGCCGAGCTCTGGTGTTTTGGAAAGTCACCCCCTCCTAAAAAATACCTTCTTTTTTTTTCTCCTGGTCTTCTTCGCACTGAAGACCCAGATAACTGAGGGGCAATATCTGTGACAGGCTGCTGAATTCAATGTGCTCAGCAAGTGAGACCCGGGCCTGAATGGCCCGAGCTATGCATTAAAAGCGATGAGGTCAGCCCACCATTTCGGCTCAGACAAAAGTTACCACCATGTAGTTGCATTTCTCACGATCGCACACCGTAACCCTCAGATCAAATGAGCCCTTTGTGGAACCTCATATAAAAGGGCATGTTATACAATAGTGGGTTCGAATAATAACACGAGGAGGGGTCAGTTATCAAAAAGAAGCCAGTCACACAGGGAGGGGCGACGGGGGGGGGTTACAGCTTGCAGAGAAAGCACCGGGGTCTGTGTGGCAAAATGTGGCATCGACTGAAAGAGGGGGAATGGCTGGGAAGAGGCATTCGGGAATGAAAGGGAGGCAGAAAAGAAGCCCTCTTCCCAGAAGCAGCTGAGCATGACCGTCGGAGGCCAAACGACAGGGGAGGAGGACGATCCGGAGCGCAGCCGCTCCCTGCCTGCCCGTCTGCTGCAGTCAAAAAACGACAGATTTCATCTTCCTGGTAGAAGAAAACATCACATCCCTCCAAATAATCTGGACATACGGGAGCACAGAGTGCCTCAAATGTGTTTGTCTTGCATCTGCAGAAAGACAAAGCACAATGACCTGTGGTTTGGTCTCCGCGAGCGGCACTTGCTTTCTGGGTTTGGACAAGCAGAAAAAAATGCTAGGAATCATAAGCTGTACTTAAATCCAAGAGTCTCACTCGAAGGCCCTCTTCAGGCTGCCTTCAGGTTTTTCTTTGAACTGAATCAGACAGTAAACAAAAGTGCAGCCTGTTTCTTCATGCTGCAAACATGCCAGGATGCAAACTGCTGGGCAAAGGTGCCTCAGACGTCTGCTGTCAGCTGTCAGCTCCGCGTTTCTGGGAATCAGAATCAACCAAATGCAAATTTCAAACCATCAGGTACAAGAGAACAAAACGTGTGAACATCCTTGGAGGGATCAAAATGCTTTGTTTGGAAAATGTAAAGATGTGGGATTTCACTTTCGGACAAGTTCTGAAACTCGTACATTTAGGAACATGGAGGTATTTTGCTGTTAATGTCCAGATTGCAATCAAAACAGAAGCGGGGGGAAAACTTGAGGTGGTTTCTGCAGGCGTGTGAACAAAAGCTCTGGAGGAAATGAGGCTGTGAGGCTGTGAATGCAGCCCCCGCTCTCAGCCAGAGCTCACTGGGCTTTGCAGTCCCCCTCAGTCGTCCCCCTCAGCTCCTTCAGCTCCTTCAGCAGTTCCTGCTCCCCCGTTAGGATCTCTTTTGGCTTCTTGTACTGGAAAAGAAGAAGACATTTCTCATTATCATACATCTCTGGCGGCTTCAAAACAATCCGTGAAACACAGAGAAAATGTGACACATTCAACATCAGGCAAAAGCTCTGGTTGGAAGGACATCAGTCTAAAAAAAAGGAGACTGGATGGTTTTTTTTCCAGATTAAAAAGCAAAGTGTGAGAAACTCACACTGACGATCAGCGTGTTGTTGGCGTGTGTGAAGCTGAGGGCGGCGCTCTCCAGAGGCAGACAACATCGATCAAGATCAGGAATACAGAACTTTTTAAAATACCTGCAAAGACACATGCAGGATTACAAACGCACGGTGCGCCGGCAGCAACGCGGATGGTTTGTCTACAGCGCCATCTATAGGGAGAGTCTGAACATTGCATGCAACAAGTGTGCAGCGCAGGAAGGTACTTTTTGTTTGAGGTCTTTATGACGACACATGGGAGCCGGTTTAGCTCGTGCTGGTTTGCGGCGCCTTCCGTCCGTGAAACCAGGGTTCGACTCCGGGCTGCTCCCTGTTCCCTTCTCTACCCCTGTGCCGGTTCCAAGCCCGGTTTGAGAAGGTTGCGTCAGGAAGGGCATCCGGCGTAAAACATTGCCAAGTTTACCATGCGACTTGTTCGCTGTGGCGACCCCTGATGGGAGAAGCCGAAAGAGGAAGAAGATGACGACACATCTTTCAGACGGCTCCACAAAAACACTGAAGACATCTTTCTGGTAGGCGAGGTTCCGGATTCTCCACTGAAAACAGGCTGTGGAAACCAGAGAAAACGCTGCTGAGCTCTGCAAACCCAATCATTACTAAGCTGAGGTCAGGTCAACATAAAAGCAGAAAAAAAAAAAAACCCACATTGGAGCAGCTCTCTCTGATTATGTCCGAGTCCTGAGATCCCGGGGTGTTGACCAGCGGCTCCCCAACCTCCACCTGCCAGGGGCTTTGAGCTCCCAGTGGGCTTTTATGGCGCCATTTCCGCACTGAAACACATTCAGAAGACTCATCCTGACTCTACCGCCGGCGCCAGTACCTTCATGCTGCAGAAAAGCTACATTTGATCCTCACTAATAAGTTCGTCTGTCTTCAAGTCGTATTCTTCTGCCATCTCTTTCCCATCAGAGAAGAGATAGTGGATCTTCCGCTTACCTGCAGGTAGAATCAAAAGTGTTCACGAGAAATACTAAATAAAAATCTCAAGCTGTGAGGTTATGTTATGTTTATTTATCTCTTTCAACAAAAATAATCAGAAAGTGTCGAGCAGGGACGGAGATGTCCGGGTAGAAACCCACTACAACTGCGGCCCCCCCCCCCCCGCTGTTTAACTGACCACCACGAAAAACTGATTTACATTTGATTTTTGTTTGTTTTTGAACACCGATGAAAACCATTGGGGCCTAAATATTTACATGCAGTCACAACAAAATTTTATTCATCACTTGAAGCTGAAACTTGTTTAAGCATTTGCTCTAAACCAGTGTTTTTGTGGGAGATGGTCAAGTGTGCCGTGAGAAATTGCCCTCATTAACTGATCTAAAAACATTTAACATCTCCAGGAAATCAGCTCTTTGTTCATCCAAACAGGCCCTGGTAAAACACATAGAAGTTAAAAATATGAAATATCATAAAATTATTTTTTCTTTGTGTTTATATGATTCTTTTAAAGACATTTTGATAAGAATAACGGGATACCGTTAGCTGCAGCTATAACTGTGTAAGGAAAAGTCCCGCCCCTTTAACTGTCTCCACCAATCATTCTTGAAGGCTTAATCACATGTCATCAGTATGACCAATCAGAAGTGGTTAAAGTCTTCGCTTCCTTGTTTCGATTTAGCGCAAAAAAGTCTCTCTGTTCTAAGAAAAATACCAGCTAAAGCTCGTCTTTAGCGGTGTAGCTTTCCACAGAATCTGGTATCAGACTGTGGAACAAGTGAACAAAACAATGAAGCTCAAAGACGCTGGTCTTTCTGCGGTCGGCGCATTATCGGCACTACATCTCCCATGATGCAGTATAGTGACTGTCTTAGCGCACAATGAGTCTCTCCTCTTAACGTCTTAAAACAACGAACACACATCAAACAGTTTTTGAATCTTTTGACTAAATTTTTAATACATCTTTTAGAAAAAAACAGCTGCAGCTTCCAGCTTTTTATGCAACAATTATCACAAAAATGCATGTGAGATTGCAGAGCGGCTGTAGATCAATACAGACTATGAGCTTATTTTTTTATTTTTTTTTTTTATCTATTTTTTTGGATGCTGGTGTGCCGCGGGATCTTTTTCAAGGTTAAAGTGTGCCGTGTCTCAAAAAAGGTTGAAAAACACTGCTCTAAACAATAAGTGGGGAGAGGCATTTGCCAATAAAAAAAAAAGAAACTCTTCTACTTTTAGGTTGAATTAGCAGATAAATGCAAGGTAAGAATCTTCATCATTACCACCCTAAAATAAAAATATTAGAAGGCAAAACACACACAGTGTATATAATTAAAATACATAGTTTATCTGTATAAGTGCAGTAAAAAAGGACACATGAATTTCTGATTCATGCCAGCTGTATGTAACATAAAGGAATTTTGAAGAAACGTGTTTAGTATTTGCCCTAGACCTTTGCAACAATAAAAGCCTGTGAAAACAGTGGAATGGTCTATGGCACAGACGGATATCTGATCAGAACTTGTGTGGGTTCAGAATTAAAATGCACTTTCATTGTTTGGTACAAATACTTTAGATTTGGGTCCCCATCCAATCAGCGCATCTGTTGTCCAAATACTGCCCTTTCAAACTCCTCCCATTTAATTACTAATCGTAGATTTGCTTTCGGTCTGTTAATAAAAAATGCAGTTTGGGTTTATAATCAAACTAAACAATACTAACTTGGGTCGAAAGATGTTTTTTGATGTCTCATTTAAATCGCCGTCTGAAAGAGCTTTAATGTTCTTGTGAACAAAAAGCATTATTAGCAAACAGGAGCATCTTCATGGTCAGGTTGAGTGGTATGAGGCTCAGGATTCACTGACACTTGAGCTGCTGTGACTTGTTTTTCTCATGATATTATTTTCTAGCTTGTTGTTGCTATTTTCATAGATTCGGAGTTTCTTAAGTAACGTGGAGCGTCACATAGAATATCTAAAGTACTGTTACTGTTAGTATTTTGTAAATACGAACGCATCTGCTCGAGTCTGTCTTTTCGAGATTCTGGTATTAACGTAGATGGAACTGTAGGGACAGCTAGCTTGTTGCCTAGCAACATGATTAGCTATGAAGTGAAGTCCAACTTTAGGAAAGGTAATTACGTCAGGTTAATACATTTTAAAATGTTTTTATTTATTTAAAGAGTATTGTATCTTTTTTAACTTACCACCCTGTATGAGCGCCGTTTTTCTCGATGACTTCAAAACTTCGGTCCAGCTTTGCAGCTCTGCCATTTTACACTTCCGTCTCTCAGGCGGTTACCACGGAAACAAGTGGCGCGAAAATGTTATTGTGTAGTTAATTTTGAACGATAAAACTATTTCTTAGTATTGTCTTATATGAAATATAAGATAATAATTAACATTATTAGTGAAATACAAATAAATTAAAACGCATTATTTTTGTGACCTCAACCCGGAAATGAAGCATTCATAGAAGGAACAACTTCCGCTTCAGGTCACCTGTGTTTGTAACAGGGTAAGAGCTAATATTTTATAGTACAGTTGTTTTAAGCAACAAATGTTCGGTTTTATTTCAAAATGTAGAAATATTTCAATTTGCATCAAACTGCAGATAAAACAGAAAGGGATCAAATTAAAACTGTTTTCTGTTTTCATCGTCATTCGGTGTGAATGAGCAGCTAGCCATTTACAACAAGCGGAGGAATATTGTTGGCCTTATATAGTCCTTCACCATTGTGACTGGATATTTACAAAAATATTAATTACGGTTTTAAAGGAAACACTATAATACAATTCAGAAAATTAACCTGTTTAAAGAATAGTATGTTGTGCCAGGCCCTGAATCTTGTCTAAAAGAGAGAAAAATGCTATCCTCCCTTACTTTTCAATCAATTTTAACTTCAATGATCGTCTTTTTATGTTTTATTTGTCTGCATGCAAGATATTAACTTCTTTTATACTGTAATTTAGCAAGTTTATCCTTTTCTTTTGTACTTTAATTTGATTTTTCCTCTTTAGAAATACTATTTTTTCAAACCGAGTTTTAATTCTATTATTGTGCTTCTTGAAATGACAAACCTCGTCTTTGTTGTTCCAGTATGTTGAGTCCTAAAATAAAGTTCTACTTTTACGTTTTCACCAACTAAAAAACTCGCAAAACATTTTTTTTTCTGGCTTTGCTCTCAAATGAACATAAACAGGATGTGAAGTGAATTTCTCTAAAAACTCAAAAATCTCTGGATTATTTGGAAGGACAATGCTTTACGCAGACCTTCCAGCTCATTTGCTATTACGCTGATATATTTATTCTAACTCCATATTACAGCCCTTTACCTCCGCCCAGTTACTTGCCACAGACACAGTCTGTGCCAGAAAAACATGTTCCCGTCCATCTAAATTCTCCCTTTTCTGTATTTGGAATTTAGTGTTCAAAGGTTGCTTGATGAGAAACCAACCCGTTTATTTATCTTTGGCTCATGTAGTCTTCTGGTCTGTGTGCAGGCCAGCCGTTCCTCTTCTCAGATGGAGAGATGGAGCCCCGTCATGGGATCATGAAGGCTTTCCCCAAAGTTAAAAGAGCCAAAGTGCTACAGGGACAGGATGCCCCTCCGATGAAGAAGAAACCTGACGAAATAGAGGTTAAGGGGGGAAACCCTTTTAGCAGACTGACAGTGTACCTTCTGCCTGCTGGGATTGGAAATGCGAGGTGCCAGATATTCCAGAGACAAATTCAGCAGATGGGAGGACAGTTGGAGAGTTCATTGTGTGCTGCTGTCACTCATGTTGTGGTGGATGACAGCATGGATGGAGACAGGGTTCTGCGATTGCTGAAAGTGGATGGCCTGCCCTCTGGTGTTCATCTGGTGAAATGCAGCTGGCTGAGCATGTGCATTAGTGAGCGGAAACTCCTGGATATGGATGGATACAGCCTTCAACTCCTGGATATGGATGGATACAGCCTTCTTTTACCCAAGAGGTTCATGGTCATCTTTACATTTTCTTTTGGAGTTTTTGTCTCAGATCAGGTTTTTTCTGTATTCTTTTAAACCTCTAGTGTTCATAGTTCAAGATGTTTCTTTCATGCATATCAAAACACATGATTTCATACATAAATGACATATTGGTATATGCTTTACATCTTTTAAATATATTGTCCACCCAGGAGCTCAGAATCAAAGCTGGAAAGTGTGAGTGAAAAACAAGCGGATTTCAAATCGATTGCAGAAAACTTCCCAGATCCAGAGACTCTTCAAACCAAGCAGGAGGAAGCTGCACTCACGGTCTGTTTCCAGGTCACAGCATTCTCAGATGAACCTGTCAAAGATAAGCTTTTCATCACGATTTATCTTAACACCTTTCTAGCAGACAATCCCAGACACTAAAGAGGAGGTGGGTGGGGAGGAAGACTGCGTCTCCCAGAGCGACCTTGTAGCTCTAATCACTGGTCAGCACCCCGAAGAAGAGAGCCCAGGCGCAAGTGGAAACCCTGATCCAGAGGCTGTCGTGGAGAAAACGGTCCCAGGGAAGTGGGTCTGTGCTCAGTCTTCCAAGTCTAAGACTAATAACTTTAATAAGCACATCACAGACAAGCTGGAGTTACTGGCTAAGGCCTACACACATCAGGGGGACAAGTGGAGGGCTTTGGGGTACTCCAAGGCTGTCAATGCACTGAAAAGCTACCACAAGCCAGTGACTTCATATCAGGTAGAGCTTGCTTTAAGAGCTGCTGGTTCCACTGGTTTTTAGCATGTAATCAACTCTCTCGTTTTCTCATTTCAAATCACTTTCTCTAGGAAGCATGCCAGATCCCGGGAATTGGAAAGCGCATGGCCGACAAGATCGATGAAATAATGGAGAGCGGCCACTTGCGTAAGCTGGATCACATCGGGGAGGCCGTGCCAGTGTTGGAGCTTTTCACCAACATTTGGGGGGCAGGAGCCAAGACTGCACAGCTGTGGTACCAACAGGTGAAAACACAGCCTACGGCCTCTGCCATGTCATTCCTCTGTAATACTAACGGAGGTGGTTTCATCCCAAACTTTGGGATTTATGGAGCTGCTCCAGTTCCAGCTGGGAAACAGGATATTTAGCTGTTGTTTTTGTTTGTTTTAAAGACTCGTGAAATGTTTTTTTTTAACTCAGAGAAACTGAGTTTTTTGTCATTAAGTTTTCTTGTTGAATACCAGCAGTCTCCAGAGGAATTTAGTGTCTTTTTTGCTGTCAGGGATTTCGCACCCTGGAGGACATCCGCACCAAAGCTCGCCTGAGCGCTACTCAGAAAATTGGCCTGAAGCACTACAATGACTTTCTAGAGCGAATGCCCAGAGAGGAGGCAGCAGCTATCGAAAAAGTGGTAATAAATCTTCATTTGACCCATCAAATGCTTGCTTTGTTCTGTGATGATGACTGAAACATTGACTCCTACAAATGTTAGGCTGCATTCCTATGCAGGTGATGGGATCCTCCTTTGAACCATCAGCCATTTGTGAATTGAAGCCCTGAGGTTGGAAAATGTTTGCTGTAGCTTTGCTGCACGATGATGTAAAAAACAGAGAGCAGCGTCCCAAAGGGGAAAAGGAAACTCCAAACCTGGACTGCTCTTAAGTTGGCCAGATAACTGCTGGTTTCTCTGTCAAAGAGCTGCTGACCGGGATTTTCACTTTCCATCAAAGCTGCCAGTGAGAGATTAGACGCGAAGAAGATGACAAAAGCATGTGTGTGTCCTTGGTCTGCGAAATAATGTGCTTTGCAAGGATGCCTCCATATTTAAGGGGGAAAAGTTAAGCATTTGCTGGTGGGGGGCACCAGAGGAAGACTGCAAAAGGAAAGGGTCTCTTTTTTCACGTAAAGAAACTTTCACTTTTCAGCCCTGAAGAAACCAGAGGGCTGGAGTCTACTCACAAACATCTCTGGAAGATTCCTGGAGTTTTCAGGAATGTCAGTGACCCAATCATCATGCCCATCAGGGATGAAGACTTTGCTCCTGATGCACAGATTTCTCTGGAAATGTTTATGATATTCTGCTCTGGAGAAAGTCCTTGTACTTTTAGGTTGAGGAACATTTTTGGAAAAAAAATTCTCAATCTTTGTATGTTTATCAAAGGGCTTCTTTTTTCCTTTGTCTCTATAAGAAAACCCAGTAAAGATGATCATGTAGCAGACCTGACATCAATCAACGTCATTACTTGAGAAGTTCTCCAAGCCCAATTCTTTCATTTCCTGCTTCTTTGGTCATTTCTTGCCCCGATTTCACTATGAAACCTGCAGCAGCCTTACATTTGAAATGAGCTCATTTAATTCATCAAAGTCAGATTCCTCCGTTTAAACATTTACCTTGTCCATGTTAGGTTGGGAATAGAACATTGGTTTAGAAAGCATCGGAAAATCTTTTTAATTGTGGTCAAGTTTTTAAAAGGCCCAGAACTTTAGTCATGCAACGGCTTCTTCTGTGCAGGTGAGGGAAGCTGTGAGAACCTTGGATCCGGGACTCGTGGCCGTCGCCTGTGGTTCCTACCGTCGGGGAAAGGCGACTTGTGGAGACGTGGACGTACTCATCACTCACCCTGATGGCAAGTCCCACAGAGGCGTCTTCAGCAAAGTGTTACAAATCCTCCATGATGATGGTAATCTTATTCATTTGTAAGCAATGTTATTGGATTTTCATGTAGGAGAGGGTGACAAAGTTTTGCCATTTTAGGGTTTTTGACAGACGATTTGGTGAGCCACGAGGAGAATGGAGAGCAGAAAAAATACATGGGTGTGTGCCGGTTGCCGGGCCACCGTCATCGCAGGTTGGACATCATCATAGTGCCTTACGACGAGTTTGCCTGCGCACTTCTGTATTTCACCGGATCCGCACACTTTAACCGCTCGATGAGAGCCCTGGCAAAAACAAAAGGCATGAGCTTGTCGGAGCATTCCCTGAACAAAGACGTGGTCCGCCAGGGCACCTCTAAAGTCTGCGCTGGAAGTCCAGTTCCCACACAGACAGAGAAGGATGTTTTTAGTCTTCTGGGGATACCATACAGAGAGCCGCATGAAAGGGATTGGTGATTATTCCAAGGGAAAATACACCCCAAACTGTGATCCTTCGCAAATACTTTATATCATGGCTTTCAATTCTTTAATAATTTTACAGAATATTAGGAGGAGCTCATTTAAACCTCAAAGTACACTTTCCAAATTGGAAGTAAAACAAGGAAGTATCAGATGTTGCAGTTCCTCAAAATACCACTTGATGTTGGTCACGGACAGGAGTAATTTCCCATCGACTTCCATGTTAAAAGGTCAGATTTCACACCAAAAATAAAAGCATTCAGCAGTGTATCGAAAACCTTTTTGATGTTTATGACTTTTTTTTTCCAATATTATGAAAAGTCTTTGGGGTGGTGGGGGAAGCAAAAGTGGTTAGGTTGGTACACCTAACAGTTTTAAACTTTATTTTGTCCCGGCCCAATTGCAGTCTTCTGATGGTCGTGGAGATGGAAGGAGCAAACAACTGTCAGTGCGCCCCTCCTGCTTAAACTCAATTCTGGAATTAATTTACTTATTTCTGGACAAAAGTTGGCTGCAAACGTGGCAGGAGGATTTTAAAGGATCAACGGGGATGCTGCCAGGAAGTTGAAGTGTTTCCGTAGAGTGTTTGATCTACAAAGTATTATTTTAATTAAATAATGTGGGTCATGGTGGAGAGGTAGAGTGGTCAACCTCTGATTGGAAGGTTGTGGGTTCGGTTCCCGCTCTGCACGCCCATGTGTCAAAGAGTTCTTAGGCAGGACACTGAACCCCACATCACTCCATCGATTGTGTGGGTGAATGGCACTGAGACGGTGAAGTGCGTTGGACCTTCTAAGAAGGCAGTAAAACGCTAAATAACCATTTATTATGAGATAGACGGAAAGTCAAGTAGATCTGTAGGTGGACTGGCTGTGCAGTCAAACGTCTTCTACATGAACATTTTGGAGTCCGGCTGACCAGAGGTTCAACATCCTGTCCTGAACCCGCACAGACATTTTAAAACAAAAATGATTTCCATTATTATCCAAGCTATGTTTTTGTTCACCTGACTGCCTTAAGACGAAGAAGAAAAAAACACGCTCATAAATGGACATGAAAAATAGGCCTGGTGCTCACGCGCACTGCTCGATGATTGGTCAATATCTCTGCAGCTGGTTCGAGCTGACCAACCACGTTCCAGTCCGCAAAACAACTTCTGCTCCGCGGTGCGGTCCGCCTGTCACGTTGCGCACATGGATCCGGGCTCGGTGACCACACCACACCCAGCTGACCGGAGCGGAGAGTCCTCTCCGGGGAACGCCTCGTGCAACAGCTGCATCCGGAGCACCGGCTGAGCACAGAGGAGGCGGCGGCCTCTCGACACGACGCGAGCCAGCCCGGAGCCCGATGTTTTCCCTGTAAAAAACTGTTCGAGAGTCGGCCTGCTCATGACTCCGCGCTTCCGCTTTCTCCTGGATTGAATGTTTTTCTCCTAAATATGGGATTATTTTTACAAGCTGCTGTCGCCTCCGTCTCTCCCACGGAGTCAGCGGCGGAGGAGGTAAGTTGAGCCCCACATACATATGACGAGCTATCAGCTGACCCCCGGCTGAGTTACTAAAGAGTCCGAGCGAGCTCGGAGAATGTTGTTTTCTGACGGCTTGTGTCGCCTAAAGCCGAGAGAAGCAAAGAGGTTCTCCGGGTGAGCAGCCTGTTAGCTTCCGTGGCTAACCCAGTTAGCATGGCTAAGGTGTTTTTATTTTCCGGAGTCTGCGTGTCTGCTGCGGACTCCTCGCCTTCTCTCAGGTTACCAAAGTTCTTTAAGAAGATTTTTTTTCACATTCGAGCGACCGTCCTGACAAACATCACACGCGTTCACGTTACTAACAGGCCCCGCAACGCTGCAAGCTAGAAAAACACTTAGCAGGCTAACATTTCTGTTAAAGTTTGTGTCAGGTTATAGTAGATATCAGGGTTTGACTTGTTATCACTAAAGGTAGAGACAAACTCTTTTTTGGAAAGCGTTTGGTCTTGCTTTTGGTTATTACGAACATTGAAAATGTTGTTCATGTATCACTTTGTGTTACATATTTCTGAAGGGCTTTATAAATAAAGTTTGATTTGATTCTTTAAAGTCTCGCGATTCTTCATGAGTGATCCCAGGAACAGAACAGAAGGTGTTTTTAAAGACAGCTCTGGCCTTCACCCACTTTCATGCTTTAGAAATCCTGTGACATAATCCTTGGCATTCTGTGTCCACTTTAATGTCAGCATTAATGCTGTGAGGTTCACCTGCAGCTCCGCCTCTCGCTGCTCCAGGTGTAGACAGATCCACATTCTGGTTGTGACTACTGATTTCATAATGAGAGGTCAGCTGTAACAAAGGCATATCACTGCAGGGCGACGGTTGCTCTCAGAACACCAGCATTTTTAGTTTATTTTTTAAGGCAATAAACATACCAACAATATAAATGTTCTTACTTGTGGTTGTTCACCTTTTGCCATATCCCTTCAGGGGTCGCCACAGCACAGAACCGGCTTTCACTAATTGGCTCAGCTGGTTTGGCAGAGATTTTTACAGCTGGAGTCCTTCCTGACACAACCCTGTATTTTCTCCGTGCTGGGGACCGGCACAGGGGGCCCCAGTCTTGGGGTCTTTTGTGGTTACATAGCTGGACAGTAGCATAAGGGGTCCTGACCAAGGACCCACACTGGATGAGGATCATCGCGGCCCCTGGGGCAACCAAAAATAGGTTCCCATGAAGTTACTAACACGCGGCCAATTGAGACACCCAGCCACCAGCAAACGTACTCTAGTAACTTTTTTAAAAATTTTGTTTTAAAAGCATTTTTTTTTTGTTAAAGTATTTTTCTTTAGAAGATTAAACAAAAAATCGGCTGTAAATGTGTTTCCAAGGACTTCTTACCTGTTTTATAATTCATTGTTTGGTTACTTAAGTAATGCTGTTGTAGAAGTAATTCTACTTCTGCTTGACTGCAGCCTGTGACTCATAAGGCCCCTCCAGTCAATGTCAGTGCAGATGCACATCCACAGCCACACACATGCAGTCTGGTTGAATCAAAAAGTGAAAGAAACCTCAGGAGAATGGCAACAGTCCAACTTTAAGCGTGAAAGCTAACGGGTATCAGTGTTGCAGTTCTCTTTTGAAAGTGGCAGCACTTTTCTGGCTGGTTAACACCTTGTGTGCAGAATGTGTTGCGACAGTTTTCTTTGCTAAATGGAGCAGAGGGAGGCTTTTTTTAATAGATGGTCCATCAATGAGCTGAGAAGTGGTCAGATATCGGGTCTAGAGCTCAGCCCTTTCTAATGAGGATGGCGTGTTTGTTCACAGAGGACAGTTGGTCTTTGAAGGTTTTCTAGAAAAATGGCAGACCAGAGTAGTCAGTGGAAGTGGTTTGGGTAATTTGGGATGAGGTAAAGGATGTGTGTGTGTGTTTATAATAAATATGACAACAAAGATCTAAGTTGGAACCTTTTCAAACGAAGATGCTCATCATTTGTATCAATCTGTACGGCTGTTAGTGAAGAAGTTGCTTGAATGCATTTGTTTTCCATCAGTTGTCATAAATGAATCACTTTCTAAAATAATTGAGCCGTTTTTCCTTCTTTTGTTTTTGTTTGTTTTAGGGGGACCAAAACCCAACCAAGCAAATGTGGGAGCATAGATTTATGTGGGACAGTGCGGGTCACAGAGAGGTACTGTAGTCCTAACTTAGGCATGTTGTTGATTTGTCTGACATGGAAATTAGTATGGGGGCTCCCTGCTAAAGCACATGATTCACATTTGATGATATTGTTTTGCTGTTTTTTGCTAAATGCGTGCGTTTAAAAGACTTGAGAGCCGTTTCATGCTTGTGCAGAGCGTGGGAATCTGCACGACCCTCTGAGATCCTGTAGGACCCCACAGAATGCCGTGTCCATTAACGGGGCAACAGATTCAGCTGCTGGGCAGTCAAGAGGGACACGTGGTCACTCGTACATTTGGATTTTCAGTCCTTTTCCACAGCCGAGATTTAACTTTGACACGAACCGAAGTTTGAGTCCAATAAATGCACCTTTTTCAGACACAAAAAGTAACCAGTCAAAGACTTGTTTCACTGAGCGCTGCCTTTAAAGTAGTTCTTAAGAGGGTTTAGTAAGAAGGTCTCATGTGCACACAGACTACCTTCACTTGTCCCTCCTGCACATGATGCACAACTTTGGTCCCCCAAGTCCAGTTCTTACCGTTCAGGCGTCCCAGCAGTGGTTGATGGGTTTTTTGACAGGAAACGCCATTGTTTCTTGAGCGATCCCTCCAGCTCCTCAGATGTTGGGTTTCAAGGGTTCATCAGTGTCAGCGCTGTGCCTCATTTTGATCAGAGATACTTTTTGTGGCTGAGCCAAAGAATATTGAAGAGGGGGTGTGGGCAGGACTGTGAGGTGGATCAGGTCTATGCCCAAGGACCTAACGAAGTTCACGTCCTGTCGCCGTTTCTGAGGAGATTTTCAACTCTTTTCAGCAGCTTCTTATTAAGGCATATTATGTTGCAGCGCTGCAGTCGCTTCAGTAACCAGATCAGTCTTTAATCAGCGTTTCAGCATGAGAGAGGTGGATTGTTTGGTTGTTGCATACTCAAAAGGGAGATGGGAATCTGGTCTTTGCGGATTCGTTGCTCAGTCGGTTGTTTGCCAAGACAAGCTGAGATTGTTTTGTTTAGAGCAGACGTTTTTGTTTCCCTTGGTTATTGCATGTGTTTGTTCTGTGAATCCTGCGCCGTCCCGCACTGAGCGTCCTGTCTGGCAGGCAGATGTGAGGAAAACAAGTCTCACCGAGATGAGAAACAGGAGATGCCGTGAAATCGTCCTGTGCCCAGCTGGCTTTTCAGGAATGTCGTGTTGATAAACAGGCCTGCACTTCTTCTCCCTGTCAGCGTTTTCTGATGTTCGGGTCTGGTGTGTCACTGATCTGTGTTTCTGCCTCTCGCTTTCTCACTGCCTGATCATCCTGCAGAGGAGTAGCTTGGAGCTCTGCTGGAGCTTGGAAATTTCCGTAAAGCAATCCGTGTCCAGTGTTTGGGCTGCGTTGGAGTGGGCTGAGGGTTGGTGTGTGGGTAGGGTCGAGAAGCAAAGAAACAGACGGGCTCAGCATTTGCTTCCAGTTTCTGGATCAGGACTCTTCATGTCCCTGGATGCAGGAGCTCCGCCGGTAATGGAAACCCCACTTTCTCATCTTCTTCTGCACTCTGAGGTGACTGAACAGATCCGACTGGACTTTTTGAACAACTTTTTCTGCCCTTCCTATTGACCATCCACCCTGTGTTCTTCCACCTGTTGGCTTTTCACAGTGTGGATGGCTGGTTTTGGTTGTCCATGCTGCTCATTTGCTGTATTGACAGTTGACACAAGACAACATGTTGTTGGAGTTCAGACAGTCGACTTCTGTTGGGGTTTGTTCAGTTTTCTGATCCGATCTGCTTTTATTCTGAATTAATTCATGCATTAAAACCTGAAGGATTTTGTGGGTTGACACACGTCTGAAAGCGTCTCGCTCTCATGACTGAGGTTCTTCAGGCTTGCAGATATTTCTAGAAACGAATGAACCCTAGTTTTCCATTGGTGGAGTGAGGCAAGTTGTATCTCTAATGAATCTGCTAAATATGAAGGAATATTTTCAGCATCTTTGTTTCCCTTAAAACTTCTGGGATGCTTTAATTTTTTTTTCTTTTTTACCTGAGGGCACAAAATGACAACTGAGTCTGCAGACAATAGTAAAATAAATCAATAAAAACTGTCGTTGGCCTTTCAAAGGGCTCGTCGGGGGATACTTTTTAGACTGTATCATTGCTAAATTGATGGATTGAAAGCATAACTCTGAATAAGTGGCACTGGCATCAGCAGCTCCTTCCTGAAACTGCACCATGTTTTGTTTTTGTTTCCAGAAGAACACAAAGTTAAACAAGATAAAATCAGGAATGATTTACAACAAATTATTATTGAACCTAGATAAAACCAAAGTGATGTTTTTTGGTAACAGCTACGCCAATACTGAGCTCTCAATTAAAATGAATAATGTCTCAATTAAAAGTGTTACAGAAATCAAATTCTTAGGGGTTTTTAATCGATGACAAACCAAGTTGGAAGCAACACATCAGACACATACAATCTAAAGTCTCCAAAAGTGTTTCAATCATAAATAAATCTAAACCTATAATAGAATACAACAGTAGATATTTATTGTACTGCTCCTTAATATTACCATATTTGACCTACTGTATAGAAATTTGGGGGAATAACATCTTGTCTTTTTACTTTAAAGCTATCTTGATCATACAAAGAATTTATTTTATCAATCCAGACTTTTAAAACTTTATGACCTTGTGGATTTTTACACTGCGCTACTTCTATACATAGCTAGCGGGAAATCGTTACCATTCAACATCCAAAAACAGTTCTTAGAAAATGAAGGAGGCTTCAAACTGGGGATGTAGGAACTTCAAGATCAAACTGATAAGAACCACAAAGAAAAGTTTCTGTGTGTCGGTGTGTGGCATTAAACTCTGGAACGGGTTACGTAATGAGCTCAAACAATGTTCAAATATCCAAATATTCAAGAAAATGTATAAAGAAACTCTGATTTCATGATATGAAGATAAGATGAGTTAAGGATCAACAGGTGTTTGAATAATTCCAAATACATGTGTGAACTTTATTTTGGTGAAATAATCAAAGCTCAGTTAGTGTTACATTGTAATGTGCAATGATGATCACTGAAATGTTTTAAATGACAATCTATAAACCATTGATTTTCTTTACTTGATCTGCAATGTGTAGCAATAATCACTGGTTTAATGTGATAATAAATGTGTTCTAATAATAATCAATGGTTATTACATGATGGTTATCTAAAGTGTGAATCATTAACGTTCACTGATAGGATGTAAGAATTCTTTCTCAGGATAATCAATAAGCACTTGGATTGTGTTACTTGATAACTTGATCTGAAATGTGTACAGCAATGATATCTGGATTCATATGAAGTTGTTTGTGATTGTAATCAATTAGTATTACATATTTGTGACATGATGTGTGATTTATGAATGAAATCATGAAGGGATGTTTTCAGATGATAATCAATATGCACTGGATTTTGTAATTTGAAAATAATCTACCTGATCAGAACCGGATTACGAAAACTATGCAAAACTATCTAATCAACTCAGTAGGGGTGGGATTATATAAACTCGCTTCATCCCACTAAGCTCAGCATGTCTTTAGTTAATGATCACTATATTTAATTAAGCAAATGTAACTTGGTGTATCTTTCTTTTTGTCTGTTTTTTTAATCTATGCATTTCATGAATTTCTTAAAATGCTAATTTAGTCGCTTATTTCATGCATTTCTGTAACGAGTTTGATAAATCTTTTTTTTTTGCATTGATTAATATTTGAAATTTAAAAAAATCAAATAAAATCCAAAACAGTCCAAAAATAAACCAAACACGGCGCAGTAAAGTAATAGTCACGTCTACAAAAGCAAGCTGATTCATAAAAACAGTTGTTTTTGGGGAGAAATGTTTGCTTTTCTGTTGGTTTCCAAGGAAAGAATTCAGCTTTATTCAGTAAAGTTCAGGGTTTTTTAAGTTGAAACAGTCACGTAGAATCTGGTTTTCATGAGTAAATTGATATCAGATTGGATATTTGACAAACTAATGTAGAATTATTATTATAATAATAATAATCTTAAACTTATGAATTGAAATGGATTCAGTATTTTAGAAGTTAAACTAGCTCCCAGTAACTCGGCACACAGCTGAAGCTTTGAGGTCTGGAAGTGATATGACCTTCATTTAATAACTTTCTCTATTTCTGTAAAGGGCTGATTTCAAACAGTAAAACTGTTTTAACACATTTTTTATCAAGTTCTTCTCTTTAGTCTTGTTAATAAATGCAGTACGCTGTTTTATTTGATGCAGTAATACCCTCAGAGATTTGTCCTCGTCCCTCTGCTTTACTGAGTTTCATTTTTATGTAGATTCTGTCTCTGCAGCCTGACCGGTTTCTCTTAGTAAACTGGATCAGAACTTTTGGAAGTGTGTTTGAAGTCAGTGTGATAAGTGCGTTCTTCTCATTTTTGGAGGACGCTATGGGAATGGTCGGATGGGATTTAATTAGACCTGGTCAGTATCGGGACACTCATGAAGCCGCCGTGGATCATCTGTCAGCACCTGCTGGCCTTCATCCTAAGACTTCACCGAAATACGAGAGGGTGAAATGACCAAGTGATGACATTTTTGTCTGAGGAGTCACCTTCGCTGTGTTGTCAATCTAGACTACAAAACAAGTGGCGGGCAGAACTCTGACACCACAGAGGTGAAGGATGTGTACTGTAAACAACAATCAGGCAGGAACTCTGCTTATTGCCGTGCACATACAGCTGCAAGCACAAAAGGCCAAAGTACAGTGCTGCTTTAAACATAGTTTTCATTTTAGGTCTTGATTTATCGTCTACTTTACTTGAAGTGACCGTGTTTCTCCTCCTCCTTTTGCAGAACCTGCTTCGCTGTGAGGGCGTGAACAACCAGACCTACTTCTGTGAGGCTGGACACTGCTGTGGAGAATCCCAGTGCTGTAGTTACTATTATGAGCTGTGGTGTAAGTCTTTGTCCATGTTTCTAGTTTCCTGCCTAACCCCCTCTGTTTTTACATCCTTTTTTTTTGCTAAATAAGATTTTCACTGACGTGAACCTCCTCAGTGAGTCTGAGCTGCATGGCAGGTTGTTTTTTTTTTTTTAAGGTCACAGTTTTTCTTCTCAAAACCAAAATAAACCTTTGAAACCTTTTGTTCAAAAGCAACCGTCTCTTGGATGGTCCTCCTGGTTCTGCAGGTGTGAAAGCTCACCTGAACTCTGGGTTAGACCGAGCGAAAGACCTCTGGTCGTCTCTAGAACGAGGGTGTCTGTACTCTTGCACATGAACTCTGGTGCAGTTTACTTCAGTGTGAATGCAGACGGACTGCCTTGCGATGCAAAAACAGTAAATGAGTTAGGCGCCGCCCACTTGGAGTTGAAAACAACTAAATGTTGGTCATAGGACAGATGAGACCATAAACAGTTGAAAAAAGTCAAAAGTCGAAAGTTGTTCCTCTTCAAGGTTCAAAGGTCTGTAATGTTCTGCATAGGTACACTTCACAAATTAATCTAGGAAATCATGTTTGATTCTTATAGAATTTATTTGTATGATGGTGCAAAAAAATCCGTATTTGGTCAATAACAAATATTCACCTCAATGCTTTGTGATTTAACCCTGGTTTCAGTGACAGAGGTCAAAGGTTTCCTGTCCACCAGGCTTGGACACATTGTAGCTAGCAGCTGTTCTGGTCTATTTTTCCATGAACGTCTTCTCAAAATCTGTGATGTTTTGGGGGCTGTCGCTGGGCTTTCTCATTCTCTATTGGATTGGAACCCAAAGGCTAGCTAGATCCCTCCACAACCATGAAGAACGTTTGACGTAGCCCCTCCTTTCGGTTCAGTTCAGAATTTCATAGGGCTCGGTTCGCCACATTTCGGTTCTGTTTAACAAATCTGCCTGATATGAGCTGCTATTTTATGAACTATTATTTTGTTGTTATTTATTGCATCTGTTTTGCTTCTGAACACCTGAATTTCTCCCTTGGGAGATTAATAACGTTTTTAACTCTCGATGTATCTATTTTCTGTATTTTTCGGTACAAAAAACTAAGGCAGAAAGAAATTACTCACAAAATGCAGTTATTGGTTTTACATAACAATAAATAAAATTGACCTATGTAGGTGATCTGCTTACTAAAATAAGAAAAACTATTCGCTGCCAGGAACCAAAAGCTTTGGATAATTAACACTGGCCTGGAAAAAACCTTCTAACTTGCACATTTTTTTTCTTGTAGACCCGATTGTTACAGTCGGGTGATGCCGTTTTAAGTTCGTTAACAGATTAGATGTATTACTGTGGCATTCGCTAACTTTGTGTAACAATGTCAACACACAGCATTTGACTTATTTAATTGTGTTTTCCCTTCATGGATTCCGACCACGTGTGGAGTAGGATGAGGCAAGCTAGTGAATTAGCAGCTCGGCTCTCGTTTCCTCGCTACCAGTGACAAAGCAGCTGGGTCGTTACAATCCATATGCGGCTAAAAAAGATAAAACGAACTGAAACGGTACAGAAGGGAACCGAGCCGAAACTGCCGTACTGAAAAGGTTCGGTTCAACCACGTGAATCGTTACACCCCTAGTTTTTGAGATCATTGTCATAAAGAATGATCCAGATGCGTTTCATCCTCAATGTGCAGACTGATGGACGGAGCTTTTTGTCCAAATCTCACCATACGTGGATCCTTTCACGCTTTACTTCATATGGATCAGTCGTCATTAGGGATGGGTACCGAGCCCCAGTATTGAACGAGCCCCCAGTATCCATGAGATCTGACCTCTACGGTTCTGCTATCGGTACTGGAGAAGTCGCCCTTTTTTTGTGTCCCACAATATCTCAACGTTATCTGCCATATTTAACTCACCAAGTCAGTCAATTTTCCATTAATTAATGATATTAATTTTGCTATTCTCGCTGAAGAGGAGAGGTCTGTCTGGCTATTTGTGTGCATGGGGGGGGGGCTGTTGTTCAGACAGTACGCGGCGCGCGCACACACACTAGACAAGGCAGCGGACACACGAAGAATGAAGAACTGTTGGCTTTCTGCAATCTACCTCCACCATGTTCCCCTATGCAACTGGATTTTATTTTAGAGTGAACAGTTTAGTTAATTTGTTTTATATTTCCATCATGGCAGCATTTTTTCAAGACATTGCAGTTTATTTTTCTTTAAATGACTTCTTTTTTCATGTGTTTTACTTTTCAAGATGGAAAATGTATACAGTAAAATGTTTTGTTGCATAATGAGGAAATAAAACATTTTATGTTCTTAATTTGTTATTTATTTTTCGTCCTCAAAACGTATCAATAAAGTATCGTTAAAATACTGGATCGATGAGCAGTATCAATAAGAGTAGTAGTACCGTTAAAACCTTAACGATACCCATCCCTAGTCGTCATGTTCCCTTTGAAGAGAAGCAGGCCCAAAGCGTGACGTCTCCACTCCCATGCTTCACAGTGGGTATGGTGTTCTTGGATGCTTCCCGGAATTCTTCTTCCTTCAAACTCAGCAAGTGGCGTTTATTCCAGAGTTTCATTTTGGTCTCATCTGACCAAATGACATTCTACCCATCCTCCTCTAGATCCTCCAGATGATGTCCAGAGAACTTTAGCTGTGGACAAGGGCTGACGTGAGCAGGGGGACCTTTGAAGCACGTCAGGATTTGATTTTGTTGTGTGTTTCAATAGAAGAGCTTCTTAAAGAAATAACAGGTCTGAGACCTGGGAATTAATAAGCAATATTAAACAAAAAAAATCTTTGAAAATGAAACTTTTTTTCTTTATATATTACAACACAGGTGTCACATGACTGTTGACCTTCTGATTTGAAATCACTGATATTGTTGGTGAAACCAGAACTGTAAGTTTTCTTCACAGAGAGTAGCAGCAGGAGTCTGATAAGCTGCTATCTCTAACAACCCCCCCCCCCCCCCCCCCCCCCCCCCGCTGACTAAGCCACAACGGTTTCCAGTTTAAAAAGAAAAACGGCTGGACATCAGTTGGCTTGCAGCTCCGCTTGTTTTTAGAATATTATGGATTTTTTGCATTTAAATGATCCTCACAAAGTGAACCAAAACTTTCTGTCCTGCTGATGTTTTCTCCAAATTTTCTATTTTAAAGCTAGAGATCACCTGTTGATCCGAGCTTTGTGTTGGAGGTGTGGTTGCTTCTCCTGTTGTGTGCACGTTGATGCACAGAAAGAGCTATTTGAAAAGGGAAAAACAAACCTGTGCTGCTCTTCCTCAGGGTTTTGGCTGGTGTGGGCCATCATCTTCATTTTAAGCTGCTGCTGCGTGTGTCACCATCGCCGCACCAAACACCGGCTGCAGCAGCAACAACGGCAGCACGAGATCAACCTCATCGCCTACCGGGAGGCTCACAACTACCCGTCCGTGCCCTTCTACTTCAGTAAGAGTCGCCTCCGTCACGCAGCATGCGTCACAGATCTCTGTGATCCAGATCCCAAAAAGATGGCAGTAACGTCAAAGCTCTGGGTCATGTATGGAAAGCAGCAGAGTTGTTGTCTCTCTGAACCTTGCTGGTGGTTTCCATTAAACCAGGGGTGTCAAACTCCAGGCGATCAGGGCCGGTGTAGGTACCAAAACTGTTGGGCCTGCAATAAGTGTTCTGGGGCATGACACTAATGATGACGTCACACTACGGTAACCCCACTTGGACAAACTGCTCGGGCTCTACATATTTTCATTTCAGGTTTCCTTTTGTAACTTAACGTTCATTTCCTTCATAACTTGTGTCTGACATTATTCTTTGTAATGTTTATATTTTACCAACACCCACTTTGTAAAAAGGTCTGTGGCTGTTCGAACGAACCTGCTGCTCCGCATGAGCAAACCGTGTCTCTGAGCAGAGCAGCTGGAGTCTCGTAGCTTCCTGTTTGCAGGCGGCTGTGTTTGTGTGTGCTTTGTTACGGTGTGCGGTCCGGAGAAGGGTTCAGACCGCTGTCCGTTGGACTGCTCTGCGTGAGGGGGCTGCCGGTCAGTTCTGCCAATAATAAAGCACTGGCCACACGGATTTAAAAAGCTTTAAGCAAACATGCACTTCATAATAATCATAGCAATAAGAAAAGCCCGTTTAGAAGATCATCTCGCTCTATGTCAGAGCTTTGTTTGTTTACAACGGAACTCATAACTTCCACGATTGCACCAGAATTTGTCCGGACCAGTCACTTTCTTACACGTCATCAGACCAACATACAGCCAATCAAATCGTGTGACGTCATCATTAGTCGAACACTTATTGCAAGACGAAGCGTTTTGGTACCTACACCAGCCTCCTGGTTTACAGAATTCCTGCCTTATCTGCTGCTAATCACCTGGATCAGGTGTGTTTAGCCAATAAGGAGCAGGTTGACCCTGGGCCTCGAGGCCCGGGTTCTGACACCCCTGCATTACGCAGCGTGACCCACATTTGGCTCTCTGCGGTTTCACAGTGACTTCAGCTGAGTCCTGATTGTCTTTCTTTACCTCCTCAGGGTTTCTGCCCAACTACCTCCTTCCCGACTATGAGGAGGTGGTTAACCGGCCGCCGACTCCGCCCCCGCCTTACACCGCCTTACTGACAGGACCGTCCTCGGTGGCTTCCAGCCCCCTAAATCCTGAGCAGCAGGACGGCCACTGTTCCACCGTCCAGCCCCCCCCAGGCCCTCCCACCTCGGACAGCCTGTGCTGCCGACCCACGGAGGAGCCGCCCCCCGTCTCTTTGGACTTCACGCCGAAGGCTGAAGGGAAACGCGTGCAGACCGCAGAAAATGCAGACACGATACTACGAGGGGGGGGGCTCGGCATGGAGCGGCTGTCCAGCCAGGGGGTGAAGGGGGACAGCGAGGAAGATTGCAGGGACCCGCTGATGAAGGACTTCAGTCTCTCAGAGGACAAGGAGCGCCTCCCCAACGGCAGGAGGAGGCGCTTCACAGGGGACTCCGGGATTGAGGTGTGCGTGTGCGGCACGCGCGGAAGCGGCGTCTGCGGGGGGGCCGGAGGGACTGGCCAGGAATGCAAGGAGTTGAGGGAGCTGGAGAGCCTGCTGGGACAGGACGAAGGAGACGACGACGATGAGGAGGGGGGGGAGGGGTCCGGGGACTTCTGCGACAGCTGTGGTCATGGAGCCTCGCTCCGGGGGGAGGACGACCCGCCGCCTGGGGCTCCAGACAGGGGTCCGACGGGCTCTCCTTTGCCCCCTGACCACCCAGGCGGGAGTCCGCTCCAGGAACCCGTGTGCCTCCTCCTGCACACCATCAATGAGCAGGAGGGAGGGGCCCCCAGCAGCAGCTTGGAGGGCTGAAGGGGCCCCTCTGTCTGAGGGACTTATTGATTCTTTTTATGAGCATGCCCCCCCAACGCACCGCAGCAGTGGCCTTAATCTGTGCAGTTCTGCTTCATTTGGGGGGAGCCGTGGAGCTTACCCCCACCGCACACTCGCAGATCTGCATCAGTTCCGTCATTTACCACAAGCAGCAGTTGAGACTTCAGTCCTGGGGGGGGCAGGAGCCCTCAAAGGCTGTTCCTCGCTGCCACTGAACTGTTGAAGATCATGCACAGCAGGATCATTTTGGGAGGGGGGGATGCAGCATGGAGCTCCTCTGCGGTCATGCGACTGATACTGTACTAGATGTGCAAGGACATCATGCCGGGGGGGGGGGGGGGGGGGGGGGTACATGCTTGTAAATAGCTTTTCAGTGATTAAAAACCGCTCTGCCTGGAGGTTCACATCCTTTGACGAGTCGGAGCGCGAGCACTTCCTGTTTGCACAGTTTTTGTAGAAGTTGTAGCAGAAAACCCCCCCCAACTTTGTTTCCTGAGTCATCGGGACCGTCGGAGCATCAGCCAGTGAGGCTCCCAGATGCTGAGATTTTTACCCTGATATGATGATTGTAGCTCATGCCTGAAAAACCCGACTGTGCTGGAACAATCAGTGAAACTGAAAAAGCAGCTGCCAAAAACAGGAATGTTAATCTTCTTAGAGATTAAACGGAAAAGGGCGAGCGACTTCAGACCTCGTACTTGCGTGTCAGTCTCTTTCAGCAAGTTTCCACGCTCACCAGCTTTTACTTGACTTGAGACCATCTGTACTCGCAGTTTTCCCATGAACCTCCTTGACTGCTGCCTTACAATGGACCAGTGAGCGACGCTGAAATGCAGCTCAGCTGGTTTTAAGGAAAGTTCTGGTTTTCTTCAGCTCTTCATGTTCAGTTAAAACAGCGCAACGTTCTGTAGAAGACAAAAAGAAACCCCGTTAATCCTCACTTACTCCAGCACGACGACAAGCATCCAAGAGGGCAATCTGCTAAAGATGCAAAGGTTTGGAGGCTCCCATCTGACCGACTTCTTTTGTTTGCACAGCAGAAGATTAGAATTCTTCAAAAAGTGGAAAAATGTGCTAATGTTTGGTGCAAAATGAGATTAAAACGATGTGATAATTAATCTGCAATTATTCTGCATTGAAACTCAGGAGAGACGCTTCAGGCATGAGGCTTTCTTTACTCACTTTGACTCCACATCCAAAGTTTCTGAGCTGGTCTTGAATGCATCACAGATGCGTTCTGCTGTCAGTCATTTAGATTTCCAATTGGAACTGTGTTGAAAGCAAACAGCCCCCCCAGCCGTGTGCACACGCAGCCTCTGCTGGAGTTTTCCTCCCGAGTCAAACGGGTTAAATGGATTTCTGCTTCCATTCCCTGGGGAACATCTCTTAACTCCTCTTCAGTCTAAATGTCAGCTTCCTCCTGGAAAAGTGAGCTGCGTGGTTACTATAGTTTTCATCCA
The DNA here is from genome assembly GCF_053564925.1 of Oryzias latipes. NCBI lineage: Eukaryota > Metazoa > Chordata > Actinopteri > Beloniformes > Adrianichthyidae > Oryzias > Oryzias latipes. Next base: position 9,714,246 of record NC_136237.1, on the reverse strand, counting down.
TTATGGCCTAAATACACTCTGAAGTGCTTTAGATAGAAATGCTTTTGTAAACTCAAAAAAGTGTACTTGGAAACTTTTAGTTAAGGAGCTCTTTTTCATATCATTCATTTTAAAATTGAAAGGGTTTATATAAAGAATGAAGAAACCACTTTATATTTGGAAGTGCTGTACGATATTCTGTAGCTTTATTCTGAACCAAAATGTGTTTTTCATCTCTTTTTAAAGGAAATCATTAGCGATATTAGTACGAACCGTTTTGGGTATTAAGTTCTACTTTTGAGGAAAGAGTTAAACTTTTGTTAAGATTTTAATCTGAGGTTGTTTGAAGGGTTAATCCTACTAACTGTATACGTTTGTAAAGATATTGGCTGATTTTGCCAAAGACACTTTGTTATGGTTTGTGCTTTTGCACAAACTTGTTTGAATGTTTCGATCATAAGCCATTCATTGTAAGATGGATGTATGTTCAATAAACATCGGATTTACACAAACCCATGTCTCCCACGTCGCATGTGTTTGTGGTGGGCATTTACTCTGGGGCTATTTTTTTAGTTGGCAGTTTTATACACTTGCAGAATGAATGAGCACATCCTGAAATTCAACCGAACCGTTTCCACACAGAAGGTCAAAGTTAAACACCTTCGGTTCAGCATTTACTAAATAGGTTTATTTTCTAAAAGACCAAAGAGGGAAATCCTGTTATGGATTGAGTGAAAGGAAACACTGCTGTTGAATTGAAAGAAACATACAGATACGTTTATTTAGACCAAAAATGAAAGCTTTCATTCTAAATGTCAATGTAAAAGTGGAATTTGTTCAAGCTTTATTTTATGTCATCTTATTGTTGATGGAAATGTTTACAACCTTTAAGAGATTTGTCCTTTTAGTATGTTGGAAGTTTTCGATCTGTTATTTTCCAGCTGCTGGTTCATGAATGCCCCACCCGCTGAAAAAAATTAAATGTTAAATTTAAAAGAAGTATAAATATTAGGTTCATTCAACAATTGGGAGACATTTGGGCTTCAAAATTCTTGAAAAATAAACTTTCACTTTCTGACGTTCTGCTACATATTTATCAACAATAAGTAATAAACTATTAAAAGCTTGAGCAGCTCAGTCAACAAATCAATAAAGTCATTTTTATTACATGATTTATTTGGTGTTTACAACACTCAGTGCAACGTCGGAACCAGCAACCAGAAAAAAGTTGTTGATTTCTGAAATGAAATTCCTTTTCCATTAAGTTCATCAAATAACATTCTGTCTGAATAACCATTTAATGTCACGTATGACTTGATTTAAATTCATTTTATCAACTCTCAAAATCTTTCTCCACCTGCTTTTCAAAACTGGCCCGTTTAAGTATTTATTGTACAATATTTATTCAAACACATTTTGCAAATATGATTGCATAAACTCTTTAAAGAAACACGGGTCCAACCCTTATAAGCAGAGAAATTAATATAGCATCTTTTTCAATTAAAATGATGTGGTGACAGGGTTGCATAAAGTATAATGGATTTAATATTTTTGATTATGGATCATCATTCAAAAGTGACAAATAAATGACCAAGACAACAAAATGAACAGCTTTTAATGAGGTCTGCTGCTCGTTTTTTCAAATAACGCTCAAGAAGTTGAAGAAATAACATCATTTTAATTTCATTTCTCTCTTTCTTTGAGTAAGTACTCTTGTCTCCTCTGTACTCTCTAAATCACATTTGGCTCGGTAGCGTCTCTGCTTTTCAGCAGCACTCTGGTGGGCCACACTAAAAAATCTGACTTAAATGAATGTCCCCTTTTATGAACTGTAACTCGTTGTTTGCATACAGTTTCATTTATTTTAAGTTAATCATCCTTTCAAGGTAGTTGCTGCAGCTAGAACCCATCTGGACTACTTTAACAAATTAAAGAATACCATTCAGTGTTTAAAATTCATAAATGTGTTTAAAAACGTACATAGATAATTTCAACTAAGGGTGGTATGTAAAATGCCCTCCAACTGTAGAATGACCCATTATCGTTGCAATTTCTGAAGTTAACTAAAACCTAATAAAAACGTGCCGGCATCTGTTCTTCATTTCATTTTTTCAGTGTTTTATTTTATTCTGAAATTTTCGGAAATGATTGTTGAGCTTCAACAGGAAGTGACGCATCACCTGAACTTTGAATGCACCAAACATTTCACTTGAACTTTGAACGCACCAAACATTTCAGAGTCGATGGCTGAAGACAGCAGGTATGGCTAGCTTTGGTTTCTTCTTTTTTGTTTCACAGATTGCAGTATATCTGGGCCCGCGCGTTGTTTGCGTGACGGAAGCGTGACACATACGTGATACTAAATGCTAGACTCTTGCTTCTTCTTCAAGCGCGCGCGGAACCGGATTCTCTGACAGCTCCACCCACGTGGATGTGAAGGTAAATAAGACGTGAAGGTAAATAGCTTTTTTTCTTAAACTTTATTGAACATAAACACAATTACCAAAAACGATTATACGTGCAATGGAAACACAGCAATAACAATAATAACATTTTAATATAAAAGAATTCAGCTAGGGACATGTGAATAAGAAATTATAAGTCAACAAATGTTAATAGAAAAAAAATTTAGTAAAAATGAAACGAAAAAAAAAATACTGTATGGTGTCTGTGAGGGTATATTGATATTTTTGAGGGGGTTGTAATGTAAAGTCGATGAAATTCAATTATTATAATAAAGCCAAAAAATTTGGAGTAATCGTTCTCACTTTGCATTTCTGTAAATAAGCATTTATAATATATAATATATAATAATAAATAAATACACACACACACACACACATCTTAAAAAATAATAAAAATATATTAACAGTATCTGTTGAAAACTTATCAGACGATTAATTTTTAATTCATTATTTTTGAATCGCTGCAATGGCTTCTGGAGCTCATAAGAAAGTGCGCTATTCTATAAAAGGTGAACCAAGATTCAGGGGAATTATTGCCAAAATGATCATTATCTGAAAAATTAGCATTGCACATATTTTCTAGATAATATCACGTAAGAGTTTTTTATGTATTTGTTTGACTTTATTATGAATGCTATTTTTTTCAGGTACTCATCACTCTTTAATTCATTTAATATTTCTAAGACTACAGTCACATATGACAGAATGCCACCATAAACGTGATCTGATGGCTTTCAAAATACTATTGACTATTTTGTTACTGGAAAAGATTACAATTACAAAAACCTTTCATCATTAAATAGGTTACCATTTATATAGTTGATATCAGAAAAATAAATGAAACCTTTCTATCCAATTTGGCTTAAATATAGATTTGCTCTTCGTGGTTTTATCTTTGTTGTTCCAAATTACAGATTTATGTGGGAAAAAGTAACGCAACAACTTCCAAGCCAGTGAGGCTTGTTGGTAAAAGTTGGAGAGTTTTACAGGAAGCTTTTTGATATTGTAGTGAAGGTAAAGTGCTGCAAGTTGTGGATTTACCGTGGTAATGTGTGAACATGTGACACAGTAAACACTGTTTGTGTTGACTTTTCCCCCCCAGAACATTTATAACATCATTGTCTGTGTAAACTATAGTCAGCCTGCTGGGGGGTATTCCAGGAAGCATGTTTAAACTAGCCTGACTTTGAGCCTGAACTCTGGCTGAAATCCGCCTGAACTTGCTTACTCTGGGTATGTCGGTTCCAAAAGACCGGATATGAGTTGGCGTAATTACGCTCGACTTGGTAACCCTGGGTTAACGCACGGTACATAAAGACATTCTCAATAGATCGCTGATTTCTGGAGTCACCATGGAAACGCGTGGAGAGAAAAAAGAAAGCGCGACACTTGAGACGGAAGTGATACGGAGTCTGAGATTTTAATGACGGCGGTTAAAAATTATAAGTCCATCAAAAAAGTAACACGGCTGAAAAATAATTTAAATAATTTAGTTAAATTTATTCAAACTCAATAATTGTTAATACAACTCAAATTTACGTATTTATCTAACTAAATGTCACATTACTCCATTAATCTTTTTTCCATCTTAATTACTTATATTTCTTGAACTTTCATATGTCTAAGTTTGAGCCGGCAGATATGCTCATTTTTACAACAATAAAAAGAACGGAAAAAAAATGCACCGAGTGCAAAAACTCACTAAAGAATTTTCTGTCACTGTCATAACAATACTAAGCGGTAGGGGTGCTATATAAACTCATCATCCTATCCTTTACTCTCACTCATGGTGCAGAGACGTAAGCATAGTAGGACAAAATAGCTCTGCCAAACACGGTGAAACACAGTAAAACAGCTATACAACTAAACACATTTTGTAAAAAACCCACACTTAAACCCAAATCCGTTCAGACAGGCAAAGGGAATGATATCCCAGAATCCCTTGCGGTGCCGATCTAACAGCAGCATCAAAGTTACACCTACTTAATTGAATTAATTTGAACGAAAGGAAAATAACTGTCTGAAAACTACGTGTAATTTTTAACAAAAAAATTTCTAACAAAAAATATGATTTATCTTAACTGAAGCAAATAATTGAGTTAGATCAGAGTAAAAAAGTTTATCTTTCCAACATCCATATGTGGTCTTATCACCCTCTCATGGTGGAAAAAGTATTATTTGAGCTTCTTCATCCACTAAATCCTCTTCAAATGGACACACCATGCTGCTTCACCTCTCTGTAAACAAACTAAGCTTCAACCAAACCTGCTCCGGACCAGGTTATGTTCAGAGCATGAGTTGCCATGGTAACTTGACCTACCCTGAAACATACCTCCATTTCTGGAACCGAAAGCTGAGGTTATCAACTTTCTTAGCCTCAAACTTATCGTGGGAGCTAGCATAACCTGCTTTCTGGAATACCCCCCTGTTTTTCTGTTTTTCTATCACTCAGTTCGTTCTTAGCTGTCTGCTGCTTTCTCTCAGGAACTAACTAAGGGTAGCAGCAAAATAAACAAGTGAATGCGCCAGAAATAAACGGATGAATCATAAACCAATCAATTAGTCAAAACAACAACAACTATAGTTTCATTAGAAGCCTAGCCAACTCTTGAAATTACATTTAAACTCCTCAGTTAACTTTAAAGAAAGGCATCAGGCTCTGCTGTCACACGTCTGTCAGTCTCTGCACCACATCTTAACAACACTATGGTCCCTTTATTACACATGTGTCAAACTCAACGCCCGCGGGCCAAATGTGGCCCGCCATGTCATTTTATGTGGCTCGCGAGAGCATAAAAGTTAGAAAAAAGATGTTGGTGTGTATTTATTCATATCTAGGGGGAATTGGACTTGAAATATATCGGGCAACTATACATAAGGATTTAAACACTGTCCATATAACCTAACCTGTCAGACTCCTATGTATAAGGATTTATGCTAGAGTAACAAGCAAACATTTGTTTTCTATGCAACTGTAATTGTCACTTTAAAAACTTATAATAAATGAGTTATTTAACTTTAAGGAAAAGTTATGTTTATTTTTTATAACATTTAGTTACATGTATAAGTTTTATCTGGCCCTTTGAGGACAGCCACTGTGCTGATGTGGCCCTCTGTGAAAATGAGTTTTCACCCCTGCTTTATTATTTATAGAAATGCAATGTAGACCAAAAACTTTATTCAACCACTTGTTATTAAAAAATGATTTTAGTCTCTGCAGTTCCATACTGGAGACTGAACCTGTCATATACAGGGAAATAAGATTTGCTGATTACATGAGAAAGTCACGTTGGTTATTTTTGTTTTCAATTCTAAATTTCTGCCAAGTGGGACTAAATACTACCAAGGTCGTCCATAAGACTTTATCGCAGACATGAAACCAGAAACTGGATTTGGGTTTGTGTTTTTAATCTACACCTTTGGTTTTAGACTTTAACCCTTGTGCTATCTTAGATGACCCCACCCTTACATTGACGTGTTCTCCCTACCATGACAAAGGTGGATAAAGGTGGAAAGATTTCATGTAATCCATGGACACCAGTGAAGATCACAAATCATTGAAGAAAAAAGGTTCAGCGCACTGCCTAGTGGGTCTAAATGACCCAACTCCCAATGTTAAAGTGCCTAGGATAGCACAAGGGTTAAAGTCCTACTCCGATCGTCTATTGATCTGATGGAAAAGTGTTCCCAGTACATTCACAACGTTTTAAGTTTGAATGAAAAAATCTGTGTCGTTCTCTTTGACATAGTTTCTGTTGAGCAGCAGAAGTACATCAGAAATTCGCATCTAAGTTGTGGGCGGGACTATTGGTGCAAAAGTAAGCCTCAGTTTAGCAAGTGCCTGACTTGGAAAGGAGCAGAGCATTGAGACTTTGGCCCACCCATCAGAGTTTTTACGTCACAAACAAGCTTTTTCCAACAGTATTTTTTCATCTGCTCCTGATTCACAGCTATTTAAAGAAAGAAATACTCACAAACACAGTTTTAATCCTATGTTATTTTATATTTGTCCTCCATCATGAGAAAAAGGCTACAAGAACATTTTAAAAACAACAGCAGAACATCAATGAGTGGCTGAGGCTGAGCCCACACAACCAGTCACAGGTGGGATCTGTTGCCGCTGAATGCTCAGGTTAACTGTTAGAACCGACGACGAATGTGTTCAAAAAGTTGATCTTAAACATCGTAAAAGTGTGTTCATTTGTTTTATGGCTGAAGCCTCGTGGTGAAAGGACACCTCTGCTTTATCTTCAGGTCGCAGCTGTTTAGGTTGGCTTCAGTTGTCATCAAAATGGACCAAAGGGAAACAGTTTGGTGTCTGTTACATATTTGTGGAACTTCTTCAGTTTCTGGTTTTACTTTGCTGATTGTGCAGAAATTTCTCTGAACCTAACAGCTTTAGATCCTGCTAGTTTCTCATCTTAAAGTCAGTGTTTTACAGTGTACCACCAGCAGAGTGGCCTGTTGTAGTCATGAGTCTCTCCGGGAACACGTCTTGTTAGTGGCAGCTCCTTGATGAAGGGCGTTTCTTTGAACAGGAGTATTATGGCAGGAAGCTGAAAACAACCTCAGATCTGCAGAGCAATGCCTGCATGACTCCACCTCAGCCCAGCCCCGCCTTCATCCGCGAGGCTTTGAAGAAAGTTCACCCTGAAGTCGTCGCACGGTCAGTGCAGCACTTCCTGCCTTCTCACCTGCTCCTCGCACGGCTCGGACATTCAAGTTTCTGTGACCTCACAGGTACTACGGCTGCGGTCTGCTGGTGCCGGAGAGCTTGGAGGGCTGCTCCATCCTGGACCTGGGCAGCGGCAGTGGGAGGGACTGCTACATGCTGAGTCAGCTGGTGGGCCAGAAGGGTCATGTCACTGGCATTGACATGACTGAGGCCCAGGTACCTGCACCACAGAATATCTGTGACCTGTTGGCTGCATGAACAGCCAGCATTTTTGAAGATGCAAAGAGATGCTCCTTCGCAGTCATGAAGTGAAGAGACCTCCAGGTTCAGGTTTTTCCATCCATCCATCCATCCATCCATCCATCATCTGCTGCTTAAGCCTTAATTACAAAATCCCTTATTCCTGGAAACAGGTTGTCTGCAAGCGAAAAAGGGGCAGATCTTTAAGAAATAGCAACGTCGTAGAGGCTGCAGAAAATGTTCATGCATATTCTTTTCTGCTGACAGCAACAGGTAGTTACCAACACTTAGACAACATGCAATGCATATGCAAAAAGATTTTTTGAAAAGCACAAAAAACAGTTTTTGAAAGCAGATATTTAATATTTTAATTTGCTACTTAGAAAGTTGCTTATAACGTTTAGTTTGCAATGTGTCGGCACATATGTATCACTACATACAGCTCTGCTGAAGTAGCAAAAGCAGGCCACGTCCTCAAGGCTGGGTAGAGAGCAGTCTGTGATGTTTTGGGCTGATAGATAAACTGCTGAATCAGTGTCTTTAAAGCACTACAGCATAGAACAAATTGTAGTTCCTGTTATAATCACTAAATGACACAAATGCCAAAGTGTCTCATGGGCAGAAACTGCACATAGATTTGAAGATGTCTTTAAGCATCCCTGCATGATAAAAATGCAATCTCTCTGTTTCTTAGCCAACTGCTTGTAAGCCAAATGTTGGTCCCAGGTATGGGTTATGTGGCCATTACATTTGTGTAAACCACGGACTATTAGGGCGCCACAGGAAGTTTCTACCGCGCCACACACTGATTTTGGCATTCATTAAAAAAATTGACTTAAACAATGGGGCATAATGCTTATGAAAAGCTATTGATCCAGTATTGAATTCAAACACTTGAGTAAACCGAGTTCTAAAGGCCTGCAGGCAGAAATCGCTTATATTCCCAGGGTTGTTCCACAGACTGTGTCATCTACTCTTGAATTGTTACATTTTCTAATGCTTCCACTAGAGTCAAAACTTTTTACCCCTCGTCTGTCAGCAGAATAAGCTACATCAGGTGCAGCAGCCTGTGAGCTGGAATGGGAGAAAGTGGGAGCTGAGGTGTAGTCTGAAGAGGGGATTAAAGAATTATTCCTAGGCACAGGGTTAGAGGTTGCAACTACCATTCCTGGTGTTGGTGGGAAGAAGGGATCTTGAAGATTCATTGCAAGAGATGTTAGAGAGTTTGGAGGTGTTTGTTAGGCATTGGGCACTTTGAGATAATATTATTCCCATGCATGTTGTTGTATTTGCATCTGCCTGTTTCTTCTACTTTTTGCAGGCACTCTCATTAATTCATTAATTCAATTCAATTTTATTTGTATAGCCCAAATTCATAACAACAGTCGTCTCAATTGGCTTTGTACTGGTAATTGTAAGGTAAAAATACAATCAAAAAGGATCATAAATGCATAGAATTCAATAGGATAATACTAAAACTTTAACTAAACAGACTAAACTAACCTGGCATCCCTGTCCTTAGACCCTCCTTCGTTGTAAGGAAAAAATAAAAGGTGCCTAAAAGCATCTGAGCTCTAATGTACTCAAATCCATAGTGTTGCTCTAAGTTTTCGTTGTATTATCTCTCGTACCTCATGCGGTACTTTTTGTTCCTTTTCAGGAACATCTTTACACCTTTTTTCCCCCCATACGAACAAAGATTGTAATTACAATCAGCCACGCCCACAAAGCGCATCCACTGTGTCAGGCTAGAAACGGCAGAGACGGGGTCCTAAAACTCTCAAACTTAAACCTCTTCAGCATTTGGCTGCACTGAGAACTTTTGCCCATGAAAGTTGTGAAATGGAGAAGTCTCACCTGAAAGTGACTGACTGCTGACCATGAAAACTAAGTTTGTAAAGGGACTGCATGACATTTTTACTCTCTTATAATAGTTTGAAATCATTTCAAATTTCTATTTGGAAAAAACCTGATTCATGATTTCTTCTTGTGGTGAAATCGTTCTGCACTTTCCTGACTGTTTCTGCAGTTGCTCGGGGTTAGTCACAGCAGATGCTGCTGGTCATCAGTGACCACATTTACATGCACATGTTCCGGATAAAGAGCCAAAGATTTTAGAAGAAACACTTGACAGTACGTGCAAAGCACGTTGGTGAGGGCTTGTTTTACAGGACCAGAGTCACTAAGTGAAAACTTTTTAACATATCATTCTTGAGTCAGATGTCTAGTCACAGCTTGACTGAAACCACAGAGAAAGGTTCAGAAGAAACTAGCTGTGAAGGGGAACTTGGATGAAATTTGTCTCCTAAAACCTGGATGAAGTTAAAGTGAACCAAGGATCAGACCACAGTTTCTCCACAATAAGACTCAAGAAACTGTCATTTCTAACTGATTTCTGCTGAAAATGTATCACCGTTTCTTCCCAGCTAGATGTGGCCAGAAAATACTTGGATTATCACATGACCGAGTTTGGCTTCCAGAAGCCAAATGTCAGTTTTGTGCAGGGATACATCGAGGCTTTGACTGAGGCGGGCCTCCAGAAGAACTCCTTTGATGTCATCATGTAAGATCTCCTACCATCCCCTGCTGTCTCTACCCAACAGGTCAGGTCTTTTGAACCCTTCACTTTGTTTTTTGTAGCTCCAACTGCGTGATCAATCTCTCTCCAGACAAGAGGCGCGTACTGTCTGAAGCTTACGCCGTGCTCAAGGTTCAGGCTGTCGGAAAACCAGCACTCATGAAGAGCTCTGTGCAGAATACCCGTCTTTATCACAAACGCTGTTCTTTCTGCTCATCAGGATGGGGGAGAGCTTTACTTCAGTGACATCTACTCCAGTGGAAGACTGCCAGAGCAAATCAGAAACCATAAAGTGTTGTGGGGTAAGTTGGAACAAAATCCTCCTGACACAAAATCAGAGGTGGCAAGAAAGACAGAATGATGTGTCAGTGTCAGTAGATGATGCTCATCTACATGGTGATCCAAGATGTTGGCTCAAGGGAATTTCAGTCTCTGCCATTAAATATGTATAAAGGGCTGGTCTGAGTGACCCCTTCCTCCTGGCTGTCTAAAATGGAAGTGCTCATTGGCTCCAAAAACCCAAATTCCCAAAAACTTCTAGATAAATATACAGCTATTTCTCAGTCATTCTATTTGTCAGAATAACCATTGTTGCTCTGATTTTTTTTCCAGCATGTTTTTTATTTTTTAAAATCTTTTTTTATGATATTTTTCTGTAGTTTAGGGTGTTCTAGTTATAAACCGACCAATCAGATGCCTCAATAAAAGTATGCGGTGGCTCCTTGCATGTGGACAATTTAAAATGTTCGAGCCATTCTGCCAAGCCCACTTTCAGCCCAATTTCTGTTGCTTATGAACTGCTTTTGATAGTTCATGTAGGTCATGGTTTTTAAGTTATTTCTGTGTAATTCTGAAATCTTTACAAAAACTTTCCAAGCTGTTCATTGGACTCTACCACCTGAAACTGGGAGAAAATAGAGGTGTTGTAAAACATCTATTCAGTAGTGTATTAATACCTGCCAAGCAACATGAAAATGTATATTCCTTTTTGCTCACATTTATGTCTGCATGTGTCCGGAAGTTTCTGAAATATTTCCTCTGGTTGGTGTTCTTCATGTTGGACGTGGTTTAGGAGCCTGCAGACTGCGTATGCACCCAGCTGTTTCTCTGTCAGAAGTGTGACACGTTGGTCTTGCTTGGTCTGTCAGGTGAGTGCCTTGGTGGGGCGCTCTGGTGGAAGGATCTCCTGCAGATGGCTGAAGCGACAGGCTTTAGTTTCCCGCGGCTGGTGACAGCCACCCCCGTCACGGTGGGCAACAAGGAGCTGCTGGACATCCTGGGTTTGAAATCCCTTTCTTCACTATTTATGCTGAAAACTGCTGATTTGTATTCATCAAATGTCAGTTTTCCATTGAGGATCTTCATGAATCCCATACCACTACAACTCCTTTGGCATCCAAGCAGCGTTGCCAGATTTGATGGAATACCCCCTAATTGGGCTTTTTTATAGAACTTTGACACAGTTGATTACATTTAACCAATTAAAAAAAGAACATTTTATGATTTTGAAAATATGTGCTTTTGGTGAAAAAAAATCGTAATGGGTGGAAATTCAGCAGAAATTTAAAAAATCGGAAAAGTTTCACAGTCTACTGCTTTTTATGCGACGTGCGCATTTGGCATGTGATGTGCCTTCAATAACGCTGTCACAATGTAGTGTGACCAGAGAAGCCTAGAAGGTCCAGGAACAGAGTTCTTTATTTTATTTGACAGGAAACCCAAAATGTCTGCACAGTTGCTTTTAATCTCCTTAGCCTCCCCTTCACACTGAGCTCCTTTGTCTTTAAGGGGCTCCAGTTAATTGGCTAGCCTTTCCCATGAAGGAAGCCACTTTAACCAAACAATACAAAAAAGACAGCAAAAGATACAAGGCTCTCGAAACTATACATTTAAAGTCTAGTAAGTTTAAAGTCTAGTACGTGTTCTGTATTCTCAGGTTGACATTCTGTCTATCCTGCTCTCTGATTGGCTGATTCTCCTGGAGCATCTTTATTTATCTTTATCTTTATTTTTGAATGCATTCCCTTGTGTTGTCCTAAAAAAAACGCTGCGGACCGGTATAACGTCATACAAATTTTTCAAGGACCAGTCTTTAAGATGTGGCGGATAACTCGTCGTAGAAGGAGGACCAGAGACATAACAACACAAACTCTAAGCTTTTATTATGACACGCATCAAATCAAATCAAACTTTATTTATAAAGCACTTTTCATATAAAAATATAAAACAAAGTGCTTTACATTAAAACACAACAAAGTATAAAAACAAGCATTGACGATCTAAAAATAAATAAATAAAAATAAATAAATAAATAGGGCCCCCCTCCCCGTACCTAGCCCCCCACTCCTTTCACACATCCCACCCCCTAACTGATGGCAAACGACAATGAGACGTAGGCTGAGCACAAAAACAGGATGCTGGAAACGCTAATAATTGGAACTTCCCCCTCCGTGAACAGTCGCATAGACAGCCAAATGCAGCATCACAGGCGGGGACCGCTCCACCACAGCTAAGCGGTGATGCAGATCCCCATCTAGAGCCGCAGTGGCTGAACAGCAGCCGACCCAGAGGGAGAGGTTCCAGCTGAGGAAGCACTGGAAATACAAATAAATAAAAATGAGAATAAAAAAGTAAACATATTGATAAAAACAATAAAACATTAAAATAAGGTTAATTAAAATAACGCGTTAAAAATCAGGTTCAAGTTCATAAAACAAGATAAAATGGCTGAATAAATAAATAAAATAAAAATAAAAAGTACATATAAATAAATAACTGAATAAATAAATAAAAGCAGTAAAGCATTAGCTAAAAGCCAGGTAAAAAAGATAGGTCTTGAGCCTTTTCTTAAAAGCATTAACGCTCTCTGCGGCTCTCAGGTCCTCTGGCAGACTGTTCCATAAACGGGGACCATAGTGCTGAAATGCAGCCTCTCCATAGGTTTTAGTTTTTACAGCTGGAATGGTCAACAGACCAGTGCCAGAGGATCTCAGGGTCCGTGAGGGTTCATACTTTACTAAAAGATCTGATAGATAAGAAGGCGCAAGACCGTTAAGACATTTAAAAACGAGTAAGAGTATTTTAAAATCAATCCTAAAGCATATGGGGAGCCAATGCAGGGATTTTAAAATTGGGGTGATGTGAGCTCGCCTCCTGGTCTTTGTAAGAACTCGTGCAGCAGAGTTCTGGAGAAGCTGAAGGTTCTTAATGTTGGTTTTTGGAAGACCGGCAAGCAGGGTGTTACAATAATCAACTTTACTCATGATAAAAGCATGCATTAGCATCTCCATATTCGCAAGAGAGAGTAGTGGGCGGACCCTAGCCAGATTTTTGAGATGATAAAAACCAGTCTTAACCACCTGTTTTATATGTGGGATAAAAGTTAGCTTAGAGTCAAAAATAACACACAGGTTTCTGATTGTTTCTGAATGACCTATAGAAAGTTCCTGTAGCTTCAGAAACTGTTTCTCTCTCTTGGCTTCAGGACCAATAACTAAAATTTCCGTTTTGTCCTGGTTGAGCTGCAGAAAATTATTTGCCATCCATAATTTCACATCTAAAATACAGTTAAAAAAAGTGCTTCTATTGGTCTTGTGTCATCAGGAGACATAGCTATGTACAGCTGGGTATCATCAGCATAGCTATGAAAACTGATGTTGTGGCTTCTGATGACATTCCCCAGAGGAAGCATGTAAATGTTAAAAAGCAAGGGGCCAAGGATGGAACCTTGAGGCACTCCACAATTAATTCCATGGACCCCAGAAAAGTGTGTGTCCATGCTTACCATAAAGTATCTCTCCATGAGATACGATTCGAACCACTTGAGAACAGTCTCTGAAAGGCCAAGACTTTTAAGTCTGTTTACAAGGATCAGGTGATCAACAGTATCAAAAGCTGCGCTTAGATCTAGTAGAACTAGTACTGAGATCTGACCTGAATCCAAGGCACATCTGACATCATTAACGATTTTTAACAAGGCTGTCTCTGTGCTGTGGTTCGTTCTAAAACCAGACTGGTTTATCTCAAAAATGTTGTTTTGAGAGAGAAACTCATTCAGCTGAATAAAAACAAGTTTTTCTAAAACCTTACTTAAAAATGGCAAGTTGGACACAGGTCTGTAGTTATTAAAAACTGAAGGGTCTAAAGTAGTTTTCGTGAGTAACGGTTTCACCACTGCCGTTTTAAAGGCAGCAGGAAAAATACCCGTCTGTAGAGAACCCTCAAACAGGAAGGGAAGTCCTTCGGCATCATTTTGTACTCTGGGCACCAGGAACAAGAGGGAGGGAATGAAATAAAAAAAGCAATAAACAAATATATACCTGTGGTGTATCTTGTTCTTGTATTATGTTATGTCTAAAAGTGATGAATTTTGACACAGTTGACAAGTAGACAACACTACTGTGTCACAAACGCGTTGAACACCGGTCTTTTAACACTCTCTTAGAATATGGTGTTCACACTGGACTGTCGCATCCCGATACTAACCCATGTACTCAGTTAGAATAGGCTTAAGGCCCGTTCACACCGGGACGAATTTCGCCGGCGATTTTCGCCGACGTTTAACGCCGCGTGACTAAACAAAGGGCACCAATGAGAGTGTGCACACCGACGCGAAAAAACGCCACGCGTCAAAGCGTCAAAAAAAAAAAAAACGCCTCGGGTTCGTTTTTTTTTTTCTACGCGTCGCGTTGAAATCTATTCGACCAATGAGAATGGCACTTTTGCACACGTGTCTGGAGCTTCTGAAGTTACAGTAAAACACAACTTGGGGGCGCTCAAACACGAAACTGCCTTGCTGAGCACACATACCAGCGAAGAAGATAGACGCCAAGTAGCGTCTACACACAGCCGCGAAGCAATAATGACGGACATTCTAAAATATCCCCGAACCAAGCACCAGTTGGAGCTACTGGTGCTTGAAATATTCATGTTTTCTTTGTTTGATTCTGACAAGCGCGTAAATACTTGCTCTCTTCTTCTGAGTAAAAAGCGACTTTAAGAAGCGTAAAGTTGCGCAGCGCCACCTTGTGTACAGGAGTATTTCTGTTTACATTAAGCGCCATCTAATGTCAGGGAATGAAATTGCATGTTCGCTCGGCTCATCGTCAGCGAAAATCGCCTGGGTGTGAACACAAAAAACGTAGCGAAAAACGCTGGCGAATAACGCCTGGCGAATATTCGTCCCGGTGTGTACGGGCCTTTAGTGTGACATGTTGAAGCGGTGCAAATCTCATGAATCTTGCTCCAAGCTTTTTCTTTCACAGCTTTATTCCAATATGTGAAATATTTGGTGTCATATTATTTCAGCCGTTTGTTTGGTTCATCTTCCTCCAAACTGACTTTTGTTTTAGGATCCTGGAGAGGCTGGGGGTCAATGGTGAGGAACTAGTTTCCAGGACCGCCTCCTTTGATTCCAGAAGAGGCACACTGTACACACTCCTCATTCAAAGCTGTGATGATTGTTAGTCTGCAGAAAACCATCAGAAATCAAAGCCCCACCCTCCTGTGCTGGGAACCCCGAACAGGAAGGAATGTTCTCACGCAGCTGCTTTAGTTTCATCATTTGTTCTCATCGATTCACTTAAGTGTTTTGATCATCCAGGACGTTTCCTCAGACATCAATGCTGCTCACCAGCATCAGGTCTGATTCTCCTATCTGCTTCTGTCACACAGGTGATTTCAGATTTGTCTCTGCCACATACCGCCTGTTCAAGCTCCCCAGGGGTCAGTCCAAGGCCTGCCGGGTGATGTACAACGGAGGGATTCCAGGGTCAGAGACTGTCCTCCACTTTGACTGTTGCTACACCTTTAAGGTCTGTGTGTCAGTCCTGCAGAAACCAGGTTTTGTGTACGCAAATGTTTTAACATGGTGGTAATATCTGCAGGCCAATGAGCCAGTGGAGGTGGACCAGGAGCTGGCCAGCATCCTGAAACATTCCAGGTTTGCAGACGACTTCACTTTCCAGCCACCAGGGGGCTCCTGTGAGCCCCGCAGCGTCCCAGCTGAGGTCAGTGTTTCCCAGACAGTCTGAGGAATGAAGTATTCTGCTGTGCGCCTTTGTCACAGTGGAGATGAGTGTGTTTCCGATACCAGCTGGAAGAGCGTGACACACCCACGGCCGCACACGCGCTGCACGCTCTGTGCCTCACACACAGCAACACACACACTCGGAGGGTTGAGCAGCTGCTTGCAGACATAATCGGACTGGAGTCATGCTGGGAACCTTGAGCAGCAAGGAATGTTCTCTTCTCTTGCAGTGACATCTTATCAGCTCCTGGTGTCAGAAGTGCACAGGCACATGTACACATTTGTCAATATTGCTGGACTGTTTTACAAAGCTCTCGTACTCATAGATAACCACTTCTTTTAGCTTCTGCTGAAGCATTTATGCGTGGAAAGTACTTTAGAAGTGATTCATTACAGTCAGTTTACTATTTACCTTTGACACCCATCCGCCAACCACCATGCCCACCTCCTGAAGGAATCAAGGAGGAGAAAGTCTGCCTAACCCACACGGGTCTTAGCTGATAGGACCACCTTTATTCGTTCCTGTAAAACTGCAGCTACAAGTACTGAAAACAATCCTGCGCTGTCAAGCATGGTGGGCGGTGCTTTGATTTCTGATGGCACTCAACTTTGCTGCACAAAGCCAGATAACATCTCTGCTCTCAGCTCCTAACGCTGAATTATTGATGCAGGCGAACGCCGCGGATCCCTTCGAGCTGGCCCTCAAGTCCGGCGAGCAGGGCCTCGTCTCGGCCACAGGAGGGGGGTGCTGCAGCACTCGACCTGCTGACTGCTGCAAGTGATGCTGGGAAGACCACGGGAAGGCCAATGCTGCACCGCTCCGTCAGCATACAGGACCTTTTCAGAAGCGGTGTCCTGCCTGTGACTTTCTGTTTCCTTTTTTTTGTGCTCCAGTCTATAAATCTGTAAGGAGAAAGGAAGAAACTGGTTTATTTTTAGTTCTAATCTTTCAAAATGAGAAATAATTTTAAATGGAAACCCAAAGAATGAGTTAAAACATTAATAAGCAGTATAGAAAGGTTAATGATCACATGTTCATTCAGAAATGTCCTTAAAGACAATAATGTATGCCAGTTCATTAAAGCTCTTATTGTCACATCAAAACTTGTCTTTTTGACCTTTTTTCATTTAAGTTTTGCACACAAATCATCTTTATAGAGTTCTAATGTTCTGCGTCGTGAGTCTGTAGCTATAAAAATATTCAAACATTGAATGTTTTGGTTTTATTCCATCTATCAACCAGCGGAGGGTAAAAAGTTTTTTGTCAGAGGTTGGAAAAGTTTGCATCTAATCAGGACTTTCACCCCCCACCCCTACCCCCTGTCCAGCAGCCAAACAAATGTTTGACTCTATGATCAACGGACACAAATGTAGATTTAAAGAATGCAGACTTGAGAGTAAATATTTAGGGAATCCCTGAAGTTTAAAGGATGATGTTCCTGAAAAGAAACTGCCTCGCATCTTTTTGCCCGGTCAAATCTGCTCATTTGCTGTGAGGAAACAGTTGTGGCTTTTTGGAGGACCGTTTGCGCGCAGCTCTGTCACTCCACGCGGTCACGGAGCGTGAAAGTGTCTGTCATCCCCTCACTCAGCCAGGCTTCTTCACATGAGGTGCACTTGTTTGGGAATTTCATTCGCCGAGGAAGCTGCGCAGGCCCCGCCTCCTGGCCGTCTGCGCCCCCTGATTGGTCGCCGCCGTCGCCTGTCTCGGGGACATCAGGCGAGGCGTGAGTGGCCCCAAAGTCTGAGCTCAGTGTCGGACACGTCGTGGGAACGAGCGTGTCCCGATGCACCAGTCCCGGCCGCCGTGCGCGGAGATGAAGGCGGACTCGGACGGACTCTGATCCACAGCGCCTCTCATTCAGGAGGTCGACTTCTACTGCTGATCGATATGGCAGATCCGTCATCCCAGGCAGAAACCGCCGCAAACATGGCGTCACTGAACCGGGTTCGAGCTCTGGCGATGATTCTCTTGACTGTCACGGGCTGCTGCGGCACCCCGACGAGCGGCGCGGAGGGCTCCGAGGAGACCGTCATAATCGGGCTGCGGCTGGAAGACACGGACGACATTTCCTTCATGGACAAGGGCTTCCTCCGGGTGAGCGAGCGCTCCCGCGTCCGCCTGCGGGTGTACGGGCAGAACATCAACAACGAGACCTGGTCCAAGATCGCCTTCACGGAGCACGAGCGCAGCCGCGCGGCGCGCGCCTACGACAGCTCCTCCTGGGATGAGCAGGACTCGGATGACTGGTCCGGCGCGCATCCCTGCGGGATCAGGACTTCGGATATCATCATCCTCCCCAACATCATCCTGAACCGAAAGACCTCCGGAATTTTGGAGATCGACGTGAAACCTCTGCGGAAGACCGAGAGGAGTAAAGCCTACTACCTTTGCATCGCCACCTCCGCGAGTGCCGCGGCGGGGACGCACGACCCGTGGACCGAGAACACCTGGATCTACCACGATGGGGAGGACACCAAAGTAATCGTGGTGGAGGAGAAGAAGTTCCTGTTGCCCTTCTGGCTCCAGGTCATCTTCATCTCCATGCTGCTGTGTCTGTCCGGCATGTTCAGCGGCTTGAACCTGGGCCTCATGGCTCTGGACCCCATGGAGCTCCAGATCGTCCAGAACTGCGGCACAGAGAGGGAGAAGAACTACGCCAAAAAGATCGAGCCGGTCCGGAGCCAGGGCAACTACCTTCTGTGCTCGCTCCTGCTGGGGAACGTGCTGGTGAACACCACGCTGACCATCCTGCTGGACGACATCGCCGGCTCCGGCCTCATCGCGGTGGTCATGTCCACCATCGGCATCGTCATTTTCGGGGAGATCGTGCCCCAGGCCATCTGCTCCAGACACGGCCTGGCTGTGGGTGCCAACACCATCTTCCTCACCAAGTTCTTCATGCTGCTCACCTTTCCCGCCTCCTACCCGGTGAGCAAGCTGCTGGACTACCTTCTCGGACAGGAGATCGGAACCGTGTACAACCGGGAGAAACTCCTGGAGATGCTGCGCGTCACGGACCCCTACAACGACTTGGTGAAGGAGGAGCTGAACATCATCCAGGGCGCGCTGGAGCTCAGGACTAAGACGGTGGAGGACGTGATGACCCCGCTGAGAGATTGCTTCATGATCCCCGGGGACACCACCCTGGACTTTAACACCATGTCCGAGATCATGAAGAGCGGCTACACGCGCATCCCCGTTTTCGAGGGCGAGAAGTCCAACATCGTGGACCTGCTCCTCGTCAAGGACCTGGCCTTTGTGGACCCGGACGATTGCACGCCGCTCAAAACCATCACCAAGTTTTACAGCCATCCTCTGCATTTTGTCTTTAACGACACCAAGCTGGACACCATGCTGGAGGAGTTCAAGAAAGGTGAGGCGAGTTTACTCCTCCGCTGTCAGCCTGCAGCTGGCGGAGGCACCTGTCACAGGTGACTCATACAGCAACCTGCGCACCATCCAGCGCACAGCTGGATATGCAGACGCAGCTGCTGCGTCTGCATATCCAGCTGTGCGCTCACCTGCAGACAAAACCTGCTTTGGAGGAATGTCTCTCAGTCGTTCCTGTACAGAGGGAGTGTAAAGGCTTATTTATTTATCCATCCTTCCCATCGCTGCGTCCTGTGTTAATGTTCTGCCTCTCTCCTTCTGTTTTCCACCCCCCACCCCACCTCACCCCACACACTTGTGGGAACGGTGCAGCAGTCCCGCTCACCTTATCAGGTGGGGGAATCTGGCTTGAGAAGCTGCTTTGGTCCACCTCTGCTGGAATGCAGTGGTGTGGACAATGAATACCAAACTGGAAGCGGACTCCCATCTGCACATTTCTCTAGGCCGCTAGAGAAACCACTATTTTGGACAATCTTTGGCCTTCTCTGAAGTAGGCACACCTGAACGCACACCTGTATGTGTGCAAACGCGGATGTGAGCGCCTGCTGCCTTTTGTGCTCATTAGTAGTGGATAAACATGCAGCAAATCTATCAGCTCTGTTACCAGAGATTAACTCTCAGGGCCAAATTAGCATTACATAAGGGACTGTTTGGGGACAGGGGGGCCAGTTATAGTCATTTCTGGTTTACAGGTGTATACCGAGGTCCACAAATGAAAACAAGTTTTACATAAACAATTGCAGAATAATGGTTTGGTAAAAATCTATTTATGTCCGTCAGACGTTTATAACAGCACAAACACAAACACACACATTTACAGTCACAAACTTTTGACACCAATATTCTTCTTAACTCATCGACCATTCTGAACCGTTCCCCTGCCAAGCAGCCAATCCGAGTGCAGTCTCTCACTAGTCAACCAGATTGCAAACTATTGATGATAATTGCAAAAACAAAGGACACTTCTTACTGTCACCTACCATCATAAGAAACACCAGAAAAAGAATCTTCATTTCCACTTGTGAATTCGGGAGTGTAGAATATTTTTCAACACACTTATTTGTTTTACAGTTTTTCTTCAGTTGCCTTGGTGCATTTCTCACAACTTAAACTTTGCTCAACAGTTATTGCAACCTCCACAACATTTAGTGGTAGTTTCCTGTTCAGTTTGTCCCATAGCATCTGTTTTTGGAAACATAGCAGTTGATTGAGAACAAATCTCTGCAAAACGATCACTTTAGACTTGCTTTTGATCATTATTAATTTGTTTTTATCCTGTCTCTCAATATTAACCATACTAGCACAGGCTGAATAATCATTGTTTCTACAAAAGAAAATCATCTTCATTTCATTGCTTGTGTGATTACACACAAACCTGTTGAACATGTCAGACATTTTGTAAATTAATTTTAAACCCTTTTTATTGAGTTTCCATGAAAATGTCCATAAATAACCTTTCAAAGGTGAACCTCACACTGATGAAAAGGAGCTGTGAGCTATTAATAATAATGGATTGGATTTATCTGCGCTTTTCCAGACATTTGAAGCACCTACAATATATGTCTATTATTCACTGACTCCTCATTCATGCTTGGTGATGGTCGCCACAGCTGCTGTCATACACATTCACACACACCAGTGGAGCAACACTGCAGGCAGGGAGGTGGACACAACAATGGTTGGCTGGGGGGAGCGGGGATCGAACTGCCGACCCTTCGATCATTGGACGACCTGCTCAACCACCCGAGCCACTGCTGCCCATCTCAGTCACTCACATGAAATTAGACTTTACAAGTATGTGTATCGTAACCAAGTGACAGGATTGTTATGAAGTGCATAACGTATCTAACTGCAAAACATGGACGGTCAGCTTCACGTAAGAGGGGTAAGGATGTGTGGAAGAAGGGGTCAACCACATAGACAGGGGAACACTTGTGGACCGTGTGGTAGATGATGACCTCACAATGGCTGTGGCGTGATGGCTGGTCAAAGACTGCAGTGAAATGTTGGGAGAACCATCAGTTCAATTATTAAGACATTTCATTGAGAGACTAGGTGATCAAACTGTAAGATATGTCAGCACAAACTGATTTGCTCTGCTCTATCATGGGCATAAAAGAGATTCTGTCCCCTTTTGCACATAGACTTCCAGTTTACTACAACTATAGATCAGATTTTGTGGCATAGTGTGCTGCAGTGTAATAGTAAAGAAAATAATATTATATTACAGCACTGTAAAAATGTAGCACGTTTACATTTGTTTGTACTTACAATACAATCTAGAAGAGGCGGAACAGACTCTGCAGCTAAAGTGGATATTCAGTGTCTTTATTTTTATTGATTTCTAATTTTTAAAATGTCGTACGTGGCTGTCTTCACTTTACGTGACATTTGGAAGCACTTCCAGAGAAATCTGTTCCAATGAGCACACGTTCAAACCATTTGACTTGATTGGAGTCATAACTTGCCATTTTGACGACACTGACACTTTTTACTGACATAAAAACTTGCTTTTAAAGATGAAATTATCTATTTTGATAAAAGGACTCGCTATTAAAGAATGAAGTACTCATTTTAAGCGATTGACTTGTTTTTGGTTGATTGACCTTCCATTTTGAGAAAGAGACTGACTACCTTGGTTTGCAGTTTGCACTAATTGTTTTAAGAAACGCCTGAGCAGTGGCGCAAACTTTAATACTTTTGTGAGAAATGCAGCAAAGCGACTGAGAAAAACTGTTAATGTGCTGTGTAAAGAGTGCAAAACAAGAAGCAGAGAATTATTCTGCACAGGCGATGGTTTTTTACAGATCCATAGATGTTGTTTTCAAATGCAATGCTAATTGACATGGATGGACATCATTTAACAAATGCAAAGTCCTGCTGAAATGAATATATTCGTCCACACCAGACTCACTACTGGCAAGCATGCAGATCCTTAAAAACCTGTGAGGCTTCTCCTGTGACCACCAGCATGTAAATATATTGTTAAGTCATTACTTGGACTATAATCTGTTTTCTTATTTTGTAAATTTAGTGGAATTTAGAAAACAAAACCCCATTTATGTTGTCATAAATAATTAGCTAATTTTTATATCCAGGTTTAGTTTAAAGAAATGATGACTGAGCTCGTATAAACATTTGAAACACAAATGTCATTTATAAATCATCTTTTGGAATTAAATGAAGTTGATTTTGCTGTGGCAGAAATTAAATGATTTGGAAAAATACAATCATAAGAAATACTACTTAGACTGAAGTTCTTATGAAGAATCAATTTTTAATCGGAGGTGTGAGTTCACACTTCAGCTGTTTACCTTCAAGGATTCTCTACAGCAAAAGCAAATGCACAACAGAGACAAAAGTGAAATAACACCCACAGTATGATACAAACCCTTAAGACCCCAGCAGATTACCTATATGTACAAACGTATTAAACTACCACCTTCATAAAAAAATGTCCAAAGTTTTCTTTATAGTTACTCTCTGGTGAAACAAAGTGTCATTTAGTGTTGTCAGAAATTCCTTTGGGATCATTCATGAACTTAGACTCCCAGTTTTTAGGATCAGGGTTTAGTGTTTAAGCAAATTGGTTCCTCCCATACAGCAGGAGGCAGTGTGCTCTCTTTTTATTGGTTTACCATCCACCACTAAATGATTGAGAAATGACTTTTGTGCGTGTAGAAAAGGCCTTACAGTATGGAAAAATTGCCTTCTCTCATTTCCCATCATCCCTTTGTTTACACTTTCTCCCGCTATCTTACAGCCCCTCACAAACCCAACCTGACATTACTGGTGAAAGGAAAATGGTGAGCAATATTTAAGTTATCCATACAGTTTTGAGCCAGATACCAGTTCAGATGAGCAAAACAAAGACATACACGGATCTACTTGTTTACAAGTGGATGTATCAGAATGGAGCGGAGCAGGAAGCTTATAGCCTGGCTTCTGTAGCACCTACATCACAGCTACAAGCCTTTTCCAACAGGTTTTTGTTTTTGCCTTGTCCTGATTCTCAACAATTTGATTAAAGAAATAACCAGAGATGCAAATTTAATTTTAATTTTTGTTAAAGATGTCTTCTATCATGAGAAAAATGCTACAGGAACATGCCAAAAACACCCAAAACACAGTTTTCATTGGAGTGAATCCTACCTAATATACCCAGCAGAAATGAGTTTAGTTCCAACATTTATGGCATGATAACCCTGACGCTGATGAAACAGTCGGTTCCGTACCCTTTACCAGTGCCTGCTTGTTTGTTTGTTGGCTTACGATGTCGGTTAGGTCTGAGGCAGCAAAGGCTGAGAGATCAATGCTTTTGCTTCTGCTCTAGAGTGATTAGTTTGTGGCTGACTCTGCTTTCACGTTTTCTTGAACAGACTAAATGAAACTGAGGTATGGTTGAGTGTTGATAGAATTATGAACACATGAGCCTGTGGACTGAGCATGTCTCCAGTTCTGTGAGACACTTAGTTCCTTGAAGATAAAAGTTTGCGGGATGTTGAAGCCTCTTAAATGTTCTAAGGAAACATGTCCGAAACTGGATGAGCAGCTATGATGCACATTTTCTTGGCAGATTCCTTCTTACAGATAACTCCTGCTTCTTTACAAGGTCCCCTGTCGAAGAGGTTAATCACTGTTGTAATTTTGGTTTGCATCCACCCAAATGAGTCTGCAGCGTGTTCCTGTCATACTTTGCCGTGCTGGAGTCATCATGCACTCTTGGCTCAGCTCGGGTGTTTAGCGGCTGAGCGTTCCCGCTCCTGGCCGCGCACCAGAGGGAATTTGCCTACAGCCCCTCCATGGAAGTCATAAGCCATTGTTGTAAAATGGGCACTGGAGTTAAAGTTTCCAGTCTATCTGGCTCTGTGGTCTCTGTGAACTTGCAGTTCAAAGTGCTTTGTATTGTAAGTCATTGTTAATTAATTTGATGCCACTTGCAGAGCTGCATAGTTGTCTGGAGGAAACGGAGGTCAAGGAAAATCACAGGAGTACTGTACGGCTTCCAAAGCAAAGTCGTTTGTTCACACACGGCGGAGATGTTTCAGATATTTTCACAGCTAAAATCCATTTCCTGTAACAAACAAGTGAAACCGTATAGAAGTGAAAATGATCTCATTAGGCTTCATTTTGTGTGACTGATGTACTGGAAGCCGGTTTAGTGCAGGTCTTACAGGTCAGGGGTTACAGTCAGATTCATGCTGAAGTCTTTAATGCACACAGACATGCTTCTGGAAACTTCTGGCCCCAGCTTTAATTGCTCTCTGCCCCGAAACCCCAATCATTACTGTCATGCAGGAGCTGTTTTTCAAGCTGCAGGTTTACCGGTTAATGACTGGGTCACTCTGTGCCATTTGGGACCTAACCAAGCAGCTGAAGCAAAAACAAGAATTTGGCTGCTTTCCTAACGTGAAGTTATGTGTGATATTCCTGAAAGTCAGAGTTACTCAATCACTCACCGGCTTTGTGAGGGGGGGTTGTACTCTTGCAGGAGCACTCCTACGGGGTTACAAGAGCGTTTCTGTCGCTCCATCTCAGCAATTCAAGTGTGTGCATATATTTAATTGGCTAATCATTTAAAGATATTGGTGTTCCTTTACAAAAATCCCCTGAGCGGATACTTGTTTAAGAGCAGCGTCTCCTGTGTGACAGAGCCTTTTTGAGGTCTGGTACCTCTTGAACTAGTTTTCTTGCTGCTGCAATATAGGCCAATCTATGCTTAATTCAGATTCAGCAGCCGCTGTGCACTGCACTTTGTGTCAAAGTGAACTCCCTTTTCTGCAAATTGTTGAATAGCTGACAGGATTTCAGCGTTTTTCCCCTTTGAGTGGTTTCATTCTTTTTTACTGGTTTGTGCGAAGCGTACCATCTAAAAGCAGATATAGCTTTTTCCCAGTAACCTTTGGTGCTACAAGCGCTTGCATTAAATGGTGCAGTGTTGGTAAGAGCACTTAATGTTTTCTGATGAGGGACACCCCTTTGGACTCAGCAGGACTTCACCATCCAGCAGCTCACTTTATCAGAACTAATTACCTTGATTCAATGGCTGTGTGCAATAATATGCTTGCTGTTTAAGTGGAGTGCACGAGGAGATTTTCTCCTGTTTAGAATCAAATTTCTTTGGGAAGTAGCACTTCAATCTTTACACCAAAAATATATTTAAAGAAAAGATGGAAGCATGCAGCTTTCTTGTTTTTACAGCAATTAAAACATTACTTTTACACTTTCTTAACCTTTCTAAACAATTCTTTCTGCAAAAATCATGGACACATGACCTTTTCCTAACTATTCTATACGTAAGGGTTAATGGCCGACGAAGTGTGTATTATCAGAAATTAACGCACGACGTGGAAGCCTGAACCGTCCGCAGAGGACGGTTGCTTCTGCAAAGCGTGTTATGGTGATAATGCACAATTTGAAGGCCATTAACCCGCTTATACCATGGTCACTTACAAATGAAATAAATATTCTACCATTTTTAGTACTTTATTCCTGTTATTTTTTTGGTTTGATCTAGGGCTGCACGATATGAGGAAAACTTGCGATATGCGATATAAGTGATCAATATGGCGATAACGATATAATTTGCGGTATATAAACAAATAGAAAAATAACCAAAAACATAATTCCCATTTCATTGCAACAGTTTAAAAATTATACTCCAAATGACCCTCATCGACATAGGTGACAATCGTCTAACATAATAGGCCTTCATCTGATTGGTAAACAATGGGTAGGCAACCATCTGATTGGTCAAAGCATAAAGGGATTTATTTGATGCGTTAAATGCTTCAAGCTGCTATAAGATTGTTTTAACACATTTTGGGTTTACGATTTATTGCGATATTCACCGTCTTTCGCGATATGCATATTGCAGAGCTGGGTAATTTGCGGTATATTGTGCAGGCCTAGTTTGATCAATTTTTTTCACAAGAAACGGACTATTTGTGGCGTGGTGCAACAGACGTTTTAGTGACAGCGTGCTCCGCCGCTTTGACCCCTGATCTCTACTCCAGTTGCAAAGGAAAGCAATATCTATGCTTATTGTCACGACGGGTTGAATAAAGCATCAGTTCAGAGAGAAAGTTCACCTCTTACTGCTTGTTTTTGTCCAGATTATAAAGCTAAAGTTTGTTTTAAAGAAGCCAGCGCAGTGATACAGAACATTTAAGCTATGTGACCAGAACATTTCTGTTTGGTGTGCGGTTATCACTCTGCATTATCACTTTTTAAAGCACACCCAGCAGCCAATCAGAAACGAGTACTTACCTGGACCATGTTATAAAGGACAGTATGGTGCAGCCAAATTCACAACAACAACAGTCATCTTGATGGGCTTCATATAGGTAATTGAAAGAGTAAAACATAAAATCAAAAGGTTCATGATTACACAGATATCAATAGGGAAATACTAAATTGAACTAACAAACTGACTAAACTAAACTGGACATCCCAGTCAACGTACCTGACCCCCTTTAGACTCTATTTTTGCTATTCACAATCCAAAGGATGCTGTAAGAGTTTATTGACCAAGTGTTTAAGTGAGTAGCTAGAAATGGGCAGAAAATCCATTTGTCAACATATGACACAAATGCAAAAAATTACAAAAATATCATTAAGAGGCATGTAAATCCATCCCGGACAAGCCCCCTACAAATGCTATGCCATGATACGAACTACAAAAAAATATTGAATGAGACATGAGAGCATGTGGGCATAAAAGCTGGCACCACGTAGCTCTGCTCAAACATACATCAACTCGCAACCAAAACCTGCATGAAAAAAAGCAGAAAACGCAAAGAATAGGCTCAACCATGGCAAGAATTTGGAAAAAAAAAAGTTGGTTCAAGAAGCAGCAACAAGAAAACCCCAAGATAATTGTTTTTGTGTTTGGTTTCTAAGGAAAGATAAAAGCTGGTGCTGATTGACAACACTCTTGTAATCCCTATTTGACAGGACTCATAAGGTGTTCTGTGTCGTGTGTAAAACTAACAAAACCTTCAGGCAAAATTCGTGCCTTATTAATTTTTCCAGTTCATTTTTCAGTGTTAATTTATTTGCCTTCAGAAACAACCCTGACAGATATTTTCAGGTAATAGTGTGACTGCACATTCTCCTTTTTTCGTAATTATTTGGATTTTTGTGCCACATAACCCTCCTTCACTCAGCGGCCCACCTCTGACTGTCCTTTCGAACAAAGACGCCATCTTGTGGAAAAACACTGGGAGACAGAGAAGAGACAAAGACAAGTGAAACAAACACCTTTACATTTCAGACAGAACTAAAATAGCAACGATCAGACATTTTCAGGTCGCAGTGCTTTGTTCTGTTTGGCTTCCTACAATATGCTCTTGTGTGGGATGCAGGCAGCAGCTGTGCTGGTGTCATGAACCACCTCAGGTTTAGGTGGAGATCTCCACATGATGTTTGTTTCCAGAGAATTACCAAATGTTTGAAGCTTGACTCTGTCTTTTTGAGGGCAGGTTGTCTTCCAGTTTGTGTTGAACCAGGGCTCAGCATTACTGTTGATGTCACTAGGAAGCCAAAACCTGAAGATGTCATCACTGTCCTGTCACATGACCTTTTTTACAATCAAATTATGCAGTTTCAGTTGTCTGAATGAAGATATGGTTACACTTGACTGTAAAGCTTTCATACAGAAGGCTAAACGCAACATCTTATGTAATATGCTTGTAAGACGAGCCCCTACTTTCACCACTGTGCATAAAATGAGGTGTTTTACTTTTATGTTCATGTGACTTTTGCTAAATGCGATGTTACAAAACAGCTCAAAGTGGGCTTCACATTTACAACCTCAGTTTCTCATATCTGCACCTGGTACATTGATGTAATGACAGCACAACTAACAGGGTGGTGGGATGAATCTGTGTGGTGGATCCATCCATCCATCCCTCCATCCATCTGTCCAGAGATGAAGAATTAATTTTTTCATACCCAATGACCATCAGATAAGATAGTATTTTCTTTTCATAAAAACAGCTCAAACATAAAGACATTGAGTTTGAAGGTCATCCTAAATCCTCAGCATGTAGCAGAAATAACACTTAATAAAACTATATAACTTAATAAAACTAGAAGACTGATGAAGATGCTTCTTCTTTGATGAAGCAAATATAATAAGAGATATTCAGAGTTTATTCCTGATCAATTTGGGTGAAAAGAAAGGCAGCGAGGGGATGATCAGACTTAATTTATGTGAAAAAGGATTGCAGCTCTTTTTGAGGACAGTCTTCTCCTCTTATGCTTATGCTTACATTAAAACCCAAACTGCAGAATAGATGCTGAGAAGCTGTCATGCTTGACAGCTCTGTCATCAGCTGTTTCCCTCAAACCTCAGCAGTGCAGCGTTGCCTCTTCCTAAAGTTACTCCATTGGATTTCTCTCAATAGTGACGACACGTGCAGTCGTGCAGCATCTGGCATTATTTCACTTTTAAATGTCTGAAACATCTGCTATTCTACTTCCGATCTTCAGTAAATGAGTCCAGTTCTTCTCTGTCTCCAAAGTCAGGCAGGCATCGTAGAGCACTCCATTTATTAGCATGTTTTACTGTTAAAGACAAGCAATAATTCTGAGTAAAAATTCTTCTTATGGGTGTTTTAGAGAAGTTTCCAGCTAAATTGAACCAAAGGTTGCAGTCTTGTGTCTCCTGGGATCAGTGTCGTACATTTGAATTGGAATACTGAGCTCTTAGTGAAGAAGAGTCCCTTCTGAGGAGCTGCTGTCTCAGGTTTTGATGAATGCTTCTTGGACCTTTGATATTTTCCCTGTTGACTGGAGTGAACCGTTGGGATTGTTCTGTGGCAGGACCGACTTTGGCCTACATTCTTCAGATTCTGGTGCAACATTGAGTAGGATTTAAGACCCGATTAGCACAGCAGTTGAGGAGTGTGAATCAAAAGGAGGTGCAAACCCAGAGCCAGTCTGATCTGGCATTATGACTTTCTTTGTTTTTATTTTTCGGATGGGAAAACCGTATGTATTCCCCTGAAACCCATCTGTCCTCGGGGAGCCGGGAAGGCCGGGGGTTGGTTGTCCGTGCTTCGCTCTGCTTTTCCATCACACTGTGCCCACAACTCCTGTCCACCAGGCAAACAGCTTTTTCACTATCAGCTGGCTAGAAGAAGCCCACAACAAAGCTGCTGTTGATTTGAAGGTTTTGAAGTGAAGAAGCCTTTTTTCCCTAAACTTCTCTGGAATCAATGTGCAGAGTGACGGCAGTCATCTGCGAACAAATGCCACATTGTGCTGGGGGAGCAGTCTATTTCTCCTGAAACAGTAATGTTTTATTATTTCAAATGTGCTGGGATTTCTTCAATCAGCTTTACATCTTGTCCCCTCAAAGACAACCTCTGACTTGCCAGAACCCACCTGATTTGATGGCCGTTCCTGTGGAGCGTCTGTACTTCTGTGTTGTTCAGGAGTCGGCTTCCAGCACGCATTGCCAAGGATCTGTCGCCATGCGCTCCTGAGGAAAATTTGTTATTATGCAATGCAGAATGCAGCCACCCCCACATTGCTTTGAATAAGCTGTTTCCCAAAACAGAGATCACACCAGGCCAGTGCCTTTTTCCTCTGACAGATTATTTCGGCTTCATACTCTTGACGCGCTCGCTGAGGTGGTACCGACCTGTGAGAACCTGACTGGAAAAGTACCACAAGAATTTAAAACTCTCCTGGACTCCGGTAAAAAAACAAAGTTCAGCTTTGTCATGTTCTTCAACATGTTCTAAAATCTTTGCCCAAGTATTTTCTGAGCACGCAAAGGATGAAAGACTGTTCAGGTGAGATGTTGAATTAAAATACAATATAACCAATAGCTTTATTCCTTAGATTTAAAGGTGCTCCTTTTTTTAAAAATGGTAATAATTCAGGGTGAGATCGTGATTTTCTCATAGTTTGAGGAGACAGAAAGTAGATGGCTTGGTTTTGTGTTGAGAGGAAATGCTTGTTTTGTCTGCAGTTCTGTCTTCCAGATGTTATCGGGGTCATCTGGGTGTTGTACTCATATCAAATGAACGGAAATTGCAGCTATTAGTGTCACTGTGTGTTGATTAAAAGAGGGAGAAGAATGATTCAGATTATTGGGTTTTAACAGTGGAACAGAGAAAGTTTGCCGCTGGTTTGAAATGAGAATCCACCACATTTCTGGCAGAGCGAGAAATTCTTCTGGTCCTCCAGGCAAATCATTTATAAAGAATTGTGATAACAATCAACCAGAGTCTGATGAATGCACCAATACTATGTTTATCAAAAACAAGGACATTTTCATGATGTGTTTTTGTTAAAAAGTAAAACTCAATAATAGATGATTAAATGTTAATCTTTATTATTGTTTGGATTGGTGGTTCAATTTTTAATTTTAAACAACAAATTTAAACATCAGTATTGACTAACAAAACATTAGCTAGCTGGCTAAGCAGTTATTTCCTGTAGACCAAGCGTCCCCAAACTACGGCCCGGGGGCCGCCCCCGCCCCCCTGAACATTACCAGAGAGAGACACTTTTTTTTTTTTGCATTATAATTATTTTTTTAGGCTGGCCACGTGATCAACACTCATGGAAGCATGGAAAACGGAATCCCTGGTATTGTTTCCTCACATCAATAAAGCTTATTTGGTTATAGTAGTAGGTTTAAAGATTGTCATCTGGACTTGGTTTTTAAAGTTGAAGACGTTTCACCTCTTATCCAAAAGGTTTTGTCAATTCTGAAATAACTGTTTAAGAGCTGGTTTATATGTGCTCATGGGGGAGGAGTCAGACCTGAAACTGGATAGTATTGGTTCCGTAGATTGCATTGGTTTCGGGTCGTTGGGAGTCAGCTGGAGTTGGGGAGACAGTGGCTACCCTCCCCAACCTGCTCGTCTCTTTGACCCAGGTGAAACTGGTTCGGTTTGTTTGGGTTTCAGAACATTGCTGTAGATGCAGTTTCAGGTCTGACTTCTTTCCCATGAGCAAATATAAACCAGCTCTTTTAGCAGCCATTTCAGAATCGACACAGCCTTTTGGATAATAGGTGAAACGTCGTCAACTTTAAAAACGAAGCCCAGATGACAAATTTTAAACATACTACTAGAGCTGCGATGGTGTGGGATTTTTGATCACCGCTGTGATGAACCAGCAGGGGGCACTGTGTTGCGGTTAATCACACCCCCCCCTCAAAAAAACACAAAATCCCCCACGTCGCAAATGAATACAATTACAACGCAGTATTCTTTATTAACAAATAACAGTAACAACTAAGTACTACCTATCTAACTAATAAACTAACTATATAGGTGTTTTAGCATGACTATGTGTGTCAGCGCGCTGCATGTCAGGAAGAAGCGCGCACAAGTGTGTTGGGGGTGCGTGTTGATTCTTCTGCAGTGGACTGCTCTCGAGCTGCAAGCGAGGCTTCACCTGTGCTCTCTGGTACAGACATCTTCTCAGAATATTATGTATTGCCCAGTAATAAACGAGACTGCTGACACCCATGAAGAACGCGAGACATGAGGCTCCGCCTTTGTTTATACAGACACGTAACTTGGCGCTGCACAAAATAGTTCCTAAACAAAACATCTAGTGATATTCATCGAAATCTAACAGTGCGCGTTCATGTTTGGTGTTACAGAGTGAAGGAGAACAGTAATAAAGGGTTTCCACCAGAATAACACTGACTGATTCTTTATTAAACCGCTGTGGAGTAGAGCTGTGATGGTGTGGGATTTTTCATCACCACTGTGATGAAGCAGCATGAGTCGCGGTGTCGGGACTCTTGTGACCCCCCCCACCCCGCAACACAAAATCCTCCAGCGGGCAGCCGCGTCTCGCACTCAAGAATGCACGCAGCTTGTAATGGAAATGAATACGATGGAAATTATTAATTTGAACGCAGTAAATTTGTCGTATTTCCTCGAGAGACGGAAACTTCTGTTGTAGACTGAGGATGTGTATGTGCAGCGGAAACCGCGCGAGTGTGTAAGTGAGTGAGAGCGCTCGCAGGGAGTGAAGGAGAACAGTAAAAAAAAGGTTTAACCCAGAAGCCCTTTAAGTCTGAACACAGGACTAGCAGAATAAGTAAATTATAAGCAAAGATGAATGTGTTTAATGTTTTTATTATAGTTCCAATCACGCACCATATGCAGAACTTTAAAAAAAAAACAACGGTCCGGTGATGACCTCATGCGGTTATCATCACACCCCTACCTACTACAATGATGGAATCAACCTGGATGAATGAGAGTCTTCATAAACAAAGCTTATTTGAATTAAAATGTGAGCCAAGCTAAAAATGCTGCTACTGCAACCTCACTTTGGCCCTGTCATAGAACTTGAACGTGACCCCGCCCCCCCATCAGAACGGAAAAATGACAAAAAGGATAGGTAAGAGAAACATTAATTGCAGGGTATTTAACCTACACTCTAAAAAGAGTATTTGGGCTGTATTTGGAAAGATTAACCTTTTTTACATTGATCTAACTTAATTATTTAGTTTGGTGAAAATAAATCCTTTTTTTGAGTTCATTCAACTTAAAAATAACAAGTGGTTGTCTGACATAGTTATTTTACTTTCAATCAACTTAATTAATTTTGTGTAACTTCGGTGTGAAACTGTCAATGCGTCATGACGTCATAACGTAAGGCAGCACAAGGAATTTGTGGGATACCATTTTCTTTGCCTGTCTGGGCAGATTGGGGTTTAACCCTTGTGCTATCCTAGGCACTTTAACATTGGGAGTTGGGTCATCTAGACCCCACAAGACAGTGCGCTGTACTTTTTTCTTCAATAATTTGTGATCTTCACTGGTTTTCATGGATTACATGAAATCTTTCCACCTTTATCCACCTTTGTCATGGTAGGGAGAACACGTCAATTGTCATCTTGACCCCATAGGATAGCACAAGGGTTAAGTGGGAGTTTTTTTCCATGTGTTTTGTTGTCTAGCTGTTTTACTCTGTTTTAACTAGTAATTTAAACTGTTATGTTCATGTCTTTCTGCACGCAATGAGTTTGGGTCTGGGAGCGGACGATGACCTACCCCCTTGTGCGGAAAGATTATCAAAGACAGAGCTCACGACATTTGAGCTCCTGCCCTGTAGAGCAAATCATAGCTGGGTCATTCAGGTCTTGGAAATTACGAGGCCTGTTGGCCTAAATATTAACATATGTAGAATCATAGTGAAAAAATTAAATAAATAAAAACTAATGCCAGAAATACATTGTATTGAGTAGGAAAAAATGTATGAGATTAAGTTAAATAAATTTGTTAATTTGAGTTGAATAAACAAAATAATTTAAGATAGATCAACATAAAATTAAATTGAGTTGGATAGACGTAAAAATTTAAGTTGAGTAAACTTAATTCAATCAGGCGTTATCAATTGAAGTGATTCATTTAAGTTGAATCAACTTTTTTCTTTTTATAGTGTAGGAAGTTGATCAGAGAGAGCAAACAGTGGTGTCTACTAGGTTAGCCTCCTTGAAACCTCCAAACCTGGAATATAAGGAAATAACACAAAGACCTCAAGAGACTACTCATATGAGTCATTCAAGAGATTCTGCTTTACAACTGAAGTTGAACATTTACCAAGCTTGTGCATGGACAACAGAAGATTTATTCCTGTGAACAACCCACAAAGATTTATTTGGTTATTAATTTTCTAAAATCTAAAATACTGTTACTATATATTTCCTGACTTTTTATGGAAAGAACTCAGAGAGGTTTATTTGTTTTTTACTGATCTCATAAAGAGTGTTATTATATAGTTGCTGATTATCATAATTCTTTTTTTTTGGTGAAGAACCTAGAGAGGATTATTGGTATATGGTTATTAAAATTTGGTTATGGGTGGCTTTCGGTTTACATTTAGGCACCCCTGCAATCGTCACACTTTTTCTGTTTCAAACTGACCCTCGCCCCCGATCAGAGAATGGAAACGTCATGTGGCCCACGCTGGAAAAAGTTTGGGGACCCCTGCTGTAGATCACCACTGTCTAGCTCACTACACTATAGGTGGATTTAAAGTTAATTAATTGACAAATTAAATATTTGCCATTGTAGTCATTAAAGCACAATTAACCACAGAAAAGTGATGTGCCAAATGAAGCCAGATAAAAGCTATAAGCAAAAGTGACATCAGACCTGGGATCATTCAAAGTCTCTGGAATAAATGGCCTGTAAGCAGATTGGTTGCCCTTGCAGCAAGATGAACTGTATTGAAAGTCTTCAGAAGTTAGTAAATGAAAGGACATTCTGCTGGAAAAAGAAAGCGGAGCAAATACCTGCATGCCTCTTACAATATTAAGCCTGGAGAAAGAACCAGTGGAGTTGAATTGTTATTTATCCCCCCCCCCACACACACACAGTTTTAATGGGAGATACACAGCTCCCTTAAAGGGAACTGTGTGTCTGAGAACCTTTTGTTCACAACTCAACTCCAACTTTCTGTCTACATTTTTATTTAGCTCCACTAAAGCATTGTTAAAATATCAGCTTCAGCTGCAGATCTTCTCAAGAGCTGGGATGTTTTGGGGCTGTTGGTGGACAATAGAGACTTTTTTAACTCCCTCCACAGATTGTCTGTTGAATTGAGGTCCAGAGACTGGTTAAACCACTCCAGAATCAAGAAATGCCTTTTACAAAGCCACTTCTTTTTTGCCCAGGTGATGTGGGCATCATGAAGATCCAGCCACGTTACATGCGAAATGTTATCACTGATAGGAGGAGGCTTTCGTCCAAAATCTCACCATACATTCAGTGTAGATCCAATCATCCTTTACATTTTTCCTTAAAACTGATCTGTCGGTCATCCCCTTTGAAGAAAAAGTAACCATAAAGCATGATGTTATCACCCTCATGCTTCATAGTGGGTATAATGTTCTTGGGATGTTGCTCAGCATTATTCTCCCTCCAAACACAAAATAAAGTTTATACCAAAGAGTTCCATTTTGGTCTCCTCTGACCACATGACATTCTACTTCTGTGAGGTCTGTGAGTTGCAAGTGGTGGAGGATGAATGGACACTTTGTATTCTGCTGGACTCTGATTGGGTGGATTATTGTATATTGTTATTTTAGTTCTGTGATGGCCATTTTCTGTATTCTGTCTTCCAGTGTCATGCGGGATGGGCACATGAGTGCATGACACTTAAATAAAATCAAGTCAATCTATCAATCTACCTGTCCTTTTCTGGATCATCAGATGGACTCCAGAGAACCTTGGACATGCGCTGGCTTAGGTAGGGGAACCTTTGGAGCACTGCAGGATTTGAATCCATGACAAAGTTTTGTGTTACTATAGTAACAGACCACCAACATTACAGACCTTTTTCCTATTTTTAAGTGGGTCAACTCGCAGAATCAGTGACTTCAGATACTTTTCTTTTGCTTCACTGCAAGTCTAACTACAGCCTACGTTGTTAGAAAGTCATGCTTTTTATTTTAAGATGTGATCTGAAATGTAAGCAATCTTTCAGTCTTGTCAAGAGCTTCATCTTTATGGTTTGTTCCTATTGGAAGTTGAATCCTTAGCGACTTGTCAGATTGTGAGCCGGTTGGGTTTTCCTGCATGATATTACGCATAAAGGTTGGACTTGAAAGAAGAGTGTTTGATGTGAGGTGTGGCTTTAAATCTGCTTTTTTTTTATTAGATTATTTCCTATTTATTTATTTATTTTTATTTTTACAAAATTTAGTTAGCAGGTGGACAAATGGGTAGATATAACAAAACACTTTCACTTCCCTTTGTCCCGCCCAAATGCTCATTTTTCAAATGTTGTTAAAGTGAGTGGAGCTCCCCTGTCGGGTTACTGGGATCTGGACCTCAAAAAACTTAGATATGTAAATTTGGTTACTTTTAAATCTTTTTTGTTTCATACAGCATCACAAAGTCCCACATGTTTACAGCAAATCAAGCCTCAGCATTTTTTCTTTCCACCACCATGTTTTACTGTTGAAATTATTTTAGTGCTAGTTTGTGTCATCAGGATGATAGTTTTTATGATTGGAAGTTCTCAGTACAGAGGAGGTTTACAAGAAGAAACCAGATCTTTAAATATTTTATAATTGCTTACTAAATGATGTCCCAGTGATCTCTGGGTAATAATTTGAACAGACATAAATATCTGTCAAAGGTATGCAATTGTTTCATGAATTTGGTTTGTGAAAGACCAGGAGACAGACGAGGCAGATGCTTCTAAATTTGAAGACTAGAATCTAAACTTGACAAAATCAAAATGAGGCAAGATCCCGAAATGTCAGAAAAACAAGATGTGACAAAAAGTCTGTCTTTAAACCACGGACATGAGGATTCTGAGGTGATGAGCTAACTCCTTAGAGAAGGACGAAGCAACAGAATCAGAACTTAACAAAACTTTACACACAAAACTGAAGTGAACTGAAGCACAGTCAAATACCCGATCCTCACTGGAATGTCACCATGAGCACTTTCATCACGGTTACCTCACATGAGATATCAAGAAAACCCACAAAGCTTTTGTAGATCGAAAGCGGGATTTCCTCCTGATCCCACTCTCTGCAGACTCTTGTTTCCTGTCTCCAAGCCTGTTTACTCTAGGAATTAAAATGCATCCCACGTGGCGTGATCAGGACTGGACTGCTGGACGTGCGTCATGCTACACCTGGCATTAAGATTCATCTGCACACACATGCTGCAGTGATCAGATCTCAACAAGCCACTCTAAATGCAAATGGAGGCAGAAACTCACATACAGTCAGCTGAAGGAAACAAACAGGAGAGCGGGCGCTAACCGTCCTGTGGCTAAAGCCCACTTCTGAAAGCTCACGTATTCAGACCGAAACATGTTTAACATGCAGGGGGGACGAGGCACACCAGAACCATTCATTTCTTCCATTGAGGGTCGCTTAACAACCGACCTCAGGCTCCTGACGGGGACCTTGCTGCTCCTTCTGTTCGCCACAGAGGAGGAACTTGATGCTCCTCTGAGCAGAAACCTGCATAGAGCAGACCTCTTCCAGCATGACATGCACTCATAACCCATAACACACTGGTCAGTTTTCTGTCTGTTTACCCAGACTTTACTCAGAAATGAGCTGGATGGAGGCCCTGGTTTGATTACCGGCTGGGACTTTTCTGTGTGGAGTTTGCATGTTCTCCTGTGGATGCGTGCATTATCTCTGAGCACTCCCGCTTCCTCCCACAGTCCAAAGACCGACATGCTTCATAGGTTGATTGGTGACTCTCAGTTGCCCCTCTAGAGTCACCAATTGAGTGAATCCTCTATAGTGAATCCCACCTTCGTCTACCAGTAGCCAGGACAGGCTCTGTGACCACAAAAGAGATACGGCGGTTTAGGGTTAGGGTTAAGTAAATGGATGAATTTAATGCCACGATGTGGCTGCAGTCCCAAAACAAGACTAAAAAAAGTACGAGAACTTTGCCTTCGGGACCATTCTACAAATTCATTTAATACAACAGTATTGTCCTTCCATCTTCTTCCGCTTATCCGGGATCGCAGGGGCAGCAGTCTAAGCAAAGATGCCCTGATTTCCCTCACCCCGGCGATTTCCTCCAGCTCCTCTGGGGGGACCCAGAGATGTTCCCAGGCCATCCAAGACGCGTAGTCTCTCCAGCATGTCCTGGGTCTTCCCCAGGGCCTCCGCCCAGTGGGACATGCCCGGAACACCTCCCAAGGGAGGTGTCCAGGAGGCATCCGGACCAGATGCCCGAGCCACCTCAACTGGCCCCTCTCGATGTGGAGGAGAAGTGGTTCTACGCCGAGCTCCCCGCGGGTGACCAGGCTTCTCACCCTGTCTCTAAGCGAGAGCCCAGCCACCCTACGGAGGAAGCTCATTTCACCCGCTTGGATTTGGGACCTCGTTCTAGTTATGACCCAGACGTCGTGACCATAGGTGAGTATTGGAACGAAGATGACCGGTAAATTGAGAGCTTTGCTTTCTGGCTCAGCTCTGTCTTCACCACAACGGACCGGTGCAGTGACCGCATAACTACAGAAGCTGCTTCGATCCGCCTGTCTATCTCACCCTCTGGTCTTCCCTCACTCGTTAAAAGGACCCCAAGATATTTAAACTCCTCCATCTGGGGCAGGGACACTCCACCCACCTAGCTGGGTAGTTTTAAAGTATTATATGTTATCCATCTATTGGTCTGTTATCTGGTGTTTGAGTCGGGAGCAAGGACTCTTCCAGGGAAACACAGATGGCTTCCCAGCATGTCCTGGTCTGCTCTGGACCTCCTTCTTGTTGGTCATGCTTTTAGGAAGGTGAATTTAAGTTTAATTTACAGCCGGAATTCCAAACCACTGTCACAAAGCCTTCATCCCTGCAGACAACTAACCTCCATCTTTCCTCACATATGAACAGTGAATCCAGATACTTAAGCCTGTCCACTTGTGACTCATTAATTAGCTAGCAGAGAGCTTAGCCCTCAGACTCGGAGATGCTGATGTTCACCAAAGCTGTTTTACCACTCTGGAGATTGCTATGACACAACCCCTGGAGATGCAGAATCCCATTTTACTGACCCAAAAGAACTGGTGCTCTGCGTCTTAAGACGGCATTGTTGTTTTGAAATATGCATTTTCCAACAACACATCGATATGGCTCCAACAAACCTCTAACTTGGGAACTTTTTATTTTAACTGTTTGGTTTATTGTAAAACTTAGTATCTTTGTGTTCATTGACTCTTTATTTGGCTATAAATCTAACAGAGGTGAAAAAATCCTGCTCCGTGGATCAGAGATAAAGTAGAAGTACCTGAAAACTGCTGGAATCACAGAAACCTCCACTCCACTCCCCCTGTGAGGCTTCATGAGAGCGGAGGGTCTGTCCAAAAGAAAATCAGGCGCATTCAGGCTGTGCCTCAGAGAGGGACAAAAAGCCCTGCCGCTCGGTCAGGCCAGTCTCCAGGCGGAGCGCAGATCCCTCAGGGAAGCCAAGTGCAGCGAGTCCCAACCCCCTCCCACATTCCCTCTCTCTCTTCTCTCTCCATATTGTCCTCTTCCCCGTTTCCCTCGGTGTTATAAATTACAGCGACACAAACCTCCAGGCCTAATGCCCTGCTGTGGATGCCTTCCAAGCTGCAGTTTCAGGAAAGCCAAGAGGCCGGCTTCATTGATAACACCAGGCGCACCGTCCATCTCTTTGTTTTGAGGCAAGGGGAAAGGCCCGAGACACCAGCGCCTTTTATAAACTGTTGACCGAGACTGCTTTTCTGGGGAAGCGCAAGAAAAAGACTCGTGATTTCACCAAACTATGGATTTGAAGCTACTGCTAGGAAGTAGTCAGTTATTTTTGAGAACATTTGGAAAATTTTCTCTCTGCCGCTGGAGTTTCTTAGAAATTGGCACCAGCCACCTGCAGGCATGTATTAGCGAGAGCCAATGAGCCATGAAGTGTCAGTGTCGAAGGGGCATGTGACTGCTTTATGGTCTCGCTCTGCCAAAGTGATACTAAAGGGAAAATCCACCTTAAAATAAAGCACTGGGTTTCAGTGGCCATGGCTGGATGCACGAGTTCCAACATACAGCAAAAATATGTTTAAATGGGATCAACTCTTTGAGACCACCTGAAAAAACAAGACGATCTGAACCTTACACAGATGAAACTTAAAGTGCGAACGAGCAAAAACCCATTCTGATCATGCAGGGGGGAAAAGCAGGAGGACACAAGGCTTAAATGCATAAAGGAATTTTTCTCTGAGAAGAGAAGAAGCAGTTCTAGGTCACTCAGTTCTCTTCATATGCCTGCCCTCGCTGGAGTGTCCCAACCAACAGCTAGGGGGGTGGGGGGCTGCTAGTAGAGCCCCACTATGGGTTGCAGGCCTCAGCCACTGCTCCAGCTGGCCCTTCAGTCCCAGATCCAGGCTGAAAACTTTAACCCCACAACAGCTGAACCTGCAGCTTCACACAGTTGATTTTCTTCTTCAGGAAATTCTTGTGTTGACCCCGCTTCATCGGGCATGGACGCGGAGCAGACATTCAGCCAGTTTTCGTCAATCAGCTAAAGGGAAACTCATCACTGAGGTCAGATATACAAAAATCCGACGACGGAGAGTAATCACATGTATGCAAATTGACTTAAGAAAATCCTGCTCCACTGGGTAGTTACTGATCTGTTTTATTTTGGAGAACTACGCACGAATTGATTTAACTTTGAAATTTCCTGTTACTGTTCGCAGGTCTTTTCCTAGTAGAAGCATCAGTGCTGTAGGATCCAGTTTGTAGTTTTTAATCAGGGTTTTATGTGACTTTTCTTCTCATGTTTTAAATGCGTGTTTGTTTCATCTAGGGATGGTTAAATGGATAAATGAATGGATGGAGGGATTGGGGAGTGTGGTTATTGATGGATGATCGGATGGTTTCAAATCAGTAACGTAGCTTATTGCTCTTGTGATCTTCTGATTTTGCTCGTTTGCTGTGGAACAGTTGGCTGGTAATTCTGGAGGCTCATAGTTCTGATCTTCCTGAAATCAGGATTCTCGCATCTCCCTGAACATCTTTTTTATTCATAGGCAAACATGTTGTAAGAAAGAGGAGACTTTTTATTCAGACGTTTGCTCAGCAGAACACGGCACTCTATACTAACATATCAGCGTTTTCCCGGAAAGGTCCTAGTTTCCTGTGATCTGCTCACCATTCAGCAGTTGCAACACTTACATAGCAGAGCAGCACCTGACCGCAGGCCCATTCATTTATCCCCACTGCTTCCCCATTGATGCCTTGTCTTATGACTTAGGCCCAAAGGAATCTCCACCCAGGGGACCTTTCAACAACAAACCCAGCCAGCTACGACAGCAAGCTGCTTCTCTGAATGAACAACAATGTAATTCCAGCAAGTGTGTGCGCACCTCTGCTGCATGTGTGCAACCGTGTGGTCAAACGTTGCCGGCTAGTAGCAGCGGAGTGACCAGAATAATGACAGTGGGAACTCCTCTGCTTTAAGGCGGACCTCATTGTTGTGTCAGACACGTGAGCTCCTCAGCAACCTTCAGCAGAATGTGGCAGGGAATGGTGGACTGAAGCTCCGCAAGGCGTTTGGGAAATTTCAAGTTTTCCACTCACATTTAAAACAACAGAAACTCAGTTTCAGCAGTTTGAGGGCTCGTGCCTTCTTTATTATGATATTTTCTCTTTAATCATGAAAGTTCCTGGTCTTAAACATATAGGTGAATGTGTGAATTTGATCTAAATCATTGTGCTGTGGTGGTCAGCATGTGTCTGCTCACCTTAAGGTATCGTAGCTTCACTCAGACAGGTGAGACATGGCCTCCTCCAGAAAATCATAGCAGGAAATTTGGGACCTCTAGCTCTGAAAAAGTGAAAAAGCAGAATGCACCCCACTCTGTGCCGAGATTATCAGTGGAAATGTGGGTTCTTGTGGAGGCTCAAAGAAGCACTTTACATAACATCAACCTCTTGGACGTGGTCCAAGATTTAAAAAAAAAACACACTCGGTCTTTGGCACAAAAGTCCACATTTAAACTCTCCTAGAAGGCACCAACAAACGGCTGATGAGCGTTTGGGGCACATTCTTCACTGCAGCCACATTGGAAGGTTTTTAGTTGAAATTGAACGTTGTTTGTTTGGTTTTTGCAGGTTGATCTCGCCTTAGCAGAGTTCCATCAAGCTTTATTGTTCTCTAACTGAAAACAGTAGAAGGCACCAAGTGTTTTCTTGCATTTGCTTCCTAGTTCTTTTAAATGATTGATCCCTGAAGTATTATTTTAATGCTCCTCATCTGATTTTTAAGACAAAATCAACAGCAAGTCACCATTCTCCTGGATCCTGTCAGAAATGTTTTCAATGTAAATTTAATAACCAGGCTCTCCTAAAATGATTGCAGATTGTTTAAAAATGTGTCTTCACTACACAAAAAGTGCTAAAGAATGACTGTCAGAGGAAGAGTTAAACAGAAAAGTTTATTTAAGAAATAATACAGCTCCATATACAGCACTATTTAATTTTATTCAAGCTTATTAATTAAAAAAAAATAAATAAGGCAAAAAGAAGTACATTTATTTCAGTCTTTAATATAACTAACTAACTAACTAACTAACTAACAGAAAAGTAAAAAAAAAAAAGAAAATATATATATATATATATATATATATATATATATATATATATATATATATATATATATATATATATATGTTTAATGCCAATTACGGAGCCTGTTTAGCTCGTGCTGGTTTGCGGCACCTTCCGTCCGTGAAACCAGGGTTCGACTCCGGGCTGCTCCCTGTTCCCTTCTCTGCTTCTGTGCTGGTCCCAAGCCTGGTTGCTTTGAGAGGGTTGCATCAGGAAGGGCATCCAGCGTAAAACATTGCCAAGTTTACCATGCGACTCATTTGCTGTGGTGACCCCTGATGGGAAAAGCTGAAAGGGAAACAATAACATGTTAAATGCCAATTAGAGGAAACAACAAGGCACTGCTAAATGAAATATTTCTCCCCATCTTTTCTTTTTTTTTAAATTGCATTTACAAACAATCACAAAAAAATGTCCAAACCTGTCTGGCAATGTCATAAAGAAAAGTATCATTAAAGATCCAACTTTATGATTCCATAGTCAAAAAAGAATTTCTGGATAAAAATTGATTCATGGGTGAGTTCAAGGAAAAAGACAGCGAGATAAATAGAGACAGAAACTCAATGTTCCAACTCCTAAAAAGCCCACAGACGCCAGGTTGTAGAGGGTTGAACTGACTCTCATGGTAAACAGTTTTAGAGGCTTATTGCTTTATTTGCTTCTTCCAGAAGAATGTACATTTCTGTTTGAAATGAGTCCTTTGAATTCTGTTAAGAGCCCAAATTTGCACGTTAGTGGTGTGATTGACAGGTGGGAAGACCTATTACTGTTTTCTGAACGTTGTTGAGGTTTGATGATTAATTTACACATTTTCCGGCAATGGATAGATTAAAATTGTTTATGTAAAAAAAAAAACAACAGAAAACCCCAAGCTTTTTTTGTGTGTTTGTCTTAATTGTCTTCTTGATGTCCTGTAAGGACCCAACTTTGTGTTGATAAAATTAAAATTTTTGCTTGTTGTTGTGTTTGCGTGTTGTGATCTAAAGTTAAAACAACAAAAACAAGAAATCAGTTTTTGAAATT
The DNA here is from genome assembly GCF_053564925.1 of Oryzias latipes. Classification (NCBI taxonomy): domain Eukaryota; kingdom Metazoa; phylum Chordata; class Actinopteri; order Beloniformes; family Adrianichthyidae; genus Oryzias; species Oryzias latipes. Next base: position 9,670,769 of record NC_136237.1, on the reverse strand, counting down.
GGCATTAAAATGGAATTTGGAGCATCCGGACTTTCTGTAGACAGAAAAGACACTATGGTCAGTCTTCAGTCCATCCCTAAACAGGAAGCAATCAGGAACATAAAATCTTAACCCAGGAAAGTTGTCATGTCAAAAATATGTGAGAAAGGTTATTTATTTTTATTTTTTTTAAACAGTGTATTTGTTGTGTTTTTACATTGGAGCCAGTGGGGACTAATGAGGTTGTGTAGTGACCCCCTGGAAGGTTTTTGGTGACTTCACAAGAAATCAGTTACTCTTTATCTTTTTTTAAAATGTGCTTCAACATTGAAGTCGAAGGTTCACTTTGGGTGAGACAGGAAGGTGTGTGTGTGTGTGTGTGTGTATTGCATGAGGGGGGAAGGGGTCGCCTAACTAAATTCTAACCTTCATAAATATTCTTCAGCAGAGCATATCACAACCAGCTAAAGTTCACTTTTCCTCACTACACCAGTAGATGAGTTCCTGATCATCCTGATAATGAAAATCCTCTTTCCCTGAAACGTGAGGTGAAGAGAAATAAATCCTACTCAGAAGACTGTTCCTCTGATCATAATTCTTCCATAACTGCAATGTAAAACCTTTGCAATTTAAACTCCGGTGATGTGGGAGGAGTTGAAAAACAGAACTGAATGTGACAGTCTGAAGGTAATTCCCATTCAACAGAGTCAGTCTCCCAGTTTTCTGTAAAACAGACCAATTTTACTGTAGGAATAAAGATCCAGTTATTTGGTTAACCAGCACGTGAAGGACGTCCACACTGGGAGGTTTGGTCTGGGTCTACAAAGCAGAACTGTCACACGCTGTATTTGAGATTACTTTTGACAGAAGAAACACAGAATTTGATTCTATGACAGACAGATTTTTGTTTTGCCCATAGAATCCCACGACCACATGACCAACTCTCACTCTGTTTTTTTAACTCTCTGACTCTGGTTTCTGCGTGAATGCACATGGACTTGGACCAAAGAGAGGAGGCGATCCAAAGTGAGGAGATGCTGGAAGCTCTATGAAGAAGAAAAAAAAATGCCACAGTGTGAATCTGAAAGACGCAGGAATTATGAAAGAGTCTGGAAATATCTGCTGGGTAAATGTGGTGTAGTGAAGAGCTGCAGGAGCTTCGTCACACATGACAGTCAAAGGAGTAGAGGGGCCCACTGTTTTCTGTCTCGTCAGATCTCGCTTCAGACTTACACCCCCCCCCCCCCCCATGAACTGCAAGATTTTTTAATTCAATTAAATTCAATTGTATTTACATAGCCCAATTTTTCTTAACAGGCTTCACTAGCTGTAAAAAACATAAAGTCAGTTATATCAGTTATAAAATCAGTCATTTTTAAGGCTGTTCAGCCAGAGACAAATCATATAAAATCTTGAAAATATCAGCATTTAGTATTTAAACTTTAGAGAACAAGAAAACCTTCTTATGTGTCTGTCCCCGCTTCACCCTTTGTCCAGGAACTTGAATTTTTGTCCTGTGGGTGGAGCATCAAACTACTGGATGAAGTCTTTCCAGACACATGGTTGAAAGGAGTTCACTTTCATTTGGTTTGAAATATGCCCACATCCTAAAGAAAGAAAGAAAGTTTACAAAGAATTTAGTCATTCTGTTGCTCTATAGGCCTTTTTTGATAGACAACATTTCTGAACTGACCAGCTATAACGCAGCTCTATACCATGACCCACCCTGGAATTGGTAAAACTCAGGATTAGCGAACAGAATTTTAGTTGATCCCACAACAGGGAAATTGTAATTGAGGCATTGCATAGCGGATGGGAGGAAGGATCTCCAAAAGCGCTCCTCCCTGCAGCAAGGGTGTTTTGGTCTCTGACGTAAGTTGCTGCTCAGTGTTCTCATGATGTCACGCAGAAGATGCTGAGAATTGTCCATGATGGATCTCAGTTTCTGCTGCATCCTCATCTCGCCCACCAAAGTCACAGACTCTAGGGTACATTCTAGAACGGAGCTGGATCTCCACATCAGTTTATCGATCCTGTTCCTGTCAGTTCATCCACTGCCCAGCATCACACTTCGTAGAAGAGGACAGCAACATCGCCATCATAAAAGGTTTCTAACAGGGTCCTGCAAACTAAGAAGAACTCCACTCTGGCTTTTTTTTGTGCAGGACGTATGTGTTAGTCAGTCTTAGTCATTCAGTCCAGTCTGTCATTGAGGTGTACATCCAGGTATTTATAAGGGTCCACTGTCTCAATGTCTTTTCCCTGCATTTCATCTGTAAAAAAAGAGGTCACTTCCTTCTGAACCTGACCATCATTTGCTTTGTTTTGCTGATGTTATTGTGGAGAGTTTTGGATTCACACCAGCAGACAAAATTCTCAATGACCCCCCTGTGCTCCTCCTCATCTGTCGCACATCCAGAGATGACAGTGTCATTTGCAAACTTCTGCAGGTGGCAACAGTCCAAGTTGAAGATGAAGTCAGATGAGTACAGGCGCAACAGAAAGGGTGAAAGCCCTGTGGAGCTCCTGTGCTGCAGACGATCTCATTAGACACACAGTAGTGGAGCCTCAGATACTGTGGTCTGTCAGCGAGGTAGTCGATGATCCACGCCGTCAGTCGATAGTATACTCCGGCTGCCTCCAGTTTCCATCTCAGCAGTGCAGGCTGAATGGTGTTGAACACACTGGAGAAATCAAAAGCCACGTTCCTCACAGAGATCCCCACCTGCGGTAAGAGAGGGATCGGTCCAGCAGACAGATGGCGGCGTCATCCACTCAAATTCTGGGTTTGTTAACAAACTGCAAGGGTTCAAATGCTGAATTCATCACTGGAAAAAAGTTGTGTAAAATGAGTCTTTCCCAGGCTTTCATCAGATGAGATGTCAGGAGATCAACATCCACAGGCCTCATTCACAAAGTCAATGTTTGAATTCATGACGACGAGATCAGAAAAAGACAGAAGGACCACTTTGGTGGAATAGTTTGTCGGGAAACTTTTTTTTTTTTTGCTTTTGCAAGATATTCAACATGTAATAGACGTAGTGGTTGGGTGTGCAATCTTAGCCTCTGGAACCACAGCCGAAGTCCTCCACAGTACAGAAACCTTCTCCAGCTTCAGGATCATCACATAGAAGTGCAGAAACACCTGACACATCTGGTCTTAACATACCCCTGGACCAGTCTGGAACAGATTTCATCTGGGCCTGTTTCCTTACTGGTCTTTGTGATTTTGAGCTGACGGCTCCCCTGATCAGCAATGAGGCAGAGGCAGACTCAAGGTGGGCAGGGGAAGAAGCTGGTGAAAGCACTGGCAGCGACGGTACAGTATTAGAGGAGAAGAGCTGCTGATGGAGAGCCAATGTTTCATGGGGCATGAGTGGGCTAACTGCCAACGCAGTCAAATCTGTTAAAAAAACAGATTCAAGTCATTAGCCCATGTCAAGTCAGTAGAGACCATTAGGCAAAGTTTATTTGTGAGGGAGTCACATAGATTTTTTTATGAACAAGTAACTGGCAAACATGTCATTTATCTGTACAATCTGTCTCCCTTCTGAGCAAAATAACACAAACAAACATAACAGACATAAACAGATTCTGTTTGTGTCTCCAGATAATGAAGGTCAGACTGGAATTATGTCACTGTCTTGGCCAAAATCATGAGCTGCATCAGACTCCAGTCTTTATTCTTGTTAGTGGAAAATGAGCTCAGAATAGCTGCAAAGTGCAACGTTTTACTGGAGGTAGAGTTAAGTGATCATCCACGGGTTCCCATTATCCCAGCCTCACTCTATATTTGTCAGGGCTTAAATATTTGGAAAAATAGAGGGAGAGCTAAACAGGGAGAGGGGTCAATGATGAGTGTTCACAACAGATACAACCCCTCATACTCACAACCCAACTCTGTTAACCTTTTGTGCCTATTTATAGAGAAAATTCCGCTACGGAAAAATATGACTAAACTGCATTCCATAAATAAGCTGGGAATGGTGGAGACAAAAAAGCACATGGCTCAGTCTCTGATGGTTCCGGTGGAGATTCTCAGGCTGTCTATCAATGGATGGATGGATGGATGGATGGATGGATGGATGATGGATAGTCAGAAATTTAATGGATGGTTGGTTGGATAAAAGATTGTTGGATAATAAATGGATTAGTGATGAATGGATGATAGATGGACGGATGGATGGAAAGATAATTGGATGGATACATGGATAGGCAGTCTTACAGAGAGATGGGACTGTAGTTTTGTTTGTGATGTTTTTAAAGGAGGGTTTTCCAGGGTTCAAACAGGTTTATGGTTCCAGAGTGGACACAGCTGAAAAAGCTTTACGGCATTGTGAAGTTGACAGTTTGAAAAAATTGGATGAAGCTGAATATGGGCCATGTAACAGAAAACTTTAGGGACTTCAGAGGGCTAGCCACTGCTCCCCAGGGCCACAATCTACATAATCTTCAGACAAGCTGCTTCTGAGAAGTAGCTGTGGGGAAACCTCAGTTACTCTTTTAATGACAAAAGGTGTTTTTTTTTTTTTTTTACTGGAACATTTGCTCTTGTTTGTGGATGAAGTAAACTGCAGAGGTAAAGATTTGACATGTATTAAAAATGTGGGATTGGTCGAGTGTGATCGAATTGCTGAGCTTAGATCAGTGATGAACAATGGATCACTTGGTGTGAAACCTTGGTTCGGGTTTTGGTTAGTTTCAGTTGTTTAGGTTTGGTTCAGTTTTATTTTGTCCACCAGTGCATTTCGGATGCTCATCGTGGTAAGAGCTTGTTTTCCACAGCTTTGAATAGATCTTATTTTATTGTTTTTAATTTTATTACACTGTATTTATCCCACGAAGGGAAATTCTTTCTCCGCATTTGACCCATCCCCTTGGGGAGCGGTGAGCTGCAGCCGAACCGTGCTCGGGAGGCGGTAGCTTTAAGGGTCTTGCCTAAGGACCCTCACTGGGTGATGTTAATTGCTCTCTATTGATATGTTTATTGCCCCCAGTACCATTGCTCATTCCCCTCCGGGAATCGAACCCTGGTTTCCTACATGATAGCTCCCCACCTTACCAACCGAGCTACCCAGCCGCAACCAAGCTACCCAGCCGATGTTTATCTTCTCGTTCTGGATGCTTGTCCAAGCTTTAGCTTTTATAGTTTGCATTGTAGCCAGAAACTCTGTAGGTTTTTTAAGTACCTTTTTTTGTATCAAAATAATTGATAATGGATCGATCCGCAATGAGGATTATCCGCAGAGTCAGAGAAAGCTGCCATTATTGAAATAAACAAACAATCACACTTGGACGTAAGTAGATCCAAATGAAACTCAGACACTGATGAAGAGTCTGGATGAAGATGTTCAACTTTAAAAAATCGGCTTTTTCATTTTGTGACCAAAGGACAATTAAATATCCAGAAAACTAAATGAATAGTAAGGGTTTAGGAAAAAAAACTATTCTATTTAATGGCCCACTCCAATGAAAATCATTTTTTGGCTTTTTTAACAGGTTTCTCTGATGCCGGTAGACATTTATAAAGAAAATGTGGCTAAAAATTGCACTTCTGAGTATTTATTTAAATGGTGGCAAATCAGGAGCAACAACTCAGAAAAGAATTACTAATGAACTCCTGCCACTCTGCAGAAACTCTGTCGTAAAATGACAGTTTTTATTTAAATTTTGCTTAAAAAAAGGATAATCGTAATTAAAAGACCACTGGGAAAAATTTGTCAACAGATCAAAAGATGATCGGAGTGGGACTTCAAGCAAACATTTTGTTCAGCATCTTATGTTCCACTTACCCTGACAGCTGTTTGGCAGTGCACCACACTGAGCCTCATTCATCAGCTCCAAACAAAACAACAAAAATCTTACGTGAGGCATTTCGGAGTAGATGTTCATTCATTAGTCTCACTGTGGTTGTAAAACAGAGTTTTTACGGTTGTTTTTCATGACAATGAAATAAGCTGAATGTAACATCCAATCATGTTTTTCTGCTCATTGTTACTTTAAGTTAGAAAAAAATGTCTGTTTTCTGTCCATCACACCTCTGATTTGATTTGCCTTCCGTGAAAAAAAAGGATTTATTGTTTATTATTACCGTATTTTCCGGACTATAAGTCGCTGCGGAGTATAAGTCGCACCAGCCCAAAAATGCATTATAAAGTAGAAAAAAACACAGATAAGTCGCACTGGACTATAAGTCGCACTTTTACAGGAAATTTATTTGACAAAATCTGAGACCAAGAACTAATAACTTTCACAACCTCATATGAAACAATCATAGCAGACTGTTTATCTCATAATTTCACAGTAATTGTTTCTCAAACTTATTTATTTATTCCTTTCATGAAGCATCATTGGCCAACTAATACTCTGTTTTCATCCTGTATTTGTAGAAACATTTGTCATTTTTATTGCATTTCTGAATCTATGAAATCATTGGAAAATAGAATATTGTGTTGTTAGCCTTCAAGATCTTACTGTAAAAAAAAGTTTGCTGATCCTCTGAGTCACTTAACATACTCTTAACACTTAACATACCTCATACATCAAATTGACCCAGGAACATCATCTCTGTTCCTCACAAATTGTCATGGCGTCGTAGACGTAGCAGACCCAGATGCTGAAACCCGGAAGAAAACTCACAGCAAGGATGACTTTAAATGGATTTATTTTACCAGAGGTAAATAAGTTTCTGAGGGGATGTGGACGTATTTCCTCCGTGGATTGAACTTGGTGTTTCCTTTGAGCTGATGCAGACGAAGGGGAGGGGGCGACACGAGGACGCGTCAAACTGTGGATCCAGAGGGAGCGAGGCTTGGGCGCTGAGGACAGCGGGACCGGCTTGAGGTAAGGCGTGGACGCCGAGGACGGCGGAAACCAGCTTGGAACGAGGCGTGGATGCCGAGGACGGCAGGACCAGCGTGGAGGGGAGGAACCAGCGTGACCAAGGTAGGAACCTGAAGGTGAGCACAAGATGTGGTAAGTATGGAGACAAGATAAACTTAGCTGAGACTAAGAGGCCAGGCATAAGCACCGGAGTGAGTATAACAAACTGGCGTAGAATTCTGGTGAGAGCTCCCTTATGAAGACCGGCAGGATGATGAGAAGATGAGGATCAGCTGGTTCCAATCAGCAAGGTGGTGAGAGCTGTAGGAGGGGGGGGAGGTGAACTGACAGGCACCGTGACAGTACCCCCCCCTCAACGACCGCCTCCAGGCGGTCCAGGACGGCGGTCAGGGTGGGCCCCGAAAAAGTCGTCCAGGAGGGAACGGTCCAGGATCATGGAGCGGGAGATCCAGGAGCGCTCCTCCGGACCGTAACCCTCCCAGTCCACCAAGTACTGGTGACCACGGCCCCGGCGGCGAATGTCCAGAATACGAGAGACCGTAAAGGCAGGCGCGCCGTCAATGAGCCGGGCGGGTGGTGGGGAAGCGGACGGCGGGCACAAGGAGCTTTCCTGAAAGGGCTTGATCTGGGAAACATGGAACGAGGGATGAATCTTTAAAGCAGCCGGGAGCCGTAGTTTAACACAGGAAGGATTGATGATTTCGTCAATGATGTAAGGACCAATGTAACGGGGTGCTAGCTTGCGTGAGGTGACCTGAAGGGGTATGTTCCTGGAGGAAAGCCAAACCTTTTGCCCAGGTTGGTAATTTGGGGCCGCTCTCCTACGACGGTTAGCCAGACGGCAGTTGCTCTCCCGAGTGCGCAGAAGGGCAGCTTTAGCTTGGCGCCAGATACGCTGGATACGTTGCAGATGATGCTGCACAGAGGGAACGGCCAAATCTAACTCCTGTGAGGGGAACAGCGGAGGTGAATAACAAAGGGATATTTCGAATGGTGATAAACCGGTGGCAGAGGAGGGATGGTTATTGTGAGCGTATTCAATCCATACTAGGAACTTGGACCAGGTGGAGGGATTCTGGGCAGCCAGGCAACGGAGGGCAGCTTCCAGCTCCTGATTAGCACGCTCCGCTTGGCCGTTAGACTGGGGGTGATAACCTGAGGAGAGGCTAACGGTAGCACCCAGGGCGGAGCAAAAGGTTCTCCAGACCTGAGACACAAATTGAGGTCCCCGGTCTGAAACTATGTCCTTGGGGATCCCGTGGTTTCTGAAAACCTGATGGACCAGGATGTCCGCCATTTCAGCGGCGGTGGGGAGTTTAGGTAATGGAATGAACTGAGCCGCTTTAGAGAAGCGATCAACGACTGTAAGGATGACAGTGTTGCCTTGTGACGGAGGCAACCCTGTGACGAAATCTAGGGCAATATGGGACCAAGGGCGAGTAGCGATGGGCAAAGGGTGAAGTAAACCAGCCGGAGGCAAATTGGAAGATTTGGATCTGGCGCAAATATCACAAGCGGCGATAAACTCCCTGACATCCCGTTCTAGGGTGGGCCAGAAAAACCTGCGCTTAATGAGACTGAGCGTTCTTTGGACACCCCCATGACAAGAAACACGAGAAGTGTGACCCCAAACCAGAACGTCCGAACGCAGAGAGGAAGGCACGTATAGAGTGTTAGCGGGGGGAGGAGGATGATCGGGTTCCTCATCCTGAGCCTGCAGGACCCGCGTTTCGATATCCCACGTGAGATTACCGACCACGCAGGTGGGTGGAATAATGGGAGTGGCCTCCTCAAGGTCATGATTACTGTGGATGCGAGATAATGCATCGGGTTTGACGTTCCTACTTCCGGGTCGATAAGTAATGATGAATGAAAACCGATCAAAAAAGAGGCACCAGCGGGCCTGACGGGAGTTTAGGCGTTTGGCAGAACGGAGGTAAGCGAGATTTTTATGATCCGTCCAAACTATGAAAGGGTGCTCCGCCCCCTCGAGCCAATGACGCCATTCCTCCAGAGCTAACTTTATGGCAAGGAGTTCGCGGTTCCCAACGTCATAGTTCCGTTCCGCAGGTGACAGTTTACGTGAAAAGAAAGCGCAGGGTTTGAGTTTCCCTGAGGAAACCTCACGTTGGGAAAGGACGGCTCCCACTCCGGTATCGGAGGCGTCAACCTCTACGATAAACTGACGTTGGGGGTCAGGTTGGATCAGGATGGGAGCTGAGATAAACATCCCCTTGAGTTTATCGAAGGCGGCCTGGGCCTCTGGGCTCCAAACAAAAGGTGTATTAACAGACGTAAGTTGAGTGAGTGGGGCGGCGAGACTGCTGTAGTTGCGTATGAATCTACGGTAAAAACTGGCAAATCCGAGAAAACGTTGTAACTGTTTACGTGAATCGGGAGGTTCCCAGTTGGCGACAGCGGAAACCTTGGCTGGATCGGGGCGGATGTTGCCAGCCTCAATAATGAACCCAAGAAAAGACACGGTAGATACGTGAAAGTCGCACTATTCAGCCTTTACAAAGAGTCGATTTTCAAGAAGACGCTCAAGGACCTGACGAACATGGTGGATGTGGAGATCGTGATTGGGTGAATAAATGAGAATATCGTCAAGATAGACGAAGACAAACCTATTAAGGAAGTCTCGGAGGACGTCATTAACTAGGTGTTGGAAGACTGCAGGGGCATTGGTGAGCCCAAAGGGCATCACCAGGTATTCAAAATGACCAAGGGGGGTGTTGAAAGCAGTCTTCCATTCGTCCCCCTCCTTCATACGGACTAGATGGTACGCATTACAGAGATCCAATTTAGTGAATACACGCGCTTCCTGAACGGTGTCCAAGGCGGAGCTGATGAGAGGCAAAGAATATTTATTCTTAACTGTGATCTGGTTTAATTCTCGGTAGTCGATGCATGGCCGAATGGTCTTATCTTTCTTTTGGACAAAGAAAAAACCTGCACCAACGGGGGACGAAGAAGGACGAATGTGACCCGAGGAAAGAGATTCATGGATGTACTTTTCCATGGAAAGTTTTTCAGGACCTGACAGATTGAATAATCGTCCCTTGGGGAGAGTGGCCCCGTTTAATAGCTCGATGGAGCAATCATAAGGTCGGTGCGGAGGTAGAGCTCCTGCCTTGCTTTTACTGAAAACAGTCCTGAGATCATGATAACATGAGGGTACCTTGGAGAGGTCAATATCATCAGGTGCTGGCTCCAGATTGGGAGAAACTGATGGTACTGCGGTGCTGAGGCAGTTGGCAAGGCAATGGGTGCTCCAGTTAGTTATGTGAAGATTCACCCAATCGAACTGGGGATTGTGACTGCGGAGCCATGGGAAGCCTAAGATAACAGGAGATTGAAGCGTTTGAGTAATATAGAATTGCATGACTTCATGATGGTTACCAGAGGTGACAAGTTGCACGGGTCTGGTGCGGTGAGTGATTCGAGTGAGCAGCTGACCACCTAGTCCAGCTGCCTTGACAGGATGATCCAGCGGTTCTGTGGGGAGACTGAGTTTGGACACTAAGTGACTGTCAATAAAACTTTGTTCAGCTCCGGAGTCTATGAGGGCTTGGCATACATGAACATGAGACTGGTGACAAAGCTTGACAGGTAAATAAAGAAAGTTATTTTCCTGAATAACAGTGGAGGAACCCTCCCGCGGCCTGTCTTCTAGCGGGGGGCTTTGGAGTTTAAACGTAAGGAGCACTGCTGCACATGGTGCCCAGAATGTCCACAATAGAAACAGGTACTTTCTACCTGGCGTCTGCGGCGTTCCTCCGGTGTGAGTTTAGAATGTCCGATCTGCATGGGTTCCTCAGAGGAGCAGGTGACGTGTTCACGAGAGATGGAAGGAGATTCTGGCATGGGGGTTTTAGACACAGGGTTATTTACAGTTTTCCTCTCAGTATGTGCTCTTTCTACCTGACGCTCGCGGAGTCGTACGTCAGAGCGAAGAGCTGCAGTAACGAGCTCCTCGAACGTTCTGGCTTCAGACTGAGAACAGAGATGGTCTTTGATCTGGTTGTTAAGTGATCGATAGAAAACCCCTTTTAGGGCAACGTCCGGCCATCCAGCTTCCACAGCTAGTATTCGAAAGTCAATTAAATGTTCACTTACAGATCGGCTGTGTTGCCTTAATCCTAGAAGGTGGCGCGTCGCCTCCTCTGTCTTGCGGGGTTGATCAAAGACCAGCTGAAATTCACCTAAGAAACGCTCGAAAGAAATCTGAGAAATGGGGTTAGCAGTTAGAAAGGCCTGAGCCCATTTGAGCGCTTTGCCTCTGAGGGAGTTAACTATGAGGGTGATCTTGCTGTGGTCAGCTTGGTAATATCGCGGAGCCTGCTGAAAAATAAGTCTGCATTGAAGAAGGAAACCCCCACATGATTCAACGTCCCCCTGAAAAAACTCCGGTTGAAGCCGGAAATTTTCAGGAATCCCAGAGGCAGCGGATATGTCCAAGCTCCCGGCTGTAGGGGCTGCAATGTTGGTATTAGCATTAGCTGGATATTGTCCGATTGAATTCATCTGGGCTTGAGAAATTATTCTCAGGCGACGAGAAAGGTCCTCCTGAATAGCGGTGACCCGGGTGATGGTACTGTAGAGGAGGTCCAGAAACAGTCCGTGCTGGATGACGGTCTGACGTAGATCTTCCGGGTCAGCTGGGTCTGGGTATTGGCCAGTTTGTTCTGTCATGGCGTCGTAGACGTAGCAGACCCAGATGCTGAAACCCGGAAGAAAACTCACAGCAAGGATGACTTTAAATGGATTTATTTTACCAGAGGTAAATAAGTTTCTGAGGGGATGTGGACGTATTTCCTCCGTGGATTGAACTTGGTGTTTCCTTTGAGCTGATGCAGATGAAGGGGAGGGGGCGACACGAGGACGCGTCAAACTGTGGATCCAGAGGGAGCGAGGCTTGGGCGCTGAGGACAGCGGGACCGGCTTGAGGTAAGGCGTGGATGCCGAGGACGGCGGAAACCAGCTTGGAACGAGGCGTGGATGCCGAGGACGGCAGGACCAGCGTGGAGGGGAGGAACCAGCGTGACCAAGGTAGGAACCTGAAGGTGAGCACAAGATGTGGTAAGTATGGAGACAAGATAAACTTAGCTGAGACTAAGAGGCCAGGCATAAGCACCGGAGTGAGTATAACAAACTGGCGTAGAATTCTGGTGAGAGCTCCCTTATGAAGACCGGCAGGATGATGAGAAGATGAGGATCAGCTGGTTCCAATCAGCAAGGTGGTGAGAGCTGTAGGAGGGGGGGGGGGTGAACTGACAGGCCCCGTGACACAAATGAACATAACAGGAGGGTTAACAATGTATTTATTTCAATTTATTTCCAAAATAAGTCGCTGCGGAGTATAAGTCGCACCCCTTGCCAAACTATGAAAAAAAGAGCGACTTATGGTCCGGAAAATACGGTAATTGCAGAATTTACAATGATGAAAAGTTCCTTTGCCTTTAATATGGGTTCAGTTTCACAAAACAGGCTTAATTATCACAATATTAACAATAAAAATAATAAAACTGTAAATGTTGAAACAAATGTTTAAAAGCAAAGTAGGAAAAACAGTGGGTGGAGTTTCAGATAGTAAAGTCATTGACTGTATATGAGATCTGGATTGAGTGAGTTTGATGTCACCATAGAAAATAGCTTACTTCTGTTTCCAACGAAAGGAAATGTCTTTAGTCTACTTTTTTTTTTGACATATAGACATTGACAGGTTGGAACCCCAAATCTTCAATAAGCAGTGATTGGTCCAAGTTGGTCTGAATCAACATTTCTAAGGCAGCCACTCTCGCCAATCGAGAGTGAGCTTGTTGGAAGTCCACACTCAGGAAAATCTGTCAATCAAACGTTCTTAACATTCAATGTGAAACTATATACTTTTATTGAGACATCTGATTGGCCAGTTCATAACTTGAAAACTTGCAATAAAGAAACAAAATATCATGAAAAAGAAGTTGTAATTAGCAAGAACATATTCAAAAGTGTATCAGAGCAACAAAGGTTATTCTAACAAATATAATGACTGAATAATAGCTGTCTATGTCTCAGTAGAAGTCTATGGGATTTTAGCTTCTTGGAACTGCTGGGTACTGCTGGGTAAAGATGATCGGAGTGGGACTTCAAGCAAACATTTTGTTCAGCATCTTATGTTCCACTTACCCTGACAGCTGTTTGACAGTGCACCACACTGAGCCTCATTCATCAGCTCCAAACAAAACAACAAAAATCTTACGTGAGGCATTTCGGAGTAGATGTTCATTCATTAGTCTCACTGTGGTTGTAAAACAGAGTTTTTACGGTTGTTTTTCATGACAATGAAATAAGCTGAATGTAACATCCAATCATGGGGGGCGGAGCCAGCAGGGATGCTTTGCTTTAGAGATGGGGAGGATGCTGCGGTTTGTGACAAGAACGGACAACAATCAGCAGGGATAAAGCCATGAAGGACTGACTGCAGTGGTTTGGAGATGTTCAGAGGAGGGGCATTAGGAGATTCTTAGGTTAGAGCTGCCAGGAACAGGTCTGAAGAACGGGCACAGCGAAGATAGATCGAATTGATAGAATTTCATTGCTGCCCAAGGAAGAGGATGCAGAGGATTGGGGGAAAGAAAGCTGATGATTTTACGTGGCTTCACTTGAAGAGAGCAGCTCAAAGGAACAAAAGATTCAGGATTTTAGCCTTGATGAGCTCCACACATCCTCCGTGGCATGGACACTTCTGTAGCTCTCTATCTGGATGTGTAGAACGCAGCACCACAGAATTCTTCCCCTCTTCTTCAGCTGATGTTTGGCTTCCTCCTGAGCTAATGCAGAGGCTGCCCTTGTGGCCCATTGATCACCCTAGCCTGACAGTTTCGCGTGCACTGCTGCCAAAGGTCACATGCCAAGTGCTGTGTCTTTAGCCTGAATTCTCCAAGATTTTTCTCCCTGGACTCCCTGAGTCTCCGCACAATGTTGCCCCATTGAAATGTTCAAAATGTTGAGTGAGATGGGAGTCTCATGAGGCCTGGAACACTCGCAGCTGGTTGGAAAGATTCAAATGGGGGATTGTTAGGGAATGACCCCCCTTTGATTTGTCCTCTAATGACATTGAATTGGTATTTAATGAATGTCAAATCGACTGCTGGTAAAGATTAAACCAATATTTCTCTGGAGATACATAAGCAGTGTGTCATTCCTGACAATCAGGGTCTCATTTTTTCTAAAACCTGTCATAGTTCATAATCACGGTCACGTGTTGACCGATAAGGATATTGAAATCTTTATTTTTTATTTTTATGTGGACACATCTCGCACAAAGTTTTGAAGGTTGATTCGGCTGATTCATTTACAGTCATCCCGATTATACATTCGAAACAAGATTTTATCAAAGACAGTTATCAACAGAAATCCTCCCCTGTTTTGTTATTGATTGTCTCTCCTTCTTATGTTTAAGAAGTGTGACTCTTTATTTCCATTGCAGCTATTTGTTGTTATTCAGAGAAACACAATTTTCCAACTCTGCTTTTGCATCAAAAACAGGCATCTGACAGTTTATCTCCACATTTTTCATTCATATGTGTTATATTTAAAAATGGAAAATTAGTGGCAGTCCCAAACTGCAGATGGTGCATTTGTTAGGTGGATGTCAGCACAGAGGAGGAGGAGCTCACTAATCAGTTTCACTGACCATTTTCCTTTAACCCTTGTGCTATATTAGATGACCCCACCCTTACATAGACGTGTTATCCCTACCATGACAAAGGTGGATAAAGGTGGAAAGATTTCATGTAATCCATGGACACCAGTGAAGATCCCAAATCATTGAATAAAAAAGGTTCAGAGCAATGTCTAGTGGGTCTAGATGACCCAACTCCCAGTGTTAAAGTGCCTAGGATAGCACAAGGGCTAATTCTCTGACAGATTGATTATAGGAAGTTCTCAGGTACTTCTGTTGAACAATAACTTGAACTTGTGGGAAAACACTTGTGTTTGTCTTTGCTGAATGAACCAGATTTTGCTGAATAAGTAGGAATGTTAGACTCCACTTGTTTAGGAGAAGTTTTCACAGTTATCTTCTAGTGGAACATGGACTTTAACAAGTGGCTGGAGAACATTTACAGCTTGGGACCTTCGGGTTCATGACTTGATTACATGTGTCGTATTTAAAGAAGCAGCAGCTTTCCCCATTCATGGATTAAAGCATTCTCATCAGGTTTACTATCACACCTATACATCTCTCACACTCGTATACGCAGACAATGCCCTCCCAGTTGGGTTTGCAACGCTGACAACCCGCTCATGGACAGTCTGATCGCCCAGGAGAGGTTTGCCCAGCAGGCTGCTGGTTTACTCGGTGAGAATATCACCCGGGCGGAATGGAAACTTCATTTTGCTGGGGCTAATATTAGCCTGGGCCTCTGGAAAATTCCTTTTAAATGATCACAAGCTGAGAAAAGGCAAAGAATTTGTTTAGTGTTTTGCCTGACAGTCTCCACTGCACACACAGAAGCAAGTTTCTTCTTTTCTCAGATGCTACAGGAGGGTCCTGGGAATACCAGGCAGGGCAGAAGAGGCTGATTCCATGGAACAGGACTGCTTGACAGTCTGCCTCTGAGGCCAGAGGGTTTTTCCTGGCAGCGTTCACAGTGTCACTCTGAATAGTCCATCAGTGATGGTCATTTATCTTCTCAGGAGAAGCAGCTTCTGCTTCAGATGTTTGTGTATCACCTGTCTTCTGTGTGATGCAGGTTTCTTTTTTCACTGAGATAGATGAAACAGACATTTGCACAATTGCTTTGCTGTAAACACTCTTCCTCACCCTATAGTGTATCAGTCAACTAATTCTCACTGCCTGAATTTAACTGCTCTTTGACCCTAACATTGCAACCTGTGCTTGTGTGTGTGCTTTGCTAGGAAAATCCCACATGGCCATAGTTCAAAGGGTGAACAATGAGGGTGAGGGAGACCCTTTCTACGAGGTTCTGGGAATTGTCACCCTAGAGGACATAATCGAAGAAATCATCAAGTCGGAGATCCTGGACGAGACTGACCTGTACAGTAGGTTTCCTTCTCAAAGCTTGTTTTGATGCTAGCTCTTGGCTTGAGACCATGAACTCATGAACAATGTCAATATGACCGGACGGCTGTCAGATCTAACCAATCAAGACTCTTTTCCATGTTCTTGTGTGTTTGTGACATCTAACAAGCACTAATGTCTGTAATGCAGATTGTGACAACTTAACCACATATTTACTGTTGGAGATATTATGCAGAAAGGAAGTAATAATGCTCAAGAGAGACAAAAGTGTTGAGATGGCTCGCCATTTACCGACAGATTCTTCTGCCGCTGTGTTTGGGTCATAACTGTAAAGATTGGTGGCATGTCTCCCTGCCTAAGGCTTCAGGGGTGAATTTTATGTTAAACCACTAAATGGTCCCCAAACACAAGTGTTACTGCTTTTATAGCATTTTTGACACCAGTAGGATTGTGTCGTAAGCGTTTTTATTTATTTTTTCTATGCTTTTAGACAACGCTTAAATATGTACCTTCACCTTTTTGGTCTGTGGTTTAGTCCGTGTGGATTTAAGTATCTGTGTGTTCTGAACACCAATAAAGGAAGGGTGGAGCTTGAGAGCGAGTGGCGGCATCTGTCCACTGTAATGCAGACTAATTACCTGATCACTCTATTCTCCTACACACAACATTCAAGGAAGCTAAAGGCAGAGTCACAGAGATTTTTGGGGTTTGCCTCATCTAATGGTCCTCTTGGTTCTGCAGGAGTGAAAGCTCACTTGAGCTCTGGTTTGGACCAACTGGTCTTCTTGAGAAGAATGGTCTTTGCTCTCCTGCAGATGAACTCTGGTGCGGTTTACTTCAGTGTAAACGCAGAAGGAAGTAGATGTTATAAGCTCCTTATATTTGGAGGGAAGAAACAGCCACAGCGTGAATTTGAAGAAGCAGGAATCATGAGGAAGTTTGTAAATGTCTGCTCGGCGAATGTGGTGTTGTGAGGAATTGCAAGTGGCTCTTCAGAGATGATAGAGGATGAGAGACAATTACTTCTGTCTTTTTATGACAGACTAGAGCTTTTGTTCATGTTGCTAAAAGGTTTGGAGTTCAAGCAAAGCAGTTCATAATGTTTAAATGAGGCTTTGCTAGGTCAGAGGTCTTCAACTTGAGGCTCCACAGCCACATGTAGCTCTTTTACTCCTCCATAGTGGCTCTCTGTCTGATTACAATTAAGTAATAGTAATTTATAAGAGTAAGGGCTACTTATTTAACATTGGTTTAGTTTAAAACCATAAAGTTTATACATTTATGGCTGAGGTGCACCTAGACGTAACCGGGTTTTACATCCCTGTTGACACCAAGATGCCTTCTTTGCTCTACACTTCCTCCAGAATGCACAGATTTCAAATACCAAGCAAAACTTTTGGAAAAAGTCAAATTTTTCCCCCCCTAATAGCTCAGTTAATTATTATTTTTATTATATAGTCGTATATTTTGCTGCACAACAATGGTTAATAGCTATCCAGTAGCTAAATATATAGGCCTATATTTGTATATTCTTTATGTACTTTTACTGGACCTAAACTAATTCATTTATGTTTATGTTTAGGTTAACAGCAGGAGAACAGATGACTGCTCACCAAAGTAGACCTAAGAAATTATGAGAGAAAACACAATTTTTTTTCTTGCGTTGTTTAAAACTTTTTGTTAGGAGTACATTAGCTGCACTGGGACAATCCTGTGGGGCATAGGAAGTCTTTTATTTTTAAAGTGAGCCATACGAGCTTTAGCCAAAACCAGAAACAATTTTTCATTTTGAGAAAATGCTAGTTTCTGCTTTTATTTATGCAAAAAAATAAATATAATTCACATTAATTATAAACATAAAAATGTAACAAGACTTTGCGGCTCCTACGAGATTTTGATCTGCAAAAACAGGCTCACATGGCTCTATTACTGTTGAAAGGTTGCAGACCCCCAGTTCAAAATAGTATAGATTATAGATAATATAAAACATCCCAGACCCTCCTGGTGTGTTTGTGGACAGCAGGGTAAACTGTGTTCTCAGTCTGTGATTTCTGAGGAAAGAGCAGTGTCTGTGTCTAACACCTCCAAACCTAAAAATCTTTAGTGTCCAGTGAAAGTTTCTGAGAAATGTTCTTCATATTGGCTCATTTTTAGTCATGGTGTTGTTGCATGTATTTTAGACAATAAAAAACTATTTTAAAACACTAGGTAAAGTTTGCTGGCAGGTCTATGATGCTTCTTGGACTGCAACTCTAGTCCTGTTCTGGAGCTGTTTCTCTGTAGGGTTATCTATGTTCCTTCTTCCGTTTGTTTTGGACCTGTTACCTTTTAGGATTGTTCCATGTCCTAATGTTGTTGGTAACATTTGTTTTCCCTTAACACCCTTAAACTTGTTTAATTTTCAACATTTTCCATCATAACTCAAATATTTTTAATCAATCAGCATTTAAGGAGCCATCTTTTTGCCATTTGAGGAGAGGTTTTGTGCATGGGATCTGTCTGGTTTGTGATGCCTCTAGTGGAAAGACAGTTTGCTCAGTTATGTTAAGAATGTGGTAGAAATGCTGCAACAATGTTGTGCGCTTTAGTTTTTCTCTGAAAGCACTATTGCTGAGACCACAGACAGGTTCAAGTTCATGTTGAGATCTTTGTCTGATATTTGACAAAGGTCCTAACTTTTCATCTTCCTCCCTCAGCTGACAACAAGTCCAAGAAGAAAATCACCCATCGGGAGAGGAAGCAGGATTTCTCAGCCTTCAAGCCCTCTGACAATGAAATGAAGGTTAAAATATCACCTCAGCTTCTGCTGGCTGCTCTTCGTTTCCTAGCAACAGGCAAGTGGGCGGTGTTGCTGCTTGACTTTCCCCAGTGTGCCCTCAGCCCCTCACTGTGGGGAAAGTTTATGTGTGAGGGGTTTGCATGGGCTTTGAGTTTCGGGTGAGCCCACTAAGGATGTGTGTAGAATGAGTATGTGCTGCGTGTAAATGGGGGGGTCCAAAGAGGGTCTGCTGCTCCCTGGTGTGCATGCAGTGTTTGGTAGGTCACACGCTTGAGCCTCCAAGCCGTTGGCTCGCTCGTCTGTGACATCACTTCCAGTATGTCTGGCCACAGTTCCCACTTGAATCCACATACTTGTGTCCTTGCTGGCGCAAAATATTTCATCAGCCTCCCCGGGGGGACAGGCAGCGCCAGCGACTGCCTCTCTGCATCCGCATTTGCTACAGAACTTTGACCGAGCAGCTAAGCATCAATTAAGTTCCTCTAAAGGCTATTAGGGAGTTTAGTTCCTCATGGTGGAGCCTGAAGCAGCTGACACACATCAGCACCGCTGACTTGAAGGAGCTGATTGGCACAACAGGCGGCTGAAGCTGACCGCTCACTGTTTGAAAAGAATGTGTGAATCTTCTCAGATGTTGGGACAGATAATGTTCTCTTCTATTCACGTACCAAACTTGGTAATATAATAAAATACCCAAATAAAAAAAAATCAATATGTAAATAAATCAGTAATTATTTTCTGTTTATTCAGTCTTCTATATCTGCTGTTTTCTGATTTAAACGTCCTTATTAACACAGTTCAGTTAACACTGTTAAACTATTAGTAGTAAACACAAAAGAAGACTCAGATTTTACAGTTCTGTAACCTCCATCAATGGGTTCTTCTGATTCTCTTGCCTTCTTCTTACTGCTGGACTCTTTGCATCACTTCCTCCCAAACAGCTGAGACCCTCAGTACAGCTTGAAGATGATTGTCAGTAAATCTGGACTGTACTTGGACTTATTGAAATTTAAGGTGGAGAAGTCAGAGAGTATGTGCTCCCAATTTTGAGTCTGTGTTGAATGTTTTTTTTTTTTTTTAATGTTTACTCTTTAAAACACAAATAAGTAAAGGAGAAACAAAATTCAGAAACCATTATTGGATTTTCTTTCTTACGACTTTTTGCACATTTAAACCCTGGTCACAAGTTATTGTAGAGCAGCTGGTCAGCCACTCCTATATTTTCATAGTTGAATTCAATAAGTGGTTCATAAAAGAACGGGCGCTGTTCACTGGAGATCAGAACAATCATTACAGATACCTGAGATCAAAAAAAGGCTCAAAGGGGGGGGGGGGGGTAGATTAAAACTAAATTGAATGTTGAGGACAACTCCAACTACCTGTTCTTCTTCAGTCTGGCTGCAGCTTCGCCTTCATCTCACTTCATCGCCTGTTTAATGTAAATTTAATGTCTTAAATCAACAAAAATAAAAAGAATATTGAATTGAAATTCTTACTGATGTCTGATAAAGTTTGGAGTTTCAACAATGTGACAGAAAAGAAAAAGAGATTTACTATAGCATCATTTTGTGGGTAAGAAACCAGAAAAAACTCCAACTTCCTGTGTGTCTCCTTAGAGGTTGAGCCATTCTACCAGGAGCAGATGTCCCAGAAGATACTACTCCGCCTGCTGAAGCATCCCAACGTTATCCAGGACCTGAAGTATGATGACAACAACAAGCGAGCTCCAGAGCACTACCTCTTCCACAGGAACAAGCCTGTGGATTACTTCATCCTTATCCTTCAGGTGCAGCTCACACCCAGACCCCAGAGCTGTGGGTTTTCTTCACAAGCAGAGTCTGGAGCCAGATGAAAAATCTGCAAAGTCTTTATGCAAATGATCATTTGGTGTCACACATTCATGCTGAACACGCAGATTCTCCTCATCATTGCAGCTGAGCACACAGCAGCTTTCCTGTTTTCTTTACCTCAGAGACCCTGCAGAGGGGCAACCCCAAAAATGCAACACCCATCAAAGGCATGCATGCTTTGAATGACCTGCACACAAGTCTGAAGGACTAATTTATCTTTTGGGACAGCATTCTGATTTGATATTTTTCCCTAAATAAAATTGTGGTTATTTATAAATAATTGTTTGCTTCAAATTGAAAATATGCCTGAATTTCAGTAGCTTTTGGAGCCATTCTATGATTTTTTTTTTAAATGAAGAGGATGAAGTGGATTAAAGTTTTATTGCTTAAAAACAGGAAATGATTTTCTTCTTTTTTATTTACAAACGGAAACTTTGCAGAATTTTGTTGCCAGATAAAGCGAAGTCATTATCAGCATTAATATCTGTTAAACTTTATTTTACATCAACCTTTTTTGGATTTGGTTTTGATTCTTGCAGAAATCAGACTTTTTTTTACTGTCTAAAGATTCTGTCACAATGTTTCTGCAAGCTGTCCTGCAGCTCAGCTCTGAAAGCTCACATCTGCTGCTTCATCAGCAGAGTTCTTTCTAAACACCAGAAGTTAGAAATTCTTATAGGTTTGGGAGGTTATCGTTGTGTCTCCTGGAAAAGTCCCTGCCTGACAAAAACTCTGGATGTGTCTTGATCATCTTTAGAATTGATCCCAGCAGTAGCATCATTTCCTAAAAGCTGCAGCTGGAAATGCATTAAGTCTCTGTCGGCTCCCTTTGTCACATGTGGGATGGAAAATGTCTACCTAAGAATGTCTGCAAACACAAAAAGATGAAATAACAACAGTCTGGTGTGATTGCAGGGGAAGGTGGAGGTGGAAGCAGGAAAAGAGGGCATGAAGTTTGAAGCTGGACCGTTCTCCTTCTACGGGATGATGTCTTTGACGGCTTCACCTGGTAAGACCTGTTCTAAGATGAAAACTGAATTAAAACCTACTTTCAAAAGCTCAGGAATCAGTTTACATGTTAACAAACATAGGTTTTATTTCAGTTCAGTTTCCTTTAAAAAAATTGTTTATTCAGAATTGAGGTTATTTAACAATAAGAATACAAAAAATCTACCAACTTAAGGGATTTCATCTGTTTGAATACTTAATACGTCATCACTGTTGTTATATTCAGTCCGGTGTGAGCAACAGATGACACGGCAGCAGTGTAGTGTTTCTGAGCATGCAGCAACACACCTTCACTTCCTCCCTCTGACAGCTGAGGACTGTGTTGGCAGTTTACAGTCTGTTGAGCTGGCTCCTTAAATGTCAGGAAAAGTAGAGAGGGAGACCAGAGAAACCTGGTTTCTGCAGAAAAAGCAGCTTCCTCCTCCAGATCGACAAAAGGTCTGCAGACATCGTCTGTCAGAGGAAAGAAGCAGCTGGATGGGGGGGATGAATGAGAAAGTGGAAGTTGGGAACAGTTGTTTGCGTAAAGCTGCTAACTGATTTCTCTGGAACCAGGTTTCCCTCAAAGGGCATGTAAACACTCCTTGTCTCAATCTCTTTTGGGGTTCTTTTCTCCCAGCAGTTTATGGTTTTAAGTAGATGTTGGCAAAAACATCCCATAATTTATGATTCAAGCTAAGTTTTAGTGTTTTATTTTATACACAAAGGCTTTCCTCTTCATGTCTTTGGTCATCATCCAGGAGCCATCTTTTCCCCTCTCTTACCATTGTCTCCGTTTTTAAACTTTCCTTCACCAACAGGAGCTTCTCTGCTGCAACAAGAGAACTCCTCTGATCAAGACTGTTACATCTCCATTCACAGCAGCAGGTTTTACAATGGAGAATTTGCTCTGATCTATGTTTAAGATGTTACATTCAGAAGTAAGCAACAGATGGGGCACAGCTATTAAAATCACCAATACAATGTTAAAAAAAAAGCCTTTCCAGTACAAACAGTATTTGAATTTTTTAAATCTAAAAATGTGTCTACCGGTAATCTAAGATGTTTGATTGAACAGCTTCACTTCTCCTTGGGAAGACTTTGGGACTTCAAGGGAATCTTACAAAACAACCCCAAAACCCTAATTCAAATGAAGTCTTAATGTCATGAAATGCAAACTTTTAAATTTACACGAGCCAAGAGACTTTTATGCACTAAATGAGCTCATTTTGGATGCGTGAGATCTTTAAATACTTAAAAAGCAGCAAATGGCCAAAAAAGCTGTAAAATCTAAATAGATTCAGCTGCCAGAACTTCCTAAGACGTGTTAATGTGAAACCAGGTGGTTTCTGGTCTGTAACCTGATCAACAAAGGGACGAATCACTTCAATCTGGGAAAGTGAAGGAATTATGGAACCTCCTGAAAAGAAAACTTTCCTCGAGAACAAAGTGCAAAGTACAGAGCAGAAAAACTGGAGAAGATCCTTTTTGGCACCTGTTTCAGGGACAGACTTCAGAGTTTCTGCAAGATGATGCAGAACCACGGACCGCAGCCTCATCCTGGAGGAGTCAGAACTGAGCTGCTGCAGTCAGAAAGGAAACTGACATTAAAAACAACCACAAACCTAAGTCAGGCAGGAACACCAGACCAATACCAAACCTACAGAAACTCAGAACCTCCATGTACAGAGAGGACAGAGGAGGGGGTGCTGCACCTTTGTAGCCATGGTAACCATGGTGACCATTCTCCTGTCCAACTGCTCTGGGACCTGCAGCAGCTTCACAATTGAAATGAGCTGAATGTTGATAATGGTAATGACAATTCCTCAGTTAAAGCATTTCTGTTCTCTGCTCTAGTGAGTATAACATTTTGACTTGCGTGATTCAAATTTATTTTTAGTTTTTATTTTATTTAGATAAAAATCCTCACGATTTTTCCAGTATTCGTCTGTATTTTCAGACTGTGATGATGTCATGTGTTTACTGAAGTGTGAGCAGGTAATCAGTCAGTCCCACGGGCAGAACGTCACAAAGATGACGACAGCAGAGCTCCTCCAGCTCTCCATTCATAAACTGCTGTCCTCCAAGTTCTTCTTCTGCTCTGCTTCACTCAGGTGGTGGGATCTGAGAGACCCCTGCTGGTGGTTTAGCAGAGCCTCCTTTCCTTTGGTGAAAGCAAAGCTGGCTCTGGACCTCTCAGCTCCTGACTTTAACTTCTCTTCCAGACTGGCTTCAGCTTGATGATTTGTGTGATTGCTCTGATTATGTCTGCACTTTAACAGACTCTGCTCTTCTCTCTGTTCCTCTTGTGTCATTTCTCTCCTCCCCAAGTGCCTTTGTCCTTGTCCCGCACGTTTGCAGTCAGTAGAGCAGAGTCATTAGCGGGATCTCCAGGTACAGTGGGGGTTTCTTTTTGTCTTCACTCACACCTGTCTCACTGCTGACACACAAACTTACCGTTGTTCTGCAACGTTTAACCCACTGAATAATTTCAGATGTTCCTCAGAAGTGTTTTTAACCTCTATGGTGTGGGACTTTAGCAGTTAAACTTCCTGCATGTGAATGTGTTCCTGAATGCAACACGTAGTTGAAGTTCGCATGGGTGAAAGAGAAAGAGGGAAACAGATCCAAATGGAGACCCACCAGCCTCGTCTCCTGAGACATTAGTCAAGTGACTGAATGGTGTTGCAGACTGGAGGCCCCAGAGTGGAACCAGGCTCCGCCCCCTTCGCCCCTAACCTTTAACCCTCCAACCACAAAAACAAGACCTGCAGCTACAGCCCCCTGCTGGACAGCGCTGAGCGCACATGCAAAGACACAGACGGATGCATATGTTCACATGCACATGTCTTGAGAGTGCCCCCTCCTGCATTAAACATAAACACACTTGTGGAAATGCTGTGGAACAAACGACCTCTCTTTCCTCCTTCATCCATGACCCACATTTACCTCGCCTTGCTTTTTCTCGGCTGCGTGGCCTGCGCACGCAGCCGAGCTTCATGTTTAGAAACATGTTTACCTCTCATTCCCCACACAGCTATGTTTTTGACTTGACCTTCCCCCCCCCCCCCCCCCCCCCCCCCCCCCAAGAAGGTGGAGTATTAATCCACAAAAGTTCACATGCCGGGTCTTTGGCCCTCTGTCTTCCTGCACACACACACGTATTCCAACATGGGATTACATACATTCCAGCCTACGTAGCAGCTTTAGCGTTGGCCAAGCTGTTTCCACTTTGTTGTGGGCGATTTTCACCACCTTTAAGAAGTGGAAAACATAATCTGACTTTAATTAAAAAATACACAAAAAAGAACAAGTTTTGCTCGTGGTGGCACCAACATCAGACGAAGTTCTCCACTCCTTCCATACCTGCCATATGTGACCCCCCCCCCCTTATCAAAAACAAGAAAGGAGATTTCACAGCAAACCTCTGACTCTTATTGAGAAGGAACTTCACCCAAACTGAACATCCTCCCTGAGGGGTTCACTTAGCTTTACTCCATTTCAAACATAGTTTAAATCTGGAAAACAGTTTAGACAATTAATGATAACAATCTGGTTTGATGGAAATGAACAGAATTTAGTCTCCAACGTGCTGCTTCTCCTCACTATACACACAGACAGAGCACTGCATGGACATACAGTGGGGCAGAAAAGTATTTAGTCAGCTACCAATTGTGCAAGTTCTTCCACTAAAAAGATGACAGAGGCCTGTAATTTTCGTCATAGTTAAACCTAAACTATGAGAGACAAAATGAGTAGAAAAAAATGCAGCAAATCACATTGTCTTATTTTTAAATAATTTATTTGCAAATTATGGTGGAAAATAAGTATTTGGTCACCTACAAACATGCAATATTTCTGGCTCTTCGAGACCTCTAACTTCTTCTGCTTCAGGATCCTCTGTCCTGCACTAGTTACCTGTATTAATGGCATCTGTTTGAACTGGTTATCTATATAAAAGACACCTGTCCACAAACTCAAACAGTCACACTCTAATCTCCACTATGGCCAAGACCAAAGAGCTGTCTAAGGACACCAGAAACCAAAATGTTGACCTGCACCAGGCTGGGAAGACTGAATCCTTATTAAGTAAGCAGCTTGGTGAGAAGAAACCAACTGTGGGAACAATTATTAAGAAATGGAAGACAAACAAGACCACTGATAATCTCCCTCAAACTGGGGCAAACTGCATCCAAAGAACACCAAAAATAATGTACAGCATGGGGGTGGAAACATCATGCTTTGGGGCTGTTTTTCAGCAAAGGGACGAGTGATCCGTGTAAAAGAAAGAATGAATGGGGCCATGTATGCTCAGATTTTGAATGGAAACCTCCTTCCATCAGCAGGGGCATTGAAGATGAAACGTAGCTGGGTCTTTCAGCATGCCAAGGATCCCAAACACACTGCCCGGGTAATAAAGTACCCCAGTACCTTGAAATGCATCTTACAAAACGTAAGATGCATTTCAAGGTACTGGAGTGACCTAGCCAGTTTTCCGATCTCAACCCCATAGAAAATCTTTGGAGGGATTTGAAAGTTAGTGTTGCCCAGCAACAGCCCCAAACCATCACTGCTCTAGAGGAGATCTGCTTGGAGGAATGGGCCAAAATACCAGCAACAGTTTGTTAAAACCTTGTGAAGACTTACAGAAACGTTTGACTGCTGCCCTTGCCAACAAACAGGATAGAACAAAGTACTGAGTTGAACTTTTGTTATTGACCAAACAATATTTTTTTTAATTCATCTTCTAAGCCGTTTTGTCCCTTACGGGGTCACGGGGCTGCCAGAGCCTATCCCGGTCACTTGTGGGCGAAGGCAGAGGAAATTCTGGAAAGATTACCTGTCTAACTCAGAAAAATAATTACCGTATTTTCCAGACTACAAGTTGCTAGTTTTTTCAAACGCTTACAGCCCTGCAGCTTATTTATAGTTGTGGCTAATTTATGGATTTATTTAGCGGCTGCCTTGTGCGCTTGATCAATACTAGAGCAGAGGCTGAATGCATGATTCAACTTCAAGCTTCTAGCCATTACGTTTTTGACACACCTGTAAGCAGCCAAACAGCATGGACCTCACTTCAGGTCTTAGACACTTCAGTCATGGTTCAACAAAAACGAAACACGCATGCCCAGCCGCATCCCACAATCCTTTGGTGCCATTAGACCCAACATGCACGTGACCGCCACAAAGCTGCTGTGTGAGATGGAGACATATTCTCCTGAATTCGGCTGTTCGTTCACATAGAGCTGCGGGACAGATGGCAGTCTGAAGGCTCCCACACGTAACAAAGCATCCTTGCCTCAAACACAAAACTTATTAAGGTCCGATTGCTCTGCACGGACACAGTTCGCTCCGGCAGCAGCGCCCCGCGTGCAGGGAATGGACGTCAGCGGGCACGAAGCGCTCCTCCCTGGAGCCCCCCTCGAGTGTCGGAAAACATAGGAAGGGAGAGACAAGGAGCCCGCGGGGAAAGGGCGGAGCGCAGAGGCGTCCGCGGAGCAACAGTGTGTCACTGTTGTGGAAGGAAACTTCTGGCGAACCCGCTGCGCAGAGGCGCGTGATTTTAAGTCGCCGCTGCTCTCTTTTAATGGTCTGTTTTTTTAACCAGCCCTGTTACTACCATACTGCTGCCGCGACACAGGCGGAAGGAGAGGAGAGCTGCTCTCTCGTTCTCCACTCCTTCCACTGCTGATCCTTCTTAAACACGCACAACAGTGTGGCGACCTGGGGGTTAGCCCCGCCTTAAGCCCCTAAGAGTCATGGGAAGTGGGGAATCGCGGGTGTAAATTTCCTCATCATAACTGAGGGATGTAATGTTGATTATATGGTTACTGTTATGTACTACTGTTATTTTATGTATGATACCTCAATTGTCAATAAGTAAAACAACAAAAAAAACATAACTGAGGAACCTGTGCACAGAAGTGACTTGCATGCTGTTTGGCAGATGTAGGTATATTCAAATACAAGAGCCGACGCAATGCCGACTCCTCCCACAGTGAGACAGTCAGTGTCAAGTTGATTGTATTGATATCAGCATGCAGCTTGTACACTGGTGCGGCTTATGTAGGCAAGAAATTAGAAATTTGGTGGTTGCGGCTTGTACACAGGTGCGCTTTATAGCCCGGAAAATACGGTACTTTTCACCATAATTTACAGATAAAGTCTTTAAAAATCAGACATTGTGATTTTCTGGATCTTTTTTTCTCATTTTATCTCTCATAGTTGAGGTATACTTATGATGAAAATTACAGGCCTCTCATGTTTTTAAATGTGAGAACTTGCAGAATTGGTGGCTGACTAAATACTCTTTTGACCCACTTTACATTCTGTGTGAAAGATGATGCCCTCTTGTGATTTCTGTGGGTCGGAAAGTGACCTGATCATAACAGGTCCAAGTGTCAGTGAATGCAGCATCTGATGTTTGAGGGGTGGAATTAACACGACCCTGTTCAAAGCGATTCGAGTCTTCAAAAGTGAGAAATGAAGGTGAATTTATATATTGTGTAAAAAAGTTATCACAATATTAAAAAAATCTCCTGACCACTGGAGGGTGGTTCCAAAAAAAAACGAGTAATTTTCACTGTATATAATATCAGATTTTTCTCCCAAAAAAATGTATTTACAGTCTGGTCTCAAAAACCTGTTCAATTATATTTTTATTTTCTATTCATGACATGAATGATGTTTTCATGGATTTTTTTTTCATTAAGGGTTGTTTTTTTGCTCTCTGAATGTTGTTAAGGTAGGATGAGTCAACTCTAGTCATTTAACCCCCCCCCCCGCCCTTATTGCTGTGATCAGGAACCAGTGAGCTTCCATTCCATGTGTGCTCTTGTGCGCAGCTATCCTGCTAGTTTGAGTAATTTCTTTCACTCCTGAGGTTCCATTGCAGCTGAAACGTCCTTCAATTCTATCTTTGTGGTGCCTTTGTTTAAAACAATGAAAGAGATGAAGTTTTTCTGCATGTTGTTCATGCATCATGCTGAACATTTGCGGGGCTTTTAGTGATTTGACACCATTTCTGGTTTTTATTGACAACTTTTGTCCTTTGATTTAAAAAAAACGGATTCAAATTAGACAGATGTAATTTGTTTTAGGGCAGTTTGGGTGGTTTTAGACCCCCAGCCAACTGTTGTGCTCCCACCAGACACCTCCCACTGTGTTTCAGGAGTTTCCTCAGGCAGAAGCATCCATCTTTTGCTGAAGAGAGATGCCCAGAGTTTTTTGCAGAGTCCACGCTACTAAAACACTTCAGATTCTTATTGGATCAGAAAGACAG
Source organism: Oryzias latipes (assembly GCF_053564925.1). Classification (NCBI taxonomy): domain Eukaryota; kingdom Metazoa; phylum Chordata; class Actinopteri; order Beloniformes; family Adrianichthyidae; genus Oryzias; species Oryzias latipes. Next base: position 9,642,018 of record NC_136237.1, on the reverse strand, counting down.
GAAGTCTTCTGTTTGAATGAAGGGAATCTGCTTATTTTCAGTCTGTGTGTAATGGGCCAAATGGACTAAGCAGAACAACAGCCAGAGGAGAAACAATTGTGCTCAAACGTGGGGTTACCTGTTCACACTCAGTCACAATCAAGCTGTGACACAATAAATGCAAGAAAATATGCCAAAACAAGCAAGAATGAAATAGCTTGTGATTGTATTGATCTAATTATGTAAACATGAATTCAATGAACCCAATTGTTTTCATTGTGTTGACATAATGGCTCATGTAAGTGGTCAACCAATGAGAAAACGTCCTCAGCAACAAGCGACTGACTGAGGAGTGTAAACTATACCCCCCTTTTATTTGGCGTATTTTCTGTTGGATAAACATTTGTGAGACAAACATGTCTTGTTGACTTGCTATTATAAGATGATGTTTAGCACATAAAGGAGGATTCTATGTTAACATTTGCATGACTGGAGATGTCTCTCTCTGATCGTATCAGCCAAAACCCTGCAGACGCTGTAGACCCATCTTGGTTGAACTCGTTGATGTTCACTGTGATCCAACTCTCTTTTTTAGAGAACAAGTCTCCTCCTCGACCGTTTGGACTGAACCACTCGGACTCTCTGAACAGGAGCGATCGTATCGACGCCATCACACCAACTCTGGGCAGTAGCAACAACCAGCTCAACTCCTTCCTTCACATCTACATCCCTGATTATTCTGTCCGAGCAAGCTCAGACTTGCAGTACATAAAGGTAAGCACAGACCCGAGCACAGGTTCTGGAGTCACTCAGTCTCTCACTTTTCATCCTTTCAGTTAGTGTGGACTTCATGTATGTCTGTACTGTGAGTAAGTACGGGTTAATATGGGTCTCCACTGAAAAAACCAAGCTGCAGAGGTGCTCAGCTGAGACATGCTTACTCGTGTTTAACCATGCTTAGTCATTCTTAGTCATGCCGTGCAATGATGCAAACTTATCTATATCTAAAACAGAAAAAAGAAAGACCAAACTTTTTCTGTTTAAGCTCAACACAAGCATTTGAACTTGGCAGACAAGGTGAAGGATCAAGGTTTTTTCCAGTGGTCTCACATGAAGGAGAACCATCACTTTGTTGATGAAGGCTACTGTTTTATAATTGCTTCCATGTGACTGTGGTTGGTTTTGGTGGTTGTGTAACCCAGTTTTTCCAATCCTGGTCCTTGGAGAACCCTGTTCTGCATTTTTCAAACCTACCCTGCTCAAATACACCTGCCTTTATTATGTTTTACCAGAGCTTGATGATGAATCAGATGTGCTAAAGCATTACAACATGGAAAACATGCAGGACAGTGTTCCCCAAGTAGCAAGGTTGGGAAATACTAGTGTAACATATTCAGTGAGTTCTCTCTCCTTTCTAACATCAAAGCCACACTAATGTGCAGTGTTCCCACGCTTATTTGCGTATCACTATTCGCTGTTTCACGTATTCGTCAGTCGCGTGACTCCTCCAGGTTATCACAAAAACCCAACTCAAGACGCTTGTATGAGACTTTTGCGTCCCAAGGAGGTGCTGTGGGGGAGGAGGGGGGCGGAGATGAAGAACACACCTGACTGTCGGCTTCAACTTTTAAGGAATATTTCACAACTATTTCCGCCGGTTCCTGAATCACTATAACCGAAATGTGTGCCCCTATGTGCCCCTGCATGGAGAAATGGCATCAGCTGACTCAGAAGCAGCCAGAAATTATCTTAATACGCTGAGGAATATAATTGCGGAGAATAATTATCCTCCAGAGCAGGTGTTTACTATGAATAAAACCGACCTATTCTGGAAGAAGATGCCCTGTCGGACTAAACTGATAAAGGAGGAAGCACGGGCGCCTGGTTTTAAGGCACAGAGTGACAGTGACACTGCTAATGTGTGTTATAAAGTATGCAACATTTCAGTCTATTACTTTGACAAAAAAAAAACAACTCTTTATGTTGCGAAATGAGGGGGGGAATGAACTTCACCAAAGACTCTATTTCTACTGTTTTCAATTTGGTTATATTTTTTTCCTGAAATTTGCTTTTTTTCCCTGAAGCATCAGACCTCATTGCAAAGACCTGCAGTTCTACCCGGACAAGCCCAAGTCACAACATCTTTTACTACAATCTATTTTTTTCTTTTTTATTTCTGTCCTATTTAAACTCACAATGTGCTTCTAGCTTATTCCTATTAGACATTACAAAGTGACACCCTCCTCCAGTCAGCTACAGCTTTGTCATCTAGGAACCACCATCACTCACTCCTCTCATAATTCTTTTTCTCTTGGACTATGGACTTTTTAATCTGCAGTCAAGAAGTTCAATGTCATACCTGCTTTTGTTTCACAATCCAGTGTGTGGCTCTTAGCTCTTACCAAACACACCTGATGATAGCAGCTCCAGCTGTTCTTTCAATTGGGTTTTGTTTTCACCATACCCCCCCGGACAGGAGTTTGTGAAGGCGGGGTTAGGTTTCTTGTCACATCTTCATGGAAATTTGCATACATGTAACCGCACTCGAGTTACTGACACCCTGAACTGCTGATCCCATTTGACCTAAAACTAGACCCTACTTTACCAACACAAAAAGCTGGCAACAACTTGGACTTCCTTTCGTCCTGCAACAGCAGCACAGACAACATTTCCGTCACTCCTCCTCACTTGTCAGATCATTTCTTTGTTCATGTTTCCATCAGTGTCTCTTCTTTTCCTTATGTTTTCCCACCGGTTACTTTTTGTAGCAACCTCAAACCTCAAACTGCTACTCCACCTTCACTGTAAGACTTTTGCACCCTTGATACAATCCTGTGTCTCTGCCTGTCCCTCTGACCTCTCCACCTGGTTGAAAGAAAAACATTTTGACCAGAGCATCTCAAAGTCCAGAACATCTTCTGGTCTGTCCTGTCAGTCTCTCAGTTCAGCACAATTTCACCATCACTTCAAGATCTTCAATAATCGCCTCCGTAAAAGATAACAGAGAATTTGGGAGTCACCGTATGAGCTTGAAAGAAAACATTTCTGAAATTTCTTGTGGAAGTAGATTTTCTCTGTTCATTGAGAAGATCCGAACTGATCACACAGTTTATGCCACTCAGCTTCTTGTGCAGACACTTGTCCTCTCTCAGCTTAATAACTGTAATGCATTTCTTATAGGGCTACAGGTGGAGCCTCTCCAGATGATGTAAAATGCAGCTGTAGGACTTGTTTGGTTGCTTAATATGCCTCCTATTAACCATCCAAGAGGATATCATGTCACTCCTCTCTTCAGTTCGTTGCATTGGTTTCTACTGTAATAGCTGCTCACATCTGATCCAAATCTTTGACAGTTGTGTATAGTAAACTCCCGCCTGCCTCCTCTGGTCCAGGACCATGACCCTGAACACACACTATGCTCTGCAAATGAGTGACATCTAGTGGTTCCCTCACAACATGGCAAAAGATCCGAAGCTGAACTTCTAAGCTCTCTGATCCCACAGTGGTAGAGTGACCATTTCATCTCAGCACACACAGCAGTCTCTTTTACAATCTTCAAAAAAGGTAGAAAGTCAAATTAATTGCAACTTCTAAGCTAACATAAGAAAAGAATCTCTATCTTTTTTGGGCTAGATATTTTTATTTTTTATACTGTGATTGTGTCCAAATTCCTTCACTATTCACTACTAAATCTAGGGCACTAGATAGTCCCATACTATAGTTTTTTAGAAGTTAGGGAGAAGTGAGGGAATTTGGAGATAGTCTAAGAGATTTCAACATGTTATTTGCTTGTTTTCCTTCTCATTTGTTTGTCGCATTAGATAGAAGCATTAACTAAATAACTAATTCTAGATCAGGCATGGCTTTTTTAAGAACACCAGCTACGACAGATGCCTCCTTTAAACAGCAGGAGGAAGTATGCTCTCTTTTAAGTGGTTTTTTCATTGCCTATAAAAACAATAGACAAGTCAACCCCTCCCTTCTTGGGTTCCAAAATAGAAAGTACCATTGCTGCCTCAGACGATCGCCGCCATGTTGAAAGCAGTCGACAGTAATTGGTCGGAGTCGCTCTGAGTCATCGTATCAATGGCAACTACTGTGGCCATTGCCATAGATATGATGACTTCCAGCGACCAATCACTGTCAACAGGTTTCAACATGGCAGCAAATCAATGGTGAGGCATTTTGCCTCATTTCGCGAGATCTAAGGCATTTTCTATGGATTACGTCACACGTCAATTTGCACATTGTTTTTACAGTAAATGGGTTGTCATGCACTAATAAATGGGAAAAGGTCTTGTGGGAGTTTTTAATATTTAGTCATGTCGTTGAGTCTCAGTGTTATTTGTAGTTTGGTTAATGTTGAGATACTTTTAACTTGGGGTGTAACTTATGTCATAGCTTTTTTAAAATTAATTTTACTTTTATTTATCCCACAATGGGGAAATTGTTCTCCGCATTTTACCCATCCCCTGGGGGGAGCGGTGAGCTGCAGACTGGCCGCGCTCGGGGGGCAATAGCTGGCTGGGGAGAGAGGGGATCGATCCGCCAACCCTTCGGTTGTTAGATGACCTGCTCTATCGCCCCAGCTAAACTGCCACCCATTTTGAGAATTTTGAGAATGGTGCCCCATGACCCTGCAATTGCTGGACAACCTTTGCAAGCCGGCCTAAGCAAGGTTCACTTAAACCTGTTGGGGGATGGAACTTCTAAGAAACCAACAGAACTATACAGATTGCCTGGTTAAGTGGAACCCAACAGTCATTGTGCGGCATCAACATCTAACCATCATTCTCTTTCCTGTATCTTAGGTAACACGTCAACAGTACCAGAACGCTGTAATGGCCTCACGGATGGACAAGACTCCACAGTCAACAGACAGCGAGTTCACAAAGATTGAGCTGACTCTAACTGAACTCCACGATGGTGTGGAGACTCCAGTTATGGTAAATACTATGTCCAGCACCACCCCCGCCATTTCTGTGGCCAACGAAACTTCCCACCTGCTCAACCAGAACTGCGTGGGCCTGAGCAGAAGCAATCACAGTGCCCACAATGACGGACCCATCTAGTCCCACAGCTGAGCCCGGGGGAGCGCCAAGGCCTCCACCTCGACTCATGAACACGCAGGCAGCGGTTGCGAGGACGGAGATGAGGAAGCACGGGGTGGAGTCAGGGTCGCACTCCAGCCGGTGCAACCCCAAGAAGGGTGGGTGCTGTGTCACCCCAAAGACCCCCATCTGAACCCAGTCAGGACCCCTGCTGTGCTGCAGGCCTTCTGCAGGGAGGGACTATCTGGCTCTTTGATGGCGGTGAAATGGACCAGAGGACGCCCGAGTGTGCAGGCTGTGCACCCCAACACTCGCAGTGCTTTTTCCTCTGGCCAAAAGGAACTCGTCCCCTCCCAAACACCTCACGTGACCGCTTGGAAACAGACAATCCCACTGATCTGTTTGTTAAGGAGACTCTGAACCAAACCAACCTGTAAACCCGAAAAACACAGTCGACCACGAAACGAGAATGTTTTTCTGTATTTATTTATTTTATAAAATTGTATGTATATATGTTTGCATAAAGGCATAAACTAGAGCATGCAAGAAGTGGAGATGAAGATCAAGCTGTTCTTCTGAGGAGGTGAGGCTCCTTTACAGATTCAGTATGTATATTACAGAATTTATTATTTTTACTATTATCCAAAATCAGGCTCATTTTCTCCTTTAAAGAATCACGATATTGCCTTCAAGAGAAATCCAATTATTAATTATTTTTAACAAAGTGCAATGATTCACAACTTATTTAAGAGATGATTATAAATAAAATAATGACTGTATTATAAATTGACAGATATATTTGTATGCCTGTACTGTAAATACTTGTTTTGGAAACGGCGCCCACATGCAGGCAGAGTGGTGTCTCAGCCTCTTTCTTTGCATCCTTTGACCTCAAACGGGAATCCATGCTGTAGTGTCACTCGGGCAGATGGGGGGTGGGAATGTGGGCAGAGCTCAAAGTGCCTCAACAAGGTGTCTTTTCATGTTTTTTTTGTTGTCAGTTTTAGGCATAATCAGATGTTATAATTGCACAGTATTAATGACCTCATGTAACCCTTGTGCTATCCTAGGCACTTTAACATTGGGAGTTGGGTCATCTAGACCCCACAAGACAAAGCGCTGAACCTGTTTTCTTCAATGAGTTGTGGTCTTCACTGGTGTCCATGGATTGTATGAAATCCTCTTCACCTTTAACCACCTTTGTCATGGTAGGGAGAACACGTCAATGTAAGGGTGGGGTCATAGGATAGCACAAGGGCTAGCATGTTGAGCAGCGTTCAAAAGTGACCTCATTAGTGTCCTTGAGCAAAGCTTCTCTGCCACCTCTGCTAGAAAGGCTTCTCCAGTGATGTCTCCTCCCTTTTCTATAATTTTCCGCAGCAGTAAATATGAAAGATATTGTTCCTTCCCTGCGTTTGTAGTGTCTAACCGAAGCTTATCAATTCTAAAGTTGATTCAGATGAGAATCTAAAATGTTCTTCACACATGCTGGCTGCTATTAAAAAGATATTTATATTGTTCTGCTTTTATCTAAGATGCTTTAGTGTTTATTTCCCATTTAAATGCTGACAATTGAAGAAGCATTGATGGCATGACTGGTTTTTATCAATACAAAATGGCTGCTTTGTGTGACGCATTTACATTTGAGCTTTGAAAGCAACTAAATCTGTGGAGCAACATTAAATCAACAGGGAAAAAACTGAAAATCTTTTACAGCCTGTTGCAGCTGCTGTTTGTGGGTTATCAGAAGATTCTGGGCCTGCAGAAGCTTCACTCACTGCTGCCTCTGCATGGAGAGCTTAAAGCTCTGCAACACGGAGATGAACAAAACATTCCTGACCTGCCAGAGTTGTGGAGGAACTCCTGCAGGAAACATCAGTTTGAAAGAAGAGCTGACTCAGGTGAAACATCAGCTAACATCTCAGCAGTCTTTGGTTGAAAAAGAAGTCAACACTTCTGCGTGCTCAACTCAAGGAAAAAGACAAAGATTCAGATGCTGCCAGTAAACTTGGAGAAGTTACTGTCAGTGCATAGAAAAGCAGGACAGCTGAAGCTCACAGACTCTCAGTCTAACAGGCGAAGAAGCTAATCTGCTCCCAAAGAAATGTCCAGTAAGCAGGGGAAAGACGGCTCCCATCTCTTGGCTGAGTCCACAGAGGCAACAGTCACATTGAGAACAGCACCGATGGAGAACCAGAAGAAGATTAAAGAATAATGGCAGCAGTGGCAGCGAGAAAAGTCGAGAAAAGGGAAAATCTTCTAACTCACAGAGGCCCTCAAGGACAAAAACATCTATGCTTTTAGTCCATTATGGACAAATCCAATCATATAAAAGAAGAGATGGAAACCAGCAGAAATCAAAACCCAAAAAGAAATCTTCATGCAGAGATTCCTTGACTTTTTTTAAACACCTTTAAGACTCTGACCACAGGTAAGATCTCTGAAGGCATCGTCTCTGCAGACTCTTCTCCTTTATCTTTAAAACACTTTTCATCTAGTTACAATTTTGTCTTTTTCACTCTGAAAATCTCACAAATCAGTTTCACACTCCTCAGCCTCCCTGGAAAAGTCAATGCCAGGGTACTGGAGAGGAGAATCTGTCCGATCGTCGAACCTGAGATCCAGGAACAACAAGGCGGTTCCGTGAACTAGCTGGTGGTGTCCTGTGGAGGGTGCTCTGGGATCCGGGAACCTAACTGAGGACTATACGGTCTCTATAACTGGAGCATGAGCTTGGTTTACAAAGCCAGCAGAAAGTCTGACCTGTTCCCGGTAGATGTTGGATTTCGGTAGGGCTGCCCTTTATCACCAGTTCCTAGTTTTTATGGACATAATTTCTAGGCGCAGCCAGAAATTTGCAGATGATGTTGTCCTGTTGGCTTCATCAAGCCAGGACCTCCAGCGTGCATTGGGGCAGTTTGCGCCAGAGAGGATCAGCGTAGCTCAATCTGAGGCCATGGTTCTTGACCAGAGAGAGGTAGTTTGCTCTCTCTTGGTGGGTAGAGGGCTCCTGCCACAAGTGGAGGAGTTTGAATATCTTAGGACCTTGTTCCCGTGTAAGGAAAGATTAGAGCGTGAGATCGACAGCCGGATTGGTCCAATGCAGTCCTTATGGTCACGAGCTATGGGTCATGACTGAAAGAACGAGGCCCTGACTACAAGCGGCTGAAGTGAGCTTAACTCATGAGAGGCTGGGCACCCACTTAAACATTGGATGAGAAGCGCCCCTGCAAGAGGAGAGGTCTGTCGGAGCCAGAGGTGCGTGGTCCTTGACGATTGGGCATGGTCTGCAAGGTGGAGGCAGGAGGCAGGAGGAGAACTTGGAGCAAGAGGTGCACAATCTATGACGCTTGGAGACAGCAAAGCACCAGACACAGTCATCGCAAGTCCTCAATGCAGCTCGGACCAGTAAAACACTCACTTGGAGGAGAGGGGAAGCGGCATACCCCCAGGAAGATTACCTCGTACACAGCCATTTGAGACACAGACAGGGGAGCGGGCTTCACCTCTCCCCAAGTTTGGTGTACCAGCTATACTCCAAGATTTTTATTAGTAGCGTGTAGCTCAGTCGCCAGTGGATTTGATTTAGGTTTTATAAAGATTGACTTTTATCCTTCTTGCATGACTGTGTTTGAACTTCTAAATCTATTTGGGGATTGTCTCTTTGTTTTTATTGCATACGTACTGGTGGCTTGGAGTGCAGAACTGCTCATGTGAGAGACTTTTTTTGCCTAGACAAACGGCAAATTGGACTTTGATTATAAGCTCCACATGGACAACCATCATCCATTCACTTTTCTCATTTATATTCCTGATGTGTTGGCTTTAAATGTTTTGTTTTATGTCATCATTGTAGTCAATCAGTTTCTAGCTTTAGCTTATGTGCTGAAAGGCAAGTGAAAGGAGTGAGTCTCAAAAACCTTAAAGCAGGGGTGTCAAACATACGGCCCATCACAGAAGCCATTGGCTTCTGTGAATGAATGTGAAATAAGTGATTAGACTACCATGTTGGTTGAGGCATTTTATCCAACTGACAAAAACAAAACACAAAAACAAAGCTACACATAAGCTGACCATTGGTTATTTTGCTTTAATGTTACTGGTCCGGCCCACTTGATATCAGATGAGTTGAATGTGGCCCCCAAACCATGAGGAGTTTGAGACCCTTGCCTTAAAGTAATAGATAGTAGTACTCTCAATAACAACAAGCAAAATTATGATGTAATTAAATGTGGATTACTAAACATTAGATCAATTTCCTCAAAGTACCTCTTAGTCAATGGGTCAATTAATGAGCAAAACAAACTTAGTCTACTAGCCGTAACAGAAACTTGGCTACAACAGGATGACTTCGTTACTCTAAATGAACCCCCCCCCCCCCCCCCCCCGTTATAATAACTATCAGAAATCCAGGATTTCAGTGAAAGGAGGTGGTTTAGCAATAATACTACAGTCTAGCTTACCTATTAACATTAAGTCAAACGCGTTTATAACTCCCTTTAAAACATCATATTGTCTGTAAGTCATCCTAACAGGAAGACTCAAAAGCAGTTTTATTCATAAGTATTCATCGCCGTCCCAGGCCGTATTCAGAATTTTTAACTGAGTTTTCTGACTTTCTATCGACTTTTTTTTTTCATATTCTGATACAACTATAATAGTATGGGGTTTATATATATATATATATATATATATATATATATATATATATATATATATGTATATGCTGATTACTTTAGTGAATGTCTAGGAAATGCATTTGCAGCTTTACTGGATAATGTTGGTTTCACACGAAACGTAAATGAACCCACTCACTGTCACAAGCACACTCTGGAGCTTGTTTTAAACTCACGGTATAGAGATTAGCTATCCTTAGTTTCCTTCCTCATAACCCCATCATTTCAGAGCACTTTCCAATTACCATTAGAACATGCTACTGCCCTAGTGAATAAAAAAACAGTTTAGTAGAACATAATCTGACCATTCTGTGTCTGAGTTTACTTAGTCACACGCTGAGCCAAAACTCAGAGACCAGCTTCTATAGCATTAGTCCTAGTATAAATGACCAATTCGTTAATGATGCCTTACAAGCCCTCAGGAGAACACTCAATGTTGTTGCCCCTCTGATACATAAGTTTGTTAGAAAAACCAAGTAGCACCGTGGTTTAACGCTGGAACACATTCTCTTAAAAAAGTTACCCGTAATTTAGAAAGAAAATGGCGCCGCTTTGGTTCAGAGCAGTCTCGGAATAACTGGAAATATAACCTCTTAAATTGTAATAAATCTCTGAGTAGAGCCAGAACCCTGTACTATGCGACCATAATATCAGAGAATGGAACTAATTAAATATTTTTCTTTTTAGTACTATAGCCAGACTAACCAGCAATCAGAGCTCAGTAGAACCACATATTCCTGCTACTCTTAGCTCTGAAGATTTCCTTACATTTTTTGATAGTAAAAACTCAAACACTGTCATCAGGGTTAACGAACTGGCGAAGAATGCTGGAGCTGGGTCTCCTTATGCAGAGCAGAGTCTTGATGAGATGAGTAGTTACAGCTGTGAGTCAGGAGCAGAGCAGAGCTGGGAGGGGAGGAGTCTGACAGAGCCACCATGACAAATACTAGATATAAGTTGAATCAAGTTATTCCTTCTATCAGCCCAGAGCAGACTGAAGTGGTAGAAGTGAAGGTATTCATAGAAACCTCTGTAACATTAGATGGCTTCACTGCTGTGGATCAAGCGGAAATAACATTAGTTGTTACGTCCTCCAAAACCTCAACTTGTCTCTTAGACCCAATCCCCGCTAAGCTTTTCAAATAAACTTTCCCCCTAATTAATGAATCTATACCAACTATAAATATATATAGTAAATACTTCTCTAGAAACAGGTAGTGTGCCACAGTCTTTTAAATATACAGTTACTCTTCTGAAAAAGCCTAGGTTTAGATCCTGGTAATCTGACCAATAGACCAATATCAATTCTCCCCTTTATTTCAAAAATCCTAGAAAGAGTTGTAGTTAAGTAGCTTTACTGTCATCTACAGGACAATAGCGACTTAGAAAATTTTCAGTCAGGGTTCAGGCCACACCACAGCACTAAAACTGCACTAGTGACAGTCTTTAATGACTTGTTATTGGTCTCAGAAAAGGGAATACTCTAAATTCTGGTCCTGTAAGACCTCAGTGCAGATTTTGACACTATCGACCACAGTATTTTACTCCAAAGATTAGAGCATGACATCTGGCGTGTGCAGACAGCTGCTCAGGACCTTGTACGACACTGTGGTGGCCTCAGTGATCCTTTATGGAGTTGTGTGCTGGGCAGGGGGCAGTACAGACAGAGACAGGAGGAGGCTTAACAAAAAGGTTAAGAAAGGCGGCTCTGTCCTGGGCTGCACACTAGAGTCCATCAAGGAGGTGGTGGACAGGAGGATGTTGGTTAAGTTAACATCCATCATGGATACCCCCTCCCACCTCCTGCACCAAACTGTAGAGGCGCTGACCAGCTCCTTCAGCATGAGACTGTTGCACCAACAGTGCAAGAAGGTACGCCATCGCAGGTCATTCCTCCTCACACCCATCAGACTGTACAACACTGTGTTAAAGTGACACTCCACTGACCCAGGGGTGTTTTTTTTTCCTTTCACTTATTACTTATTTTACAAACGGTTGTAGTCATCGTTTTTCCGTTATTTTTGTTCTTTGACGGTTGCTTTTGCTGTGTATTTTTACTTATTTATTTTTGTTTAACCCTTGTGGTGTCCTAGGAACTTCAACATTGGGATTGAGCTCATCTAGACCCCACAAGACCTTTTTTCTTCAATGATTTGTGATCTTCACTGGTGTCCATGGATTACATGAAATCCTCTCCACCTTTATCATGGTAGGGATGACACATCAATGTAAGGGTGGGGTCATAGGATAGCACAAGGGTTAAATTTGATTTACTTTTCATTTGAAAAAAGCTATTTTTACAGTTCTTCCTCTGTCTTTATAATGTTGTTCTGAAGGTAACTTTATCATCTGTGAATGCCACTTTTTTTTGCTGTTTGTATTTCTGAATGTCTTTTTTGCTGCTGAAGATAAAAGAATTTCCCTGTTGTGGGATGAATAAAGTTTTATCTAATCTAATCTGGATCAGAGGATCTGCCGTCCAGTGGTTTGAATCCAATTTATCTAATAGGTAGCAATTTGTTAATGTAAATGGACAGTCCTGTCATTGCACTCTAATTAGCTATGTAGTCCCACAGGACTCAGTTCTAGGACCCATCCTGTCTATGCTTTACATCAAGGGTGTCAAGCTCATTTTGGTTCGGGGGCCACATTCAACTCATCTGACCTCAAGTGGGCCAGACCAGTAATATTAAAGCAAAATAACCAATGGTCAGCTTGTTATCTGTAGCTTTGTTTTTGTATTTTGTTTTTGTCAGTTGGAAAAAATGCCTCAAACAACATGCTAGCCTATTCGCTTATTATTACACATTCATTCACATCCTTTGATCTTTATGTTTTTGCTTTGATTTCCATTTTCCATATAACTTTTCCACTGATCTTCTTGTTTTTGCTTTGAACCCTTATTTCTTTTGACCTTTCCTATGATCTTTATAATTCTGCTTTGGCTGCTATTTTCCCATTGAATCTTCCTCTGATCTGGAGGTTTTTCCTTTGATTGTTGTTTGCCCTGTAACTTTTCTTTTGACGTTTTTGTTATTGCATGTATTTCCATTTTCCCTCTAACTTATCCTTTGATCTTGCTGTTTTTTTCTTTGATCACTTATTTCTTTTAACTTTTCCTTTGATCTATTGGTTTTTGCTTTTATCCCATTTTTCCTTTGTTTTTTTCTATCTTTATGTTTTTGCTTTGATTGCTATTTACCCTTTGACTTTTCCTTTGATTTTTCTTAAATCCTTTTTCCTTTTATTTTTTCTATCCTTATGTTTTTGCTTTGATTGCTATTTACCCTTTGACTTTTCCTTTGATTTTTTTATTTTTGCTCTGATCCCTTTTATCTTTTGATCTTTCCTTTGAATTTTATAATTTCGCTTTGATTTTCATCTTCCTTATAACCTTTCCACTGATCCTCATGTTATAATTTGAACCCTATTTTCTTTTGATCTTCCCTTTAATCATCATATTTTTGCCTTGACTGCTATTTCCCTTTTGGCTTTTTCTTTGAATTTTTTATTTTTGCTTAGATCCATTTTTCCTTTCAATTTTGCTTTGAACCCTATATTTCTTGATTTTTCCAATGATCTTTATGCTTTTACTTCAATTTTCATCTTCCTTATAACTTTACCACTGATCCTCATGTTATAATTTGAACCCTATTTTCTTTTGATCTTCCCTTTGATCTTCATGTTTTTTGCCTTGACTGCTATTTCCCCTTTGACTTTTTCTTTGATCGTATTGTTTTTGCTTTGATCCCTTTTTTGCACTCAATTTTGCTTTGAACCCTTTTATCTCTTGATTTTTCCTATAAACTTTATGTTTTTGCTTTGATTTCTATTTTTTCCCGTAACTTTTCCTTTGATCTTCCTGTTTTTGCTTTGAACCCTATTTTCCTTTTAATCTTTATATTTTTGCTTTGATTGCTATTTTACCTTTGACCTTTTCCATTATCTTTTCATTTTTCCTTCAAACCCATTTTCCCTTTGATCTTTATGTTTTTGCTTTGACTGCTTATTTTTCCCTTTTCCTTTTACCTTTTTAGTTTAGCTTCAAACCCTATTTTCTTTTGATCTTTCCTTTTGACGTTTATGTTTTTTCTTTGACTGCTAATGTCATGACTAGCGAACTGAGGCAGACCCAGATGCTGTAATCCGGAAGGATACTCGGCAGGCGAGGAAGATGAGTAGGAATAGGTTTAATGAATTTGAACAGAGTTCCAGGTGAGGATGTTGCGGAGATGGTTGGAGGGTCTTGACGGCGAACACCGTGATCCCAGGCAGATATCCAGAGGAGCGACGAGGTGGAACCAGCGAGAAGGTGAGTAAGAGCCCAGAGCGTATCAGGCGAGGTCGGGATCCTGGGTATGCAGAGACAAGGCAAAGTTAGACGAGCTATCATAGGCAAGGACAAGAATAGCAAACTAGGCCAGAGGATGCACCGTGGAGCACAACGAACTAGCGACGGTTACAGGTCATAGGTCTCCTTAAGAGTCCACCGGCTGATGAGGATGAGGAGGTGCAGCTGGTGTCCTCAGGTGTGACTGATGAGGGGGAGGGGTCTGCTGGAGGCACCGTGACAGCTAATTTCCTTTGATTGTTTTCTTTATGCTTTGATCTCTTTTTTTGCTTTTATCTTTCCTTTGATCTTTATGTTTTGCTTTGACTGGTATATTCCCTTTGACTTTTCTATGATCTTTTTAGTTTAGCTTCAAACCCTATTTTCTATTGATCTTTCAGTTTGACCATTATGGTTTTTTTTACTGCTAATTTCCCTTTGACTTTTCCTTTGATATTTCTGTTTTTGCTTTGATCCCTTTTTCTCTTATATTTTTCCTTTGATCATTATGTTTTTGCTTTGATTTCCCTTTTCCTTATTACATTGCATTTGAACTTTATGTTTTTGCTCTGATCCCTTTTTTTCTTTTAAACTTTCATTTGACTGCTATTTTCCCTTTGACATTTCCTTTTTTTTGCTTTGAACCCTTTTTTCCTACTATTTTTACTTTGAGCTTTAAGTTTTGACTGCTATTTGTCATGTTTTGTCAAGTTCATGTCTGTCATTTGTGTCCTCATGTGTCGCTCCCTGTTTTCTTTTGAAAGTTCCATCCACCTTTTCCTGCCCATGTCTGTCTTCCCCCACAGCTATGTCTACCTAATCATCCCTGATCTTTCCCACCTGTGCTGTCCCTCCTCATATGTATTTATGCTCTGCGTTCCCTCTGTCCTGTGCCTGTTTGTCATGTGTTTTCGCTTGCCAAGCTTACGCCAATCTTGTGATCTCAGGATTAAAAATAATTCCTAGAACTCTGCATCTTAGTCCTCTCCATTCTGTGGTTTTGTCAGTACAAACAGGCCAGAATGGACTCAGCAGAGAGCAGCACTCTAGCTGCCGTTCTACAACGCCTGGAGGCTCGCCTTTCCCAGCAGGAGGACTTCCAGAAGTCACCGGCCGCCCACATGGTTCAGGTCACCTCCCAAGTCCAGGAACTACGTCCAAGGCAGCCCTTGACCAACCCGCCCCCGGGAGCCTCTTCAGCCGTCCCGGCCTCTGCCCCGCCAGCGCCTGCCCGGTGTCAGGAAATCAGGATCGCCCTCCTCCCGAGCGTTACTCAGGGGAGTCAGGATTATGCAAGCACCTCCTCACAGACTGTTCGATCTATTTTGAACATTCTCCCCATGCATTTGGATCAGACAGAGCCAGGATCGCCTTCATGAACTACCACCTATCGGGGAGGGCTCGAGCTTGGGCCATGGCCAAGTGGGCTCGCGACTCCCCTCTAGCCTTCCAAAAGGCTCTTCAGTGCACGTTCGATCCCGTATCTACCATCTATAAGGCGCGGGAGCTTACCTGCATACGCCAAGGAGGGGACTCGGTCTGTGAGTACGCCGTCCGTTTTCGCACCTTGGCGGCGGAGAGCGGATGGAACTCGGTGGCACTGTACGACGTCTTCCTGAAGGGGTTGGCGCTGCGCATCCAGGAGCAGCTCATACCCCTGGATTTACCGTCAGGTCTGGACTCCCTCATAGCTCTCGCCGTTCGCACGGACAATCGGGTTCGTGAACTGGCCTCCCGGCGTAGCCGCGGTCCCATGGGGCAAGCGACGTATAGCGGGACAGAGGCCACGGAGAGGCGGGTCTTTCGCCAGGTTCCGGCCGACCCGCCTCACTCGCCCCCTAGGGGACGGGAGGAGGAACCCATGCAGGTGAACCGAGCATGGCTCTCAGCGGAGGAACGACAGCGACGTCAGCGGGAGGGACGGTGCTTCTACTGTGGAGAGCTCACCCATCTGGTTCCTTCTTGTCCTATGAAGAATTCTGCAAGGGTGAGTCACATTGCAACTGAGGACAGACCCTCCTCGAGGAACCTGGTCCTGGGTTATCCCTGGCTGTGTAAGCACGGACCCCAGGTCGACTGGTCATCAGGGAAAATCCTGGGATGGGGGTCAGACTGTGATGAACACCGGAGCCCTGGGTCCGCAGGTAAACTAACCCCTGTAAACATTAACCCACTTCCCATTCGTCCTGCTTTAAGTCCCTGGACCCCGGAACTCAGAACAGTTCCCACCTGTTACCACCGTCTGGGTGAGGTCTTCAGCGAGTTCAGAGCATCGAGTCTTCCACCCCATCGTCCGTATGACTGCGCCATAGACCTGGTTCCAGGGTCCACCATTCCCAAAGGGCTTCTGCACTCCATTTCAGCGGCAGAACGCCAGGCCCTGAATGACTATATCAACAACTCTCTGGCGGCGGGCCTAATCCGTCCTTCCTCCTCTGCAGCCGGGGCTGGGTTCTTCTTCGTTGGGAAAAAGGACGGGACCCTCAGGCCCTGCATCGACTACAGCACCCTCAATGACATTACCATTAAAAACCGTTACCCATTGCCGCTCATGTCCTCTGTTTTTGACCAGCTCCAGCAGGCCAAAGTCTTCACAAAACTCGAACTCCGAAACGCATACCATCTGGTCAGGATCAGGGAGGGGGACGAGTGGAAGACGGGGTTCAACACACCCAGGGGCCATTATGAGTATCTGGTAATGCCCTTTGGGCTAACCAATGCTCCCGCCGTGTTCCAGGCCATGATCAACGACGTCCTCAGGGACTTCCTGGACCACTTCGTCTACGTGTATTTGGACGACATTCTAATTCACCCCCGTGATCCGGACACTCATGTCTCCCATGTCTCTGCGGTTCTTAAGCCCCTTCTGGACAATCACCTGCATATCAAGGCGGAAAAAATCGAGTTCCATGTCTCAACCGTCGCCTTTCTGGGATTCATAGTGTCCGCAGGGACGGTCACTGAAACGTCCCTTTGCGTCGGCTCCGCTGCTCACTCTGCCTGACCCATGCCGCCAGTTCGTCGTGGAAGTGCATTCCTCCAATGAGGGGATTGGGGCCGTCCTGTCCCAGCGGTCGGAGCAGGATGGAAAGTTGCATCCCTGTGCGTTCCTGTCCAGGCGTCTCTCTGCTGCCGAACGCAACTACGACATCGGCAACCGAGAGCTGCTGGCGGTCAAGGTGGCCCTGGAAGAGTGGAGGCACTGGTTGGAGGGGGCCGAACACCCCTTTGTGGTCTGGACGGACCACAAAAATCTGGAGTACATCCGGAACGCCAAAAGACTTAATTCTCGCTAGGCCCGTTGGCGACTGTTTTTTGACCGTTTTTCTTTTGTTCCCTCTTACAGGCCGGGGTCCAAGAACATCAAGCCGGATGCTTTGTCCCGTCGTTTTGACCCCGCGCCTGATGCCAAAGCACCTGAGCCTATCCTTCCACTGTCATGTGTAGTTGGAGCGGTGTCCTGGCAAATAGAATCTGAGGTAAAGCAGGCTAACAGCGGGGTGCAGACGCCCAGTGGTTGCCCGAGGAACCACCTGTTCGTTCCTCTGTCACTACGCTCTAGGGTGATTCACTGGGCCCACGCCTTGCTGCTTTCCTGTCATGCGGGAGTTCGGCAGATGATGCACGCAATCTCCCCGAGGTTCTGGTGGCCAAGCATGGGGTCGGAGGTCTGGGAGTACGTTGCCGCGTGTTCAGTCTGTGCCCGGAATAAATCATCCACCAGACGTTGCATGGGACTCCTTCAGCCCCTTCCCATCCCTTCCAGACCATGGGCTGACATCTCTATGGACTTTGTCACTGGCCTTCCCGTCTCACGGGGCCACACCACCGTCGTGGACAGGTTTTCTAAGATGGTCAGGTTCATCGTCCTGCCAAGACTGCCATCGGCCAAGGCCACGGCTGAGATCGTCATGCACCAAATCTTGCGATACCATAGGTTCCCAAGGGATGTTGTGTTAGACCGGGGACCGTAGTTCGTGTCCCGGTTCTGGAAGGAGTTCTGCCGGCTCATTGGCGCCAAGGTCAGCCTGTCCTCGGGACATCACCCAGAATTCAACGGCCCGACTGAACGCCTCAATCAGCAGCTAGAAACTGGCCTCCGGTGCTTGATCTCCCAGAACCCCTCGACATGGAGCAGACTCCTGGTGTGGGTGGAGTTCACCCACAACACTCTACCTACCTCGGCTTTTCACCCTTCAAGTGCGTACGCGGCTACGACCCTCCTCTGTTCGCAGATGCGGAAACTGAGGTCGCCGTCCCGTCTGCTTACGCCCTGGTCCGTCGCTGCCATCACATCTGGGCGGCCGCTCGACAGATCCTGGCTCGACAACAGGATCGGGTCAAGACGGCTGCGGACTGCAGGAGGCATCCCGCTCCCGTCTACCAACTCGGCCAGAAGGTTTGGCTCTGGATCAGGGATCTCAACCTACACGTCCCGTGTAGGAAACTGGCTCCCTGGTTTGTGGGACCGTTTCCCGTCACCAAAGTCATCAACCCAGCTGCGGTTCGCCTTCGTCTGCCCCGTTCCCTCCGGGTTCATCCTACGTTCCATGTCAGCAAGGTGAAGCCGGTGGTGGACAGTCCTCTGGTGCCTCCCTCAGAGCCCCCACCGCTGCCCAGGATGGTGGGGGGTGGTCCGGTGTACACGTTGCAGAAGATCCTGGCCGTCAGGAAACAGGGTCGTGGTCGGCAGTTCCTGGTGGACTGGCTGGGCTACTATCCGGAGGACCGCCAGTGGATTCCGGAGCTTTCATCGAGGACAGGTCCCTCCTGACTGACTTCTTCAGGTTCGGGGCTCCTTGACCATCTGGTGTCGGTCCTTAGGGAGGGGGTACTGTCATGTTTCATCAAGTTCCTGTCTGTCATTTGTGTCCTCGTGTGTCACTTCCTGTTTACTTTTGAAAGTTCCATCCACCTTTTCCTGCCCGTGTCTGTTTAAACCCATTTTTCTTTTGATTTTCCTTTGATCTTCATATTTTTGCTTTGATTGCTATTTTCCCTTTGACTTTTCCGTTTATTTTTTTTTGTCTTTGCTTCAATCCCTTTTCCCTTTTATTTTTCCTTTATCTTTATGTTTTTGCTATGATTGCTATTTTTCCTTTGATTTTTCCTTTGTTTTTGTTTTTTGTTTTTACTTTGACTGTTATTTTCCCTTCGACTTTTCTTTTGATCTTTTTAATTTTGCTTCAAACCCATTTCTCCCTTTGACTTTTCCTTTGCGCTTTATATTTTTGCTTTAATTTTCATTTACCTTATAACTTTTCCTTTGAAATTCATGTTTTTGCTTTGAACCCTTTTTTGTTTTGATCTTTTCCTTTATCTTTATGTTTTTTTCACTGAATGCAATTTTTCCTTTGACTTTTACTTTCATCTTTTTAGTTTAACTTCAAACCCTTTTTCCTTTGATCTTTCCTTTGATCTTTATATTTCTGCTTTGACTTCCATTTTACCTTTGAGTTTTCCGTTGATGTTTTTGTTTTGGTTTTGCTCCCTTTCCCTTTGATCTTTATTTTTTTGGTTTGACCGCTATTTTCCCTTCAGTTTTCCTTCAAACCCATTTTTCTTTAGCTTTTCCTTTGATCTTCATATTTTTGCTTTGATTGCTATTTTCCCCTCGAGTTTTCCTTTGATTTTTTTTGTTTTTGCTTTAATCCATTTTCATTTTTTCCCTTATCTTTATGTTTTTGCTTTCATTGCTAGCTTCACTTTAATTTTTCCTTTGATCTTTTTGTTTTTACTTTGACTGTTATTTTCCTTTTGACTTTTCTTTTGATTTTTTTAATTTTGCTTCAAACCCATTTCTCCCTTTGACTTTTCCTTTGAGCTTAATATTTTTTTTTTATTTCAATTTACCTCATAACCTTTCCTTTGAACCTTTTTTTTCTTTTGATCTTTTCTTTAATCTTTATGTTTTTTCGCTGACTGCTATTTTACCTTTGACTTTTCCTTTCATCTTTGTAGTTTAACTTCAAACCCTTTATCCTTTGATCTTTCCTTTGATCTTTATATTTCTGCTTTGACTTCCATTTTGCCTTTGAGTTTTCCGTTGATGTTTTGTTTTGGCTTTGATCCCTTTCCCTTTGATCTTTATATTTTTGCTCTGAATGCTATTTTCTCTTTGATTTTTCCTTTTATCTTTTTTTTCTTTAGTGCTTTTTTTCCTTTTATTTTTCCTTTGATCTTCATGATTTTGCTATGAACCCTTTTATCCGTAGATTTTTCCTATGATTTTTATGTTTTTACTTTGATCTCCATTTTTCCTATAACTCTTCCTTCGCTCTTTTTATAGTTTCTTTGATCACTTTTTTCTTTAGCTTTTCCTTTGATCTTTATATTTTTGCTTTCACCCCTTTTTTCCTTTAATTTTTCCTTTGATCTTTATATTTTTGCTTTGATCAGTTTTTACCTTTCATGCTTCCTTTGATCTTTGTGTTTTTGCTTTGACTGTTATTTTCCTTTTGACATTTCCTTTGATGTTTTTATGTTTGCTTTCATCCCTTTTTTCCTTTTTATTTTTGCTTTCATCTTCATGTTCTTGCTTTGATCTCTTTTTACCTTATAACTTTTCCTTTGATCTTCATGTTTTTTTGAACGTTTTTTTCTTTCGATCTATCCTTTGATCTTTATGATTTTTCTACTACTATTTTTCCTTTGACGTCTTTCATCTTTTTAATTTAGCTTCAAACACTTTTTCTTTTTATCTTTCCTTTGATCTTTACGTTTCTGCTTTGACTTCAATTTTACTTTTGAGTTTTCCTTTGATGTTTTTGTTTTGGCTCTGATCCCTTTCCCTTTGATCTTTATATTTTTGCTTTGATTGTTATTTTCCCTTAACCTTTTCCTTTGATCCTTGTGTTTTTATTTTGACTGCTATTTTCCCCTTTGATCTTTTTATTTGGCTTTGATCACTTTTTCCTTTGATTTTTTCCTTGGCTCTGTAGGCTTTTGCTTTGACTGCAATTTTCTATTTACTTTTTCCTTCCTTTTTTTATTTTTTGCTTTTAACCCTTATTGTATATGTATATGTTGTGTATATATATATATATATATATATATATATATATATATATATATATATATATATATATATATATATATATATATATATATATATATATATGTATATATAATAGGAAATGGAAATGGAAAAGTAATGGAAAAGTATATGGGAGAAAGAGACAGCACATAACAGCAATGCCCAGTGGCCAGTCTCTCTGAGAAAAGAACATAGCAACCTCCCTGAACAGAGTCCAGTAACCATCACAGTGGCAGACATCCAGGAAGCTCATGTCAGGCATCATTGCAACCAAGATAAATAGGCACATGGATCAATTGATGAGTAACACACAGAATGGCATTGGTAGAGACTCCAGAGGAGCCAAACACCAACTCCTTGTCAACAGAACAGTCGCTCAAGACTGTATGTCACGACACACCAACCTGTGCACAGCCTGGATTGATAACAAGAAGGCCGATGACTCAATGCCACACACATGGATCACTGAATGCTTGGAGCTGTACAACATCAACAGGACTCTAAAAGCCTTCATAGGAAACTCAATGAAGCTGTGGAAAACCACCCTTGAAGCCAATGGGAAGCCACTTGCACAAGTGTCCATCAAATGTGGGATATACCAAGGTGATGCTCTGTCCCCACTGCTGTTTCTGCATAGGTCTGAACCCCCTCAGCCAAATAATCAGCAAGACTGGCTATGGATACCGACTCAGAAATGGGGCCAACATCAGTCACCTCCTCTACATGGATGACATCAAGCTATATGCTAAGAGCGATCGTGGCATTGACTCCCTGATCCACACCACCAGGATCTACAGGACTGACATTGGGATTTCATTCGGGCTCGAGAAATGCAGCCGGATGGTGACTAAGAGAGGCAAGGTAGTCCACACAGGAGGGGTCTCACTCCCAGAAGGAACAATAGCAGACATCGAGGACAGTTACAAGTACCTTGGAATTCCACAGGCAAATGGCAACCTGGAGCAGGCAACAAGGAAAGCTGCAACAGCTAAATACCTCCAACGAGTAAGGCAAGTCCTGAGAAGCCAGCTCAATGGCAAAAATAAGACCCGGGCAATAAACAGCTACGCACTGTTCTCAGAGAGACCAGCCACTGGGCATTGCTGTTATGTGCTGTCTCTTTCTCCCATATACTTTTCCAGTACTGTTCAGTTTCTAGCCTTGGTGGGTCTGCTCGGCTGTTTTTACCCTGCCGCATATATATATATATATATATATATATATATATATATATATATATATATATATATATATATATATATATATATATATATATATATATATATATATATATATATATATATATATATGTATATATATATATATATATATATGTATATATGCGTCAAAATGAAAATAGAAATGAGATAGAAACTTGTGCGCTTACTTGGTCCGTTCTTTTTCTCTTTCTTTTGTTGATGCAATGCAGCTGTATTGCTTTTTTGATGGGCGTATAGTCTTCATACGCCGTCATTAAACTCTCAGACTCTCACTGAAGTATAGCGCTCTCTTTTTTTCTCCACGCATTTCCATGGTGACTCCGAAAATCGGCGATCCATTGAGAATGTCTTTATGTACTTGCAAGCGCGTTACACCCATGAGTCAAGCTTAGTTACGCTAACTCATATCCAGTCTTTTGGAACCAACATACCCAGAGTAAGCAAGTTCAGGCATATTTCAGCCAGAGTTCAGGGTTAAAGTCAGGGTAGCTTAAACATGCTTTCTGGATCTAATGTTATCCCTTAGTGAAGTTTGACCTTTGCTCTGTTGTGACTTTGCTCTGCCTTGCCCAGTTTGTTTGCAGATTCTCTTATAGCTCCTTGACCATCCTCTCAAGCCCTGTATGTGTTTTTCAATAAACACAGTTGTACATGGTTCTAAACGTCTCAGCCCCTTCATCACAGTCATACGCTAAAACCATATTTTCCGGGACATTTTTACATTAATGGGCCTCATCCAAGTGTCCGATGTTTGGTCCTGGGAGCTGTTTTGGTGGATTAAAATATTTTGATTTAGGTGCCTAAGGCAGACCTGTCCCTCTTGTTCCCCTGTTCTTCACGGTCATCATTTGGGTGACTGGAACAAGGAAAAATTTTGCCCAGAATTTGCATTGGAAGATTGTTGCCCAATATGCTCTACATACCTTCCTTGTAATCAGGCAAACATTTTTGAGATGAACTCTACTGGGGGGTATTCCAGAAAGCAGGTTATGCTAGCTCCCACGATAAATTTGAGGCTAAGGAAGTTGATAACCTCAGCTTTCGGTTCCAGAAATGGAGGTATGTTTCAGGGTAGGTCAAGTTGCCACGACAACTCATGCTCTGAACATAACCTGGTCCGGAGCAGGTTTAGTTGAAGCTTAGTTTGTTTTCAGAGAGGTGAAGCAGCATGGCGTGTCCATTTAAAGATGATTTATTGGATGAATAAGCTCAGACAATACTTTTTCCACCATGAGAGGGTGATAAGACCACGTATGGATGTTGGAAAGATAAACTTTTTACTTTGATCTAACTTAATTATTTGCTTCAGTTAAGATAAATCATTTTTTTTGTTAGGTCACCTTAAAAATAACGCGTAGTTTTCAGACAATTATTTTCCTTTCTTTCAAATTAATTCAATTAAGTAGGTTTAACTTTGGTGCTGCTGTTAGAGCGGCCCCGCAAAGGGATTCTGGGATATCATTCCCATTGCCTGTCTGGATGGATTTGGGTTTAAGTGTGGGTATTTGACAAAATATGTGTATTTGTTTAGCGGTTTTACTGTGTTTTGCCGAGTTATTTTGTCCTACTATGCTTACGAGTGAGAGTGAAGGAGAGCATGACTTTTTATAACACCCCTACAAGTTCTTACTGTAATGACAATGATGGGAAATTCTTTAATGAATTTTTGCACGCCGTGCATTTTTTCCGTCCTTTTTATTGTTATAAAAATAAGCATATCTGCTGGCTCAAACTTAGACATATGAGAGTTCAAGAAATATAAGTAATTAAGATGATAAAAAGATTAATTGAGTAATGTGACATTTAGTTAGATGAATACGTAAATTTGAGTTGTATAAACAATTAGTGAGTTTTATAGACGTAAGAAATTAGGTTGAATAAATGTAACTTAACTATTTGTTACCAAAAGAAGTAATTCATTCAAGTTGGCAAAATTGAATACGATATATATATATATATATATATATATATATATATATATATATATATATATATGCGTCACAAGGAAAATGGAAACAAGATCAGAAACTCGTTCATTTACTTTGTTGTTTTTCTCCAAGCAGAAACTCTTTTTTTTTGATGATGCAGCCATGTTACTTTTTTGATGGACTTGTAACTTTTTTCCGCCGTCATTACAATCTCAGACTTCGTCTCACTGAAGTATAGCGCTTTCTTTTTTTTTCACCACGCGTTTCCATGGTGACTCCAGAAATCGGCGATCTATTGAGAATGTCTTTATGTACTTGACATGCACGTGCATTAACCCAGGGTTACCAAGTCAGAGGAATTACGCCAACTCATATCCGGTCTTTTGGAACCGACATACCCAGAGTAAGCAAGTTCAGGCGGATTTCAGCCAGAGTTCAGGCTTAAAGTCAGGCTAGTTTAAACATGCTTCTGAGTTGCTTCTTTGAAAGAATGAAGTGTTTATCTGAATAAACCAAAGTTCAACATGACAGTTTGTCTCACGTTTTGTTTCTTTCCTCATGTTTGCCAGTTTTGTTGCTCTGATGTCATGTTAAATCCCTCAATAACACACCACTCCATAACGGTAAGATACCCATGTGCATTCTGAAGAGGGTGTCAATGATTCCAGGGCAGAAATATTTCTCTTTTATGGCAACTGCATCATCTGAGAGGAAGTCAGTTTGTTTGATCCCGTCTGACTTGAAAAGCAGTTGTAAAAGGTGGTTTCTGGGATTTTCTTAATGCTGCTTTATTCAAATCCCATCACAGTTTCTCCTTTAAATGCCTTGTCCTGGGTTTGCAAAACACACTTGTCCAGATATACGTTGCTTTCTTTTACCAAACTTGTGTACTCTTCTGCATCAAAAAGCACACACATGCGATGGAATAATACAAGGGCTCAGTGGATGTTTGTGCAGTGGGTGAGCAAAGCAGAATGTTGCATACTCCTTAATGGATTTGTCACCAGTTTTTTGCCCAAATTCTTGTAACACACTTCCTTACTTCAAAGGATATTTTGGTGAGACTCTTATGTTGCCAGCCATGATTCCTTCAGTTGGTGTTTTTTTCAACATGGAGTAAAAGTAATTGCTGACATCACTTCCTACAGCTTTGGCAGTCTTTCCTCTTTGGCGATATTTGGCTGATGTAAATCTTTTTTTTTATCTTGGTGTGTAATGTCACCAAAGTGCTTTAAATTAAATTATATTTTTTATCAAATTGTTTAGGCCCGTTTTTTGTGAAAACTAGACAGCCATTAAATGCATTTTGGTGAGGCACGTAAAAACAGCAATTTTTTTGTGGCTGTCATCTCATTTTACATGTTATTTGAAAGCAAGCGCACAACAAGGACGGAGTATGTCAGTCCATGGAGGACGTGGTTTTTGTGTTTGTATTTTGAATGCTTTTGGTGCTTCATTGCAGTTTTGGAGAGCACTTTTGGGATGATGTCTGTTTTTATCTGTATTTGGACTTGTTCACTTTTGGAGGATGGCTTTTTTTGTCATTTGTCCTACAATCATTACATCTTTGTAGTATCTTTGTCATATGGGTCATCTATGGACTCTGGCTGCTTATGATATGATTGTTCTGAGTCTTCAGGACTGCTTCTGTCCTCTTCACTTGCTTTTAGCCCCTCTGCACAGGAAAGCTGCTCTAGATCACTGTTTTCCTCGTCTGCTTTCTCTTTGACCAATTGCCCCATCTTGTCCGCTATATGCTCTGAACAAGGGAGCTGCTCTAGATTCTTTATTGAGGTACCAATGTCTCCACTTGGCTCTGTTATTTCCTCTATCCTTTCTAACTGAATTTGCATTCTAAACAAAGATTTATGTAGTATTAATTACAAAATATTTAGTTTATAACCTATTATTTAAGATACCAGAGGTAAAAAAAAAATATATGTGAATGACTCTCATCTGTCTTGCCTTCTGAAACTCCGAAACTCAAGAACTGAGACCCTTCCATATCCATCTTAAAAGGTATTTATTTAACTAAGTATTTTTCAGTATTTCAGATGTCAGGATCACGAATTTGCAAATTGTACATTTTTACTACAGCAGATAATTTGGTCTTTTCGATCTGTTCTATTCTTTTGCCTAAGAAAATAAATAAAATCAGTATAGTAGGTCAGGCAAAGGGACCTGATGACAGTTTGAGAAATCGCATGACACAATTTATAGCTAAACTCAGTTTATCCAGTGTTTTATACAAGCCTTTTTTTCTGTCCATAAAATGAAAGTGTTTGATTAAAGTACTTTTCACAGTGTGTGCAACACTGAACTCTTTGGACATGGGTGTTCAGTGCGTGGGTTCCGTTTCTTTCATGAGGCGGCTTGGCTATAGATGCAAAGCTTTAGTGTCATTGCCATAACAGGATATGAATGATCCCAAGAGGACCAGTTTAACAAAACCTAGTTATTTCTAATCTAACTAAATTTTTAAAATATTTCGCAGTGTGTTAAGGCATTTGACGCAAATACTGCTTTAGACATAATATAGACGATGACTTCTTTAAACAAAAACTGGTTTGCATTAATTTTTTGTTTAAGAAATGCTTTGTGCATCAGGCCGCAGTTGCATTTTAAAATCCTAATAAATATGATCATTTATTTATCAACTTAAGGGTTTGAACTATTTCAGGAGCAGCAATTGTCAGACTGCACTGATGATCAAAAAGGGGATAGATCAGGATCTCAGTTCACGGTCCAAAACAGAAAAAACATCTGATGAAGACATGTCAGGTGAGGATTATGTATCAGACTTTGTGTGTCACAAGATGATGATTCAGATGTGAACATTTCCATCCCTGACTGTTTAACCCTTGTGCTATCTTAGATGACCCCACCCTTACATTGACGTGTCCTCCCTTCCATGATAAAGGTGGAAAAATTTCATGTAATCCATGGACACCAGTGAGGTTCACAAATCATTGAAAATGATTGTTCAGCGCACTGTCTAGTGGGTCTAGATGACCCAACTCCCAATGTTAAAGTGCCTAGGATAGCACAAGGGTTAAGTGAAGACTACATTTTAGCATATCCTGTCAGGGGATGCAGAAAATTGAGCAAGTCCCGATGGAGTTCTATCCAGTTCATCTGCTTGGGGGCTCCTCTCTGAAACTGACCGCTTAAGCTTCAGAGATACTGGATCCTTAATCTTTTGCAGACTCACTAAAGGACCACTCAGAGCCAAAGGGTGATGCTGATGTTCCCCTTTTAAAAGCTATACTCATCTGACACTGAGCTAACACAATTACTGTTACTGTATGTCTGTGGGAACCCACAAAGCAAACTGTTGTGCCATTTGTGTCAGGCAGAACTCAGGCCTGGACTCAGATGCAGTTTAGCATTTTTAATCTTAGATGAAGGCTTTTGCTGTGGCACAGGATAAGACCAAACACACTGGCACAGGACAAAGGGAGACTCAAACTATTTAAGACACTAGGGAGGGAATCACAGGTGGAAACAATCAGGAAGGATTACACAGTCACACCTGTAGGGAAACACACTAGGGCAAGAAATAACAAGGCCTGAAATCAGGAGAGTTGGTATTTCAAAATAAAACAGGAAGTGCAACACGAGACAACACCGGTGACAGACATTGACCAAAAGTTTACAACTCAGGACATAAGACTGAAGTTAATCTGTTGAAATTTATATTGCTTTTTTCTTTTGTTAATGTTAAAAGATATCATTTCAGGTATACTTATACAATTTTGATAGATACTATTGTCACTGCAGCAAGCGTGTGTGGGGGGTTGTTACATTTTCTTTTTCCTAGGGGGCATGCAAAAAATAACTGAGATGCACTGATGTAGCCCATCTTTTGGACTATTTAAACGTGTAGTTGTAGTGTTAAGCTCATTCTTCTCTGAGTTCTGGTACATCGCCTGTCGGTCCTGGGGGAGGATCCCTCCTTCGTGTGGACACCCCGGAGGTTTCTTCGTTTTTTTCCGGAATCTGTTTTTTTTTTAAGAAGTTTTCCTTACCGCAAAGGAGGGTCTAAGGGCAGGGATGCCCTTTTTAGTTTAGTCTCTGTAGTCAGTTCAGTTAAGAATTTTACTATTGAATTCTATGTATTCATGATCCTTATGACTTTATGTTTACTTTACATTTACCGCTGCGAAGCACATTAAGATGACTGTTGTTGTGATTTTGGGCTGTATAAAGAAAACTGAATTGAATTAAAGAATGCTAAATAACTAACCTGCAATGCACCCTGGAAAAAAGGGTGCTTCAACAGAGAATCAAGTGGCTTCAAAGTTTTTATTCCTGAACATGCCTAACCCAAGGAAAATGTCTTGTAAGTTTACTTGAAATCAAGGGTTTTTTTCTTCTGTTTTCCAGGAAAAGATGCTCATCAAGAAATGCGGTCCCAAAGAGTACAGAAGAAGTGGTCCACGGCAGAAGTAATACAGCTGCTGACGCTGTATTTCAGTAGTCAAAGGACAACCAGCCAGCAAAATTGAGTCACTGCAAATAGATTGAAGGCCATGGTTGAAGATGCACGATTTTGTGATAAACAAAATTTCATTTGTGTTTGATTTGTGGAAGAAGCTAATGAGGGCTAGTGGATCCTCCGTTCATCTAGTTTTCTTGGTGATGTCTGCAGTTGGCCTGGTGTTCCTGTTGTGTGTATGTGGCACACAGTTCTATGTGTTTTATGTTATGTGACAAATAGCCAAAAGTTTTAAATTGTGCTGAATGAATTCAGAGTGAAAGTTGGATAATAATTACTTGCAGATGTGCCTCGGCTACTTAAAAATATATAACACTGAATATTATGATGTAATGTTTTGTACGGACCTTAACTTCAAGAAATTCTTTGAACTGGACCTCTTTAATTTTAATTGAAGACCCCTGGTCTTGAGGGAATAGTCCAGGGATACCATATTAACCCGCTCAGGTGAGCGTCTGGGTGTGTGGGTGACTGGAGCCATGGGTGTGTGATTAGAACTGCAGTGCTTTAAAAGGGAACAGTTTGTGTTAAGATTTCTTGCTCAAACTGTTTAAATTCAGAACATCAAGCATAGTGAATGCTTGATGAATGGTTGATGTTCATCTATTTTTATTTTCCAGACAAAACTTTTTTAAAATTTTATTTCTAGTCTTTAAATGTGGAATTCAGTCATTTTGGTTAAAATATATTTAGATGTGCTTGTGTTCTATGTAAAGAAATGAAAATATCCCTGCAATAAAAATGTAATTGTTAACTGTTTTTTTGCATTTGATCTTATTAAAGTAGTTCAATAATGCAGGCCAGATGGTCGGCCCTTACATAGTTTCACCTCGCCAAATTTGACCC
Organism: Oryzias latipes; assembly: GCF_053564925.1. NCBI lineage: Eukaryota > Metazoa > Chordata > Actinopteri > Beloniformes > Adrianichthyidae > Oryzias > Oryzias latipes. The sequence goes on along the minus strand of NC_136237.1, from coordinate 9,612,454 downwards.
TCCTTGCAAAAAGTTTGAACACCCCTGTATTAACCGAATAAAACTTTAATACTGTATTTCCATCTCGATTGTTTTCAGTAGAAATTTTATGGAGGTGAAAACAGGTAGCTGATCTCTGAGATCTTTTTCCATTTTGAGTCAAAAGAAGGAAAATTCTCTAAAATGATAAAAGTGAAGTGTTTCATATTATAGCATTTGTAAACTATGAACTGGTGCTAAATCTAGGTAAAGTATTAATCATTTGGTGTAGCCTCCCTTTAAGCTAAGCAATTAAAATCATTTCCTGGAAAAACAAACCTCTTGGACTTGGGCCCTTATTGAATTCACAGATTCAGTTTTACAACCCTATGTATGGCGTTTCATCGCTGCCATAAATTGAACGAGCGTGAAGACAACTGAGCGGGCGTATTCAGGAACTGAGTGAGCGAACCTTACAACCACGCAGTCAGCGATTAAACGCCAAACCTATGTGGCCTGCGAGTTAAAATACTTGCCCATCCCTGCCCCACACAGAGTTTTCACTGACCAAAGTAGCGCCTTCAGCGACCGCCTTTGCTCTCTGGCATGCTGTACTGAAAGGCTTAGGAAGTCCTTTGGATGGAGTGCAATAAGACGGTTCAATGAGGTTGGGAGGGGAGGGGGCATGAGGCGGCGTCACTGAATAGGCAACTATTTTTACTACTTTTTACTACTATTATTGCTTTTATTTGTTTTAAATGCAGTCGGATGGTGACAAAGAGAGTCAAGGTAGTCCAGACAGGAGGGGTCTCACTCCCAGAAGGAACAATAGCAGACATCGAGGACAGTTACAAGTACCTTGGAATTCCACAGGCAAATGGCAACCTGGAGCAGGCAACAAGGAAAGCTGCAACAGCTAAATACCTCCAACGAGTAAGGCAAGTCCTGAGAAGCCAGCTCAATGGCAAAAATAAGACCCGGGCAATAAACAGCTACGCACTGCCAGTTATCAGATACCCTGCAGGAATAATAAGATGGCCAAAGGAAGAGATACAGACCACGGATGTTAAAACACGAAAGCTCCTCACCATGCATGGAGGGTTCCATCCCAAATCCAGCACCCTGAGACTGTATGCTAGCCGCAAGGAAGGAGGCCGAGGACTAGTGAGCGTAGAAGCCACTATCCAGGATGAAACATCCAAGATGCATGAGTACATCAAGCTCAAAGCCCCAACTGACATTGTGCTCAGTGAATGTCTCAGACAATGGAGAGCAGAGGATACAGTGCTGGAGGACAGATCCTCATGGGAGGACAAACCCCTGCATGGGATGTACCACCGGACCATAACTGAAGCAGCTGATATCAAGAAGTCCTACCAATGGCTAGAAAGGGCTGGCCTACAGGACAGCACTGAAGCGCTCATCCTGGCAGCTCAGGAACAAGCCCTGAGCACCAGAGCAATAGAGGCTCAGATCTACCACACCAGACAAGACCCAAGGTGTAGGCTGTGCAAAGAAGCGCCTGAAACAATCCAGCACATAACTGCAGGGTGTAAGATGCTGGCAGGGAAAGCATACATGGAGCGCCACAATCAAGTGGCTGGAATAATATACAGGAACATGTGTGCAGAATATGAACTGGAAACCCCAAGGTTAAAATGGGAAACACCTCCGAAGGTGGTAGAGAATGAGAGGGCAAAGATCCTGTGGGTCTTCCAGATCCAGACTGATGGGATGGTAATGGCGAACCAACCAGACATTGTAGTGGTGGATAAAGAACAGAGGAAAGCCGTTGTGGTGGATGTGGCAGTGCCAAGCGATGGGAACATCAGGAGAAGGAACATGAGAAACTGGAGAAATACCAGGGACTCAGAGAAGAACTGGAGAAAGCATGGAAAGTGAAGGTGACAGTGGTGCCTGTGGTAATTGGAGCACTCGGGGCAGTAACCCCCAAGCTGTAGGAGTGGCTACAACAGATATCTGGAAAGACCTCAGACCTCTCAGTCCAGAAAAGCGCAGTGCTAGGAACAGCTAAGATACTGTGTAGGACCCTCAAGCTCCCAGGCCTCTGGTAGAGAACCCGAGCTTGGAGGAGAAACCACCCGCGGAGGGTGAGAGGGGCGAGAAGATTATATATATATATATATATATATATATATATATATATATATATATATATATATATATATATATATATATATATATATATATATATTGCCTTTTTTGATAAAAATTGTTCTCTTCTAGCTTTAGAGACACAGCAGTGAGACGGCTGCCAAGGGACCATCAACAAAGTGCAAGCTCCGTAAAAATCTACAATCTCTCAAAAATGAATACATTTCTATAGTCATATGAGCTGGTACTGAAGACTCGTCAGCATATTAATGCTGCAACAGGGCTCCAGACTAACTGTTTTCACTAGGAGCACAGTGGCCCCCAACTGAAAATTTTAGGGGCACAACCAGAAAATTTGGCGGCGCATACCGTAAATCAACATTCTAACCAAATCTACTAATTTCCACTGTATTACTAATAAATACTTTAATAATAGATGCAGAAATTACAATGTGCTGTTTCTATTTCAGTGTCACATTTTATTCTGCACTTTTGAAAATACAACAACAAGGTAAACAACAGCACCATCGCTGTCATGACAGTACAAATACTAAACAAAACGGATGGAAATTTATCTTGGTGACACCAAATAAGTGCAGCCAAGATGCACAATAAGCGTGTTTGAGATCACCTAGGTGGACGTAATGTAACGCTGCGCAGATCACCTGGTGTGTGACATATATTTTAGCTCCAACATCACCTGTCAATCATCACAAAAATATCTTGAGAAAGGGGTGGGAGCAAGGGGCAAACCTACCCGAACAGAACTGGAAATTTAGTACTGAACTGACTGAAAGCTGCCCTACAGACTACAAAAACCATGTGTCCTGATGGTTTTTGTCGTGGAGTGATCAATTAAAATAATTTAAAATACCAATTGATTAAAAAAAGGCTGCATATATTACAAAACATTCAAATAAATATAAAATATGTAATAACACAGATCATACTAAGGGGGAGAGGCATATTAAAAATAAATAGAGTGTTAAGGACAACTCCAATTTCCTGTTCTCTTTCAGTCTCGCTGCAGATCCGCCTTCATCTCACAACCCCCCCCCCCCCCCGGTCACCCCAACCATCCAGGCGAGCCGCTGGTTCATCTTAAACACGTCTGTCGTTGCATTTTCCACACTTGTTTTCAGTGTGTCTAAGGCTAATCTTGTCACTCGCACACATTTAAAGTTCAAGCCCCGTTAGCTGTCACACATGAAGGTGTGGGACATATATTCTCCTCAGCTGCCCCGACTCCCGCGGGAGCGGTGTGCTGCCGTAACAACCGTGCATAAACCGTTTGATGCGCCGCCGTAACCGTAACCAAAACCTAAACCTTTCTCCAGGTCTGTGTGACCCAGAGAAAAGTTCAGCACGGACTGCATGTGTGTAGAAAATTACTAGCGAATAGATACGTTCTAAAGGAAAGTAAGGAACTCCTTCATGTGGTTTGGGGAGGGAGGGGGCTGTCAGGTCTCCTGCTTTCAAGCCCGGCCATTGTAACGCCCCCCAGAGTCATTTACCCCACTGTGATTGGTTGCTTTTAACAGCTCCGCGCACGACAATGAAAAATTGTCTTTCATACAAACTGGCAGGCTGCATTAACATTAAACTTCCATATTAAGGCGGGGGCCGCAAAATATCATCTTGGGGCCGCAAATAGCCCGCGGGGCCCGAGTTTGAGACCCCTGCTGTACACTCTGGCACTGGTACACTAGCCGCAGGTCGGAAGAATGAATCAATAGTTAATTTACTCATAGCTCAGACGCACATATCAGGTTGTGATATTTGTCTCCGTTTCCTTCCCACAGATTGTCTCTAGGCCCCTCCCCCTACACGCATTTTAGCCACTTACAGTGGCTTTCCCTATTCTTCTCACGACACATGCATTGGCCACCTCACAGATCACGCAAGTGTGTGCTAGCGTTTAATGAGTATGTGCGCGAGTGTGTGTGTCTGCCTGCGTGCGTGTGCGCTCGCGTATCATTGATTATTTCATTGATCATTGACGTTCCCCTTCCACGTTTAATGTATAAAAAATACGAAGGGTGGGTCAGGCAAATTTACTGGTAGCACATGTGCGACTGGATGTAAAATTCACTCTCAAATTTTGGTCACAAAATGCGACCAATTGGTCGCAGTCTGGAGCCCTGTGCAATCAATATTTTGTGAGAAAGTCCATCTTTATTTTCAACCCAGTCTCATCCTAAAATGTGTAGTAACGTAGTGTCACAAAAACGGCCCCTAAATTGTGAGAAACACAAGTTTCATTTTCTATTAGCCTTCTCAAAAGGGATATTGATAAATAATGTTCTGTTTTCAGTTTGAGGAAACATTGGTGGATTTCTTATGGACCTGTAAGTACACTGAAAAAATATGGGATAAGTTAACAAACCTGATAAAGGCTCAAATTTATACACATTTTACCTAACCATGGGAAAACATCTTATTTGGTTACGTTAATTATGATAATACATTTTTATTTCAATTTTATTTAATAAATCTTCTGATTTTATTAACCAAGTATTATATTCACAAATCTAAATTCAGCAATAAAGCTCCTAATTTTCTTGATTTACTAACCCAAATTAGATGTTACTTACATTCCATTTCCCCCAGTACAAATAAAAAAGCTATTAAAACGTATCACCTTGCTCAGTGTCATGGTTAACAAGCGTGGTCGACTCAGGTGCTGGAACCTGGAAGGAGACTCGACAGGCAGTGCGGTGAGTAATAATGAGGTTTTAATAAGATAGTCAGGATAGAGTTGAGTTCCAGAATCTTTCCAGATAGTCCAAGGAGAGGTTGGAGGGTCTTGCTGGCAGCAACCGCGTGATCCGTGACGGGGCTGGAGAACGTCAGAGCGAGACGGCGAGAGACGAACCGTAATCAGGTAAGTTCCACAAGAAGACAAGGTCCTGGAATGAATACGATAGGTGATGGTAAAACTAAACCTGTCGAGAAACAGACACCAACGGGCCTGTCTGGAGTTGAGCCGCTTGGCTGAACGGTGGTAGGCCAGGTTTTTGTGGTCAGTCCACACAATAAACGGTTGTTCTGCCCCCTCCAACCAATGTCTCCATTCCTCCAGTGCAAGCTTGATGGCCAGTAGTTCTCTGTTGCCGACGTCGTAATTACGTTCTGCAGGACTGAGTTTTCTTGAAAAGAAGGCACAGGGTTTGAGTTTGCCAGATGGTGATTCACGCTGGGATAATACAGCCCCTACCCCAGAGTCCGAGGCGTCTACTTCAACAATAAATTGTTTGTGAGGGTCAGGTTGTATGAGGATGGGAGCTGAGGTAAACAGTTCTTTAAGTTTATGGAAAGCAAAGTCGGCTGCATTGTTCCAAACATAAGGAACCTTGACAGAGGTAAGTTGAGTGAGTGGGGCTGGGATACTACTGCAATTTCTTATGAATCTCCTATAAAAGTTGGCGAAACCCAGAAACTGTTGTAGTTTTTTGCGAGATTGGGGAATATCCCATTCAGACACGGCTTGTAGTTTTGAAGGGTCTGGTTTGATTTGGCCAGCCTCGAGAATGTAACCCAAAAAAGCTACAGAATCAACATGGAATTCGCATTCGCAATGTCCGGCCATCCCGCCTCAACTGCCAAAATCCGGAAGTCTATGATGTGGTCGCTCACCGGACGGTTACGCTGCTTAAGGCTGAGTAACCGGAGAACGTCAGAGCGAGACGGCGAGAGACGAACCGTAATCAGGTAAGTTCCACAAGAAGGCAAGGTCCTGGAATGAATGCAGAGACAAAGCAGTTTAGTCGAGAGCATGAGACAGGCGAGGGCAAGAATCAAAGAGAGGCCAGGAGATGCACCGTAGGAGTACAACGAAATAGCGTCGGTTACAGGTCCGTGGTCTCCTTAAGAGGCTGCTGGCTGACGAGGATGATGAGGCGCAGCTGGAGGCATCAGGTGGAGCTGATGAGGGGGAGGGGTTCGTCGGAGGCACCGTGACACTCAGCTTTGTAATCTAAGTTTATTTTCATGCTTGTATATCCCCTGGCGTTTACTTTGAACAATTGATGTATAGTTTATTGTTCCTTGTTCTTTTGCTGAGAGTCACCTTTGTTCTGAATCGATTAAAAAAATAATAATAATATTAGCCTTCTCAGGATCAGGTGACTTCTGAGGTTTTGCCTGCCGTGAATAAAAAACATGGGGGATGTTCGTTCATTTTTCAGTAGAACATCCCACAAAACAAGATATTTTAAGGAATAATCTTTATTTTGACAACATTTCTAGCGAGAAATATACCATTTACTTTCAGAAAGCTCTCATAAAAAGGCAGTTTTTAGTTTGCTTTTTTTGGGCTCTAAATCTAAATTTTTGTGGGTCATGTGATTGACAGGTTTCCTAGCAGGAAGGACCCAAAATATAGCAGACATCACCTGGATTTTTGATGTGAATTTATCACTATTGGATTTATAAACACTTTTTTTTGATACATTTTCTAGCGAGAAATATACAGTTGTTTTCAACGTTATCTAGCTTCCGATTGTATTCGATACCTATATATTTTTTTCTACGTACATTCCTTCAGGTCCCTCAACAAAATTGTATCAGCGGAACGATTTTATGTTGCTATGGCGGTAGTTACGGACGCTACCGGCAAACCGGGAGGAAGCTGCGGTTACTTTGCTGTTGTTATTGTGTCAAATTATTATTCATTTTTTTTCGAAAACAGCTTTTCAAAAGAGAAATGGAATTAGATTTCACAAACCAGAGCACAATACCTCACTAAAACGGTTGATTGACTAATCTTAATTCCACAATTTACAGGACTTGACCACGTGACTACCCATAAGTCTTGCCTACGGAAGTAACGTTTGTTTTGGGGGGAAACGCCATTTTGATTATTCATACTAACTTTTGATTCATTTTAAATGCTTTATTGACATTCTAGGTTTACCACTTGGTTTATGTTTGATTCCAAAATTTTTCTTTTAGACATGCAATTTTTTTGATCTGTCTTTGAAATTCTAAAGATAATACGTCTTTATAATTGCTAAATGGAGGCAATAAAAAAGGCAAATGACAACCTGGAAGAACAGAGAGAGTTTTGTTTTTACCTCAAATATACATCCAACTATCTAGGTTGCACAATACATCTCCATGCATTACATATTTGCTTATTTCATTATACTTAATACAAAAAAAATTAAATCATTACCTATTGAGTATGTATTATTATAATTTGAGGTATGATCATTTGCAACTGCCATAGCTGTGACAATCCAACACAAAAAACGGATATCTGTTTCAATTTTTTTTTTCCTTCCATGTTTTTTCTTGTAAATTTTTGTTTATATTTTTATAACAAATGTGTCCTGCCTCTATGGTATATCATACATGTGTGCATGTTTGGCAATAAAACATGTAGATCACACCCTTTCATTTTACATTTTTATTAACAATTAGAAAGCAGTACACAAACAACAATGATAATTTAAAAGGTCAATCTGATCAACAGTAGGGGTGTGCCAAAATAACAATATGGTGATATATCGCGATATTTAACCCAGGATTGATTCTCGATTCGTCTTCATCAAGTATAGGCTCCGTGCACGTAACTAAGGAGTTCTACTTCCGCCGCCTTGAGTGTGAGGCCGACCATTTCCGGTTTGCGACTTCTATAGCAGCGACACGGCAGATTTTGATTGCGAAAGATGGCATATTTCACCCGTTGTCTACAAGGTCTCCCGAAAATCGACGTGAACGACATCTACAGGATTGTCGACCAGTGCGTGGTTACATGGGCAAAATATCGTGTCGATAAAATATCGTGTCGAAAATACCGGAAGGTAAATGTGTCCCGCTGTAAACATACCTTTGCTGTCACATATATTTATGCAGCAGCTCTGTAATATACGAGGCGATCTTCCAAACGTGCTTTTATTAATGTTATGAATATTATGAAGTGCCTGTTCGCTCATCATTTTATATTTAATCCTAGTGGTCAGTGCTTTTTTTGCGGAAAAAGTACGGAGCTGGAAGAAGAACCCAGTGTTAGGCTAACAACACGGGCTAACAACATTAGCCTTTTGATGGACACAAAATCCAGGACGAACCATGTGGGAAACGCTGCAATCTGCATCCTGGCTGCACGTAAATGTCTGGGAATAACATCAGCATTTATTTTGTCAGGGCACAACTAGAAACACAATTCCGTGTGATTTTTTGAGCAGTTTCTAATGACTGAGACGGCTGTGTAAGCTGGCGGCTCGAGCTCTGCTCTGTTCTGGTGAGTCCGGCAGCCGCTAACCCAGAGCGGCGGGTCGGCTCGCAGTCCGAATTCTCACACGTAACAAAACAACAAAACGCACACGTAACAAAGCACCCTCCCTTCAAACACATTAATAAATCCAGCTGCTCTGCTCAGAGAGGTTCACTCGGTCCACTGGCACCGGAGCCCGAACGCAGAGCTCGGTTGATGCCGGGTCCAGACGTCAGTGGACACGCATCCCCCCCGCATCTCCCTCGTGAGGGGTGAAAGAGAGGGGAGAGCCAGCGGGGCGAGAGCAGAGCGGCTGGTTGGTCCTGTATGCGCTCCAAAGCTTTCTCTCAGCGAAACACCATCTATGCATGACGTAAACCAGAGCAGTAGCGACACACGATCGGAATGACCGTTTACATGAACAACGATCGGTATAACCCAGCTATCTCGATCGGAAAGAAATTTTGATCCGAACGAGTCTGACCGGGGCAGAATATTCCGAACGGTGTGTTTACATGACGTATTTTCTTTCCGATTGCTGCAAATACGAAACACGACTCGTCTTGCTAGGGGTGAAGTCCTCCCGCCGTGTTCACGATCCATTCGGCTCTCACCGACACATATACTGGAAAGCTTTGAAATCTTATAGTACTGTTGTCCTTTGACAAATTTGCACACGGGTACACAACAATGTCGTGATGTCTTTGTCACGCGTTGAAACACCAAACGCCTGTCTTTTACCCGAAATCCGCTCCTATTTACTCAAAACTAGCAACTCGACAAAACTCCCCACAACAATAACACGACCAACAGGAAGTTGTCAGCCTTACACTCGAAACACGGAAGTTAACCGGAAGTTCTATCGTGCACGTAGGCTATTGGCCTTTTATTTATGTTTGGAGACCCTGTAAAACGTTATATTAATCATCCTTTAGTGAGACGATTCTTCGGAGGGTCGATAGGGGGCGCTCATTCCAAGATTGGCTGTCGCAGACGGACGAAGAAGAGTACACAGTCAAACAAAAATGGTGGACGGGAAAACAAGGAAAACAGTGAGAGCAGCAAGTTAAAAGACGCGCCGGCAGCATTGAAGCTGCATCACCCAGAGCTGTCTGAGAAAGCCGAGGCCGTTGCTGGCCTGAAGCCGACACAGCCCGGCGCGGATACCTTTTTCCAGGCAAAGCTAACACCATCTTCTGCGAGAGCAGAGACGATGACAAACAGGATTTCTGTTTTTAATGTAAGAGTGGCTCCGTCCCTGCAGCGAGGTGGAGAACAAGAGATTTCGTTTTTTATTGAATGCATTAGAGCCACGCTTTGACATTCCCCCTCGGAAATACTGAAAAAATGATTCCTGCACTGTACGCCCAGACCAGAGCTATGGTTGAGATGGCGCTGGAAACAAAAGAGTCGCATCCCCCCCTTCTCCTGAAAAGGTAGACGAGCGGCGTCTTGACACTAAAAAGCCTGTGGTTCTCCAGAAAAACATGAACATATAAACATACATCACATGCAGGTTTTCCCCAAACGTTTTGTTCAGATGCTTACTTTTAGATGCACTTTGTTCATGTATTTTATCCCTGGTAATTTATTTTGAAGCAACTAACGTCTTAAAATATTTAAAGGAAAGTTTCGATCTACTTGATTTTATTTTTCTGGGAGAATTTGATTTTTGTTTACACCACATTAGTACTAATTTGTGTCATTTATTTTTAACAAAAACACCATGATTTGTTCACAGAATTAATATCTGATTTACAGCTATTTTTTTAAATAATGCAATTGCTATGGCTTTGTTTTATCAACATCACCAGCCATCCAACCTTCAACATGAGTATTACTGATTTCAGCAATGTTACACAAAGGTCTGTTATTCATTACACCAAATAGGACACAAGTTGTTAATTATCATTGTGTTTAAAAAAAAATAAATAAATAGGGAAATATTTTCCAAAAAACAGTTTGTCAAGATCTTCTTTCTTAACGTTTGATATATCTTGAGTTGTTAGAGACGACATATATCGATTATCACATTATCGCCATATCGTGATAGTATCGTTATCGTGAGCAATGTATCACAAGTCGTATCGTAAAGTACCCAGTGATTCCCAGCCCTTATCAACAGAGGTGCCTTTGGGGTTTATTTTTTGGTGTATTTAAAAAAAAGTATTTAAAAAAAATTGAAATAGTCCTAAATATAATAAATCTTTTGGTGGGTCATAAATCCTTAACAACGCAAGGAATGTAATTATAAAAGCCACTTTTGATCAATAGCTGAATATCTAATGGTTTCTCTGCATTTGATTTAGAGGTTGAATTAAACTTTTCTTTATTTTGCAACCTCATTTTTTGGTTTAGTGCTTTGATTTTTATACTGTTTTTTTAGGGAAAAGGCACAGTTCATCGGGATATGCCAAAGCCATGAGCACTTGGATGACTGAGCAGCAAGCATTCCTCAAAAGAATACAAGAGTCCCAAAACCGGTGGGTTGAGAAACAACAAAGAAGACTGCAGAGGGATCAGCGTCTCCTCAAACAGTTTGTGGAAGAGAGTTCATGGGCAAATGAGCGCCTTGTCACCCAACTTTTGGATGGTCTAAGAACCATCATCCGTCCACCTCCTCCTCCACCAGTAGCTCTGTATTCTTCCCAGCACTCCTTCACAAACTACAGCGGGTCGGCTAACTATAGCCAAAACACGTCGCACTACAGCGACAACTCAGAGTACACCTTGCATGATCTGAGTTAAATATGGGTTCAACTGTTACTGTCATAATCATTTTTTTTAGACATTGCACAATTTCCAGAACATTGCTGCTAATAGTTTCATTTAAGAATTGCACATTTTCATTGCTGCTGATATTTAAGGCTTTGTATGTTTACGTTTACACTTACATGGAAATGTGACATTTTGATCACTTTACCTTCTCCTGATTGTTGAAATGCACATTTTACAAATTGTTTTGGACGAAAGAGCTAAATGTCCTTTTGACACTTTATATTATGTTTATATTTTTTTATACTGTTACATTTTTTTAAAGTTATTGTACAAAACACTTGTTTAATTTAAATAAAGCGTACTTTTAGGGGTCACTAGCAGTGACACCATATTTTTTGCACTGCTGTAGCATTGAAGGACCAACAGCAAATATGTAAAAACAGGAATCCTTTGAAAAATTGTACATTTCTTTAAATTTTATTTCATTAAACATTCATTTGAAGCACAAAACAACGCTCTTTTTCTTTTTACTGATATGTACCAACCTGAATATTTACACCCTCGATTGCATTTGTGAATACACTAAAGAACTCCAAAGAAAGTAAGGTTGACATTTTTTTTAGTGAATAAAAAAGCCAGAAAGATTTAGTGTTGGTGCCTTGTCCGGAGTGGGACTGCAGCGGCCATATAGGTAGTCAAAGCCTCTCTTGTGCTGCTGCCACCACTACTGCACTGTGGGTTAACTGGCTGGTTGGGCTGTGGAAAATGAACTGTCCGATCACGGGCCCCTTCCAACCAGCTGCTGCTGGCATGCTCCCGTTCCTTCTGACAGAAGTTGTGCAGTGCACAGCAGGTGGCAATCATGGTTGGCATGAAAGTGAAATGCGAAATATAAATGTGAAATATAAGTCACTTCTCTTCAGCAGAACCCTCCACCTTGACTTTAACAAACCAAAAGTCATCTCCACTCCCACCCTGACTGAGATTAGGTAGCTGTTGAAAGATTCCTGCTCAGGAGTCAGCAGTGGGGAGTTTGAGTATCCCTTGATCAGCCAGTCAAGAAGTGGGTAAGCAGGGTCTCCTACAATCAGGAAATTGGTGTCTTTATCCAAAATGGTCTTGATTCCCTGTTACAGAAAAGGGAAATTACTAGTTATGGTGGACATGTTTTTGCAAGCATACATTTTAGGCTGTTCCATCAAACAAAAACAAAAAAACAAATGTTTTCTTACCTTGGGTAAGAGATGAGCCCTTTGGAAAAGATCAGAATGCCAAAGGGCATTTGCATCATGTGCGCTGCCTGGCATTTTACAGCTGATGTTCCAAAAACTGCATGGCAGGGACGAAGGAAATAGGTGAAACACATGTAACATAGCTTTATTATGCAAGAGATGTTCTTAAAAAATAAAAAAATTAGATACATATATGGTATGTAGAGAATATTTATTTTTACCAGAATTGGTCGTCAACAACAGCCTGGAGTATGTAGGATGGCCATCCTTTACGATTAACAAAGTCCTTGTAGCCGTCTGAAGGAGGAAGAATCTATAAAGCCTACAAATGCACAAAAGTTAAATGCGTTTTAGAATGCAGACAGATTGAGAATAACAAAGAGTTCTGCATGAAAATGTTATCATGGCGGCCGAATCTCCTACCCCTGGATGCATGGATTCGTCGACAGCTGGGCTGCCCACTTCCTCCGGACCATATTCAAAGGTGCACACCGTTGCATCTGTAAAATGATTCCCCATCTTGTCCATAGTAAATCAACTGGAAGAGGAGAAAAATTATTGGAGCAAAGGTCAGCTTTGTCCTCCGCATGAGAATAGAACGTGAATAGAGTTCGGTTCCCATAGATGGATCCTCAACACAGATGGTTTAAATCTGGTCCATGGCATAATTTACTGAGCTGCACACAAAAAGTCCGGTCTCTTCACACAAGGAAAGGGGGGAGGTTTGCCTATGCTCTCATAAATTTATCTAAAGGAATGCAGAAAAGGCTGAGCCTTTAGAGTCACTACACACTGAAGATTAAAACTTCAACGTAATAAGAATAAGACAGAAAACATATATTTCTTCAATTCCCTCTCTTGAGCTCACGAAGTGAGATCACAAAAAGTCATTACCACATCACTCAATAACATAACATTTCAACAGGTCCACATGACCTGACAGCTGTGGTCGCAACCCCTCACAATCTGTAACACAAAATCAATGTGATTAAATGAGCATTTCAAAGGAGGTAGGTGACCCATGAGTGTGCAAGCGAAAAACCTGTCGGAGCATTCTTTGACCTTCTTTGAGAAACTTTCAGTGAGCGGTCGGACAGGAAAATTCTTGCGACGATCTGTGCCCCTCGGCAGCCATCCCTAAGGATACTCATGCATCACCAGACCTTACCTTGGCACAATTTTGTTAATATAAGTTACATAGAACAAGAAATAAAGTAGCAAATAAAGAAAATAAGCAAATTCAAATTAAAAAGTAAAAAAGATAACACTTCATGTAAAGAAATGGAACACCTGAAATTAAGGGGGGAAATGGAGACATGTTAAGGCAGAACAAAATCACACAAGTTGATCTCACAGCCGGGGAGGTGAAAAGGGATCACTGACAGGTAACATGGCATATTGTCTGTGCTCCCGATCCCTTTCTCCCACCACCTTCTCTATGAGGCGTGTCATAAGTGATCTAATGCAGGGAATACAACAACAACCACATAGAGTGAGAATAGCTGCAAAAACTGCTACTGCAACAAGGATGGAGGAAGTCAAAGTTTTCCATGGACCAAACACTTTCATCCAGTCATCCCACATGGATATATCAACTCCCGAATGTTCCTTCATTTTCTTATTTAATGTGCGCATACCTTCAATAGCCACCCATCAGCCTGCGTATTATTGGGGATAAAAGTACAACACTGATCACCAAAAATACCACAAACACCAGATTTCTCCGCCAGTAACATATCTAATGCAATTCTGTTTTGGAATGCCATTAGGGAGGTAGCCTTTAGATAGATAGATGATTTTATTAATCCAACAATGGGGAAATTTCATTTATCTGTGGCAGCAAAAACGACATTCAGAAATAATCTAATAATATAACATCAAAAAAGGACATCACAAATGACATTCATATTAAATTATTAAAAAATATTATTAAAATTATTGTGAAAATTATTATCAAAAATGAGATTATTATTAAATAAATAAATATTTAATACAGCTGCAAAAGTGTAAAAAACATGTGGTCTGCAAAACATGTGATCAACTGTAAAAAACATGTTTTTGTTAGGAGTTATCCATATGAAAATCTCAAAGCCTGCTTTTACTTGATCAATCAATTTATACTCATTTGGGACGCCTTTAGGGACACCAAGACAGTCGATGTATGTCGGATCATTCTGGCCCATCCAACCCATTTCACGCTTGGACCATCTCCAAGTAGGCTGTTGGGTCAGCGGGGCCGCGACACCTGTCAAATCTATCGGTCGAATAAAAACGGGTAAGATCAAAGTGACCAACGCACATCGTCCGGCCGCATTCACGGGTAATCTGTCAAATATTTGATTTCCACCACACCATATCCATATGTCTGCTCGTGAGTGTGGCTGGAAGTCAGTCAGGGCTTGTGTCTCATTTACACCAATCGTCAGTAACTTTACCTATAAATCTACTACCATTTCCATAACTTAACTCGAAACATGAGAAATCTGAGGGGCAACACTTTGGTCAAAAACAGGCTTACTTTTATCACTGGGGGCCAGAGGGTAATATTGATCCAGTTTCCGACAGTCTGGGCTAAAAGGAGTTCTGTTAGTCATTAAATCAGCCACAAATTCTGCTGGAACTGCTGCGGGAACCACACGCTACAAAGGACAGTGGCCCATACACACAACAAAGTCTTCTCTTATTGAATTTGCTGCTTTTTCAACCATCAGCAACCAGTTGTTGGCTTCCCCACTGGTGCCTGTCACAATCTGGAACCAACTATCTGTGGAAGGAGTTCCTTCTATGCTTTTTACCTGTCTGGCCGGACCGAAACCTAATCTTATCCGTATGAGGGTGGTGGTGGTAGCGTTAAGGTCTGGACAGAACATAACCTGCCAACACGGATCTATTCCATTCGCCTGTGCACAGATGAGCAATCGTGAGCAAATAGTGATATATCCCTGTGTAGGGGTAGGGAAAGGTTGACCAATGGTGTTAACACGGAAGGTAAAAAACTAATCTGAAACAGTAAAGTTGGAAATTATTCTGGACCACTTTTGAGCCTGGGATGTCCACCCATAGGTCCCTTTCTATCAAAATGATTCTGCTGTGGATCTAAATATTGATCCCCATCCTCCATCCCCCAACAATCCCCGCATGTACCAGTGATAACCCCGCCACTCACTTGCCGTTCCCCAGTGGTTATGTTTAAAATTCCCCCTTGGTGTTATTATTAACACATCTATTGTCTGATTGGGATTGTAACAAAAATATAGGAATCCTAACGGGGGCGCAAGAGAGCCACACATGAGTTCTTCAGCTTCCCTGGTATAAGTCCAGACCTCATAAAACACATTTCTCTTCATTCTCTCATTACCTGATATTGGTTTTTCAGTTTTAAGAGTAGGAGTGTTGGATCTAAAACTAAACCAACACTTCTTAACTATATGTATGCTGAAAGAAAGGACGCGGACTCGAGGAATTCCTTTCACGTGGAGAGCAAAGTAAAGCTTGTACTCAGACAACACACTAGTTTCCTGTGAGTTTTGCAAAGCTCTGCTCCCACCTTTATTAGAATCTGGGCATTACCTAACATACAACATGTGATTTTCATTTCTAAAGGGTAAGGGGTACAAACATACACACACACACATATGGTTTACAAAAGTTAGGAAACCAATCTGAACATTTCTTGACATCGTCAGGAAGCTAAACAAAACATCCCTTGTGATTGTCTGTTCACCGCTGTAGATTAGGCCGATTTTTGCACATTTAAGGTGAACAGCTGTCGCCGGGTCAATACAAAATCATTTACTGCATTCCCAGGATCACGTTCCTTGCAGAAAAACAATAAACACACTTTATCTATAGATAACACAACAACACAAAAGTTCTGAGAACATATGGGATAACATATGTACAAATTTATTCTAACAAGGAGCCCTAGTGGGACCACTAAGGTCAACACCCCTTAACCCAAAGCGCAAAAAACAATAACAAAAATACAGTGAGATCCCCTATTGTCCGTTGCCCTCTCTTGGACTGGGGGAATGCCAGGGGAATTTTTAAATCTTGTGGCAAGCATGTGTACTGCAAGCGGACACCTTTGTACTGAAATGCGAATAGGTGTCTGCTACTTTCATGTAATGGAATGCAAAAGAATGCGTTTGCCAAATCAATGACAGTGAACCACACACATTGTGGGGTTAAAGTTGACAGAATGCGGTGTGGATCAGGCACAGGTAGGACTGGAGTAATGGTTGCGTCATTGACAGCCCTTAAATCATGTGCCATGCGATAAGTTTTACCATCTACTTTTAAAACCGGTCTCAAGGGAGTACATCATGGAGAATGTAAATGTTCAGTTACACTGGAGTTCCACAGCCCAGTCAGAGTTTCCTCCATCCCTTCATCTGCATCCTTGACCCAGCGGTACTGTGGTCTGAAGACCTGTGCTCCTGCAGTTACCTGAATCTCCACCGGGGGAACAGTGGAGCATGAACCCGCTCCTGTTGCTGTTGCATAGGAAACATATGTCTTGTGCCCCCACTCTTCTTGTCTTTTCTGGATCTTAAATTATATTGGAGTCTTCCTACCTGCGTCAAATCCTGATTGGTGGCAAGGACATGTGGTTGGTGTGGAGTGTATTTGTCCTCCTCCTCCTCCTCATTTCTGTCAAATTCAACTTTCATGTTTATTTTGAATCCTTCTTTGGTCACTCTCCGTAAAAAATAATTTGTAGAGGGCGCCACCTCCTTCTTGTTTTCAAATTATCCTACCGCGCAAAATTAGCTCCTAATGTAACACTGTTTTTTCGTCCGCCATTAGGTGTCCCAGGCCAAAACAGACGCAAAACCCTCCGTTTGATGAACGCTTTGTTCAAGACCGACAGGTGAACCTATTAATTTTTATTTATACTGTTTTCGTACATCACAATGTCACAGGCCAACAGACACCCCTCCGTTTTCTGAACGCTTTGTTCAAGGGCTAAAACGGGTGAACCTTATTACACTTCCGACTCCAATAACTGGGGTATGATTCGCCGCCCACTCACTCGAAATCTCCTTAATTTAATTTATTTAATATGCAGAATTCATAAAAGGTTCCTACTTACAGTACTATAAGTGAGGCCTCAGGAGACGTCGACCATTTGGAGGCGGTCCCCGACTTTTACGCCGAAATTCTCAGGGAAATACGTAAAATTCACCACAATAATCCGGTCCGGTTCGGTCCGCGTTCCCCCACTCACGTCCGGGGTCACCAAGTTTGTAGGAAAAAATCTGTTCGCTTTTCAGATCTTCCCATGTGTGTTCAAGAAATCGGGAGAGATAAAAGCAGACCAGGTTTCGACCGGATAAAGATACAAAATGTTTTATTTCCCTAACAAAAGTTTTAAAACAAATTAAAACCGATATCTGGGTTCTCAAAGATTAAGCTGCAACCTAATAAAGAATAAGATGTAAAAACATAGATTTCTTCAGTAAAAAACTGTAAATGAAGTTAAGCAATACGATTCCCTATTTTTTTTTAATGGAGCAAAAATTGTGGAAAATCCTGGAATATCTTTAAAAGTTCAAAGATTTGAAAAAAAAGTCAGAGAATGAAAATGAATAAGCAAAAAAAAACATTGTAAATAACATTGTAAACATTGTAATAGTAGAATGGCTAAAATAAGTTAAAGTTTATAGGAGTTAAGCATTAAAGCTGAAATTGTTGAAAAAAATCGCTGAACTGTTTAAAATTTGAAGATGTTTCTGAAGAAACACAATGTTTGAGAGTATCATATTGGTAAAGCTACATGTTCTAAGTTGATAGAAAATCCACTTTTTTCAAAATGGCAGCTTTTCTATTGATTTCATCTCCATAGCAACCATTTTATGTCTGGGTCGCCTGGGGATGATGAACAAATCGACGTCAGTTTCAGACTAATCGGAAAAGGAAACCTTTGGATGTCCTTAGCAGTTTATTTGCTAACCACGCCCACATTCCTTATATGTCCAGATCCAGTGAATTTCAATATGTTCAGTTCCAGCCATGGATGAAGTTTATTGCAATATTTACTTCAGATTTTGTCATAAAATGGCCACCAAACAGTAGATTGTGTTGACATCCCATAATGATTTCTAAACGTATTTTATAGTCCAAAGCCTTTTGATCATTTTAATGTTTGAACGGTGTCTCTAGCTACAAGTATGTTGAAGTTATAATGGTTGAAAGAGACAAAGGTCTGCAAGGATTCTCCATGTATTTCAATGTAGCACAAATCTTGGAAAATCCTGGAATATCTTGAAAGGTTCTAGGATTTGAAGGACCAAAAGTAATAGCTGAAAGGATTAAGCTGAAAGATCTGAACATTGTAATAGTAAACTGGTTAAAATGGGTAAAAACTGAAGTTTAAAATCGCCTCACATTTAGGCACAAAATGGCCGCCAAACCGTAGTTGGTGATGTCATCCCATAATAATTTCAAAACTTATATTGAAGTCCAAAGTCTTGTGAACAGTTTAATGTTTTAACGGTGTTTCTAGCTAAAGGCATGTTGAAGTTATAATGGTTGAAAGAAACAAAGGTTTCAAGGATTCTCCATGCACTTTAATGGAGCAAAAATCTTGGAAAAACCTGGAATATCTTGAAAAGTCGAAGGATTTGAAGGGCCAAAAGTCATAGCTGAAATAAGATGAAATAGTTGAACATTTTAATAGTTGAATGGTTGACAAATTGGAAGTGTCCGAACAGGGTCTTGAACCAGGGACCTCATGCACCATAATTTCCCTATGTATTTCTATGGGGGGAAAAATCCCAGAAAACCTGGAATATTTTAAAAAGTTGAAGGATTTGAAAAACCAAAAGTAATAGCAGGAATAATCTGAAGGAGCTGAACATTTTAAAAGTTGAATGGTTAAAATTTTGTAAAATGTTGGCATATTTTGTACTCTAACAGTAAAGTGCATGCAAATATTTTTGAGGAAAAAAATTAGTTGCTAAAGGCCAGAAGCTTTGTTTGAGGGTGCTGGTTATTTTTGATGTGTTACTTTGAGGCACTGGATTGTTTAGATCCATGTACCATTGCTGAGTAAAGAGAGTTTCAAGGTTCTACTGAGATTTGAACTCAGACTATTGGATTCACAGTCCAGCGTGCTAACCATTACACCATAGAACCCTATGTATACTCACATTTTACAGGTTAAAAATCCCAACGACGAGTATTCAGTAGATCCGGTACTAAAGGTGCTTTTTTTTTTTTTTTTATTCAACATGGTGGCCTCTTCCAGAGGTCAAATAAAACAGATCAGAGCAGAAAGCCTCTCATGCTGGACATATTTTAAAAGTTTAGCCTAGTCTGTTTAGCTTAGTCATTACCTTTTAAATTGATGCCATCTTTTATTTGGTGTAATCACAAAATGGTCAGAACCGCTCTTAGTCTGGCTCGTCACCTAGGACCTGTCTGGCATGGGAGACCCTAACAGGGCCATCTGTCCCAGACAGCTTAGGTCCTCGGATCACTCAAGCTGTCAAACCCCCCCACCACGATGATGTGGCGGTTCACGGAGGGGAAAATTTGGCCCCTTTTTTTGTAAAGGGGTTTGATCAGTCGCTATAAAATATTCCCTGATGTGAATTTATGTTAATTTAAAGTTCTTTGATTGGTTTATAAATTTTTGTATGGTCTTGTGCCTTCATGTTTATCTGATATGATTTTAAAGTAGGAACCCTCGCAGACCCTCAGGCCCTCTGATACCGATACCCTCTGGAACAGCCTCCCAGCATGCCTCAGGGCCGCAGAGACTGTTCATGTTTTTAATGGAAGGCTCAAGATCTTTTTAATCTGCTTTCAGTTGAAATTTAGGAATTTATTTGATATTTTAATCATTTATGTTCTCTTTTTACTCATTTTATGTTTAGTTTTTAGTTTAGTTTAGTTTAGTCTGTATGTATATAAGTAAATATATATATTACTGTTAAATATCTGTCTATTAATGTTTATTTATGTATTAATTTGGTTATTGATCTATTTTAATTTACATTAGTAACTCCATTGTTTTCCTCAGAGGGATCCTTCACATCAGTGACCGAACCTTGTCAGTGAACTGGTCACTGCAGTTGGATCTCCCAGGTCTGGCTCTTAATCTTAGATCTGGGGGGTCCTGTGGTAGTGTATTGTGTGCCCTGCACCCAGAAGGCGCTGACCCAGGAACCCCTGCCTCAATGCTAGCCTTGTCTGCTAATAATCTCAAACTAAAGTTGTTGTTTTTTTTCCCTTAATCAGTTTTTAGGATGAATTTAATTTGGAAATCTTGAACTATACAGTCAGTAGTTCTTGGTTGGGTGGGGGAAACTGAAGAACTCAGAGAAAAACCCACACGAGCACGCTAATGTGAGGCTGTAGCTGACCGTCACGTTAGCGTGTCGCACTTTTTTATGTTTGGCCTAATTTTGGGGAATAGTGAATAAAGTGGATGTTGGTGGAGTTTCAGTCAATTAGTGACTAATTCAGAAGGTGAAGAACAGCTACCAGTTAAACAGGGGGGCGCTTTCTGGCTCCTCTCTCTCTGTATGGGGTGGGTGGTGTGGGGCCTGGGGTGTCGGCGCCTTGGGGGACGGGAAACCTGGGCTGGGGGGACCTGGCCCTATGCTGGGGGGGGGCTGGGGGGGGGGGCTGTTTGACCACCGGGGGACAGTCTACCAGCTGTCCCCGACTTACCCCCTTCCTCATATAATCTCATATTAGGGTGAGGGGGTGGGGGGTTTAACCTGCAATGCACCTTGGGGGGAGGAGCTACTTGGGAGTGGTCCCCCTCCCATGGTTGCCGTATGGAATGGGCCCCCCCTCTCTTGGTTTTATTTGCACCTTAGACATGTAGGGCCCTTGGTATGGGGGGTGCTTGGACATCACTGCTAGCAAGCAGCAGATGTTTTCTTAGCACCCTACCTGCCAATTTTAACCGCACGTTAGACATTTAGGGCCCCTTGGTTGGGAGGGTGAGGGGACATCACTGTGAGTAATCAGGAGGATGTCCCCTCAGTGCCCCTCCCACCAATTTTAACTGCACCCCCTTAGTACACACACCCTTTACTCCTCCAAATATACATTCCAACATATACACACATACATGCACACCCTCACAAACCCACACGCATTTCACAAAGAAGGTGGGACTTTGGACCATCTGTCCCCTACCCCATCCCTGGTAGGGGGAACTGGGCCCTTGGCAACGGTGGCTGCGTCCCCTGGGTTCTGGTTTTCTGGGGCCGGCAGTGTTCTCTAAACACTAAAACAGATGTTTTCTTTTCGACAGAGTTGGACCTGACATTTATAACCTTGTCCAGTGCCGTCTCTGTGGAATGATGTGATCTAAAACCAGATTGAAATTTTTCCAAAATATTATTTTTATTAATAAAATCATTTAGTTCAATAAAAAGTAGTTTTTCTAAAATCCCACTTAAAAATGGCAGGTTTGACACTGGTCGGTAATTATCTAGATTCAAAACATCTAAACCACTGTTCTTCAGAGTGGGTCCCACCGTAGCAGTCTTTAAGGATCTGGGGAAGATCCCAGACTGAAGAGAGCGGTTAACGATATTCAGGAGTTACTCCTCACATGAGGAACACACTGACTTAAAAAGAGAGGTGGGGATGGGATCCAGAGAACAGGTTTTACTTTTAAGTTGGGAAATCACTTTCCGAAGATTTGTAGCATCATCAAGGATAAAAACCCCTAGTGTGTTCTCAGAAGGCCAACAGAATACAACAAACTGAACTGTTAGTGGTTGTTGGGTGATATTAAATCTAATATTATTAAATCTGATATTATTTATCTTATCAGAACATCACTTTGTTTATTTTTTAATTTTTTTGTGTGAATCATGGATATTATTTGGTCAAAAATGCTTAATAGCTCTAAAGATACTAAAGCTTATATAATACAGTTCAGACATAATCTTTGTTGTAGTAGGACAAAGGATCATTTTCTCTTGAGATTTTGCTGATTTGGCTCCCTCGTGTCCTTTTTACCATGAAGATTGAGATCTGAAGACTGCTAAAATTACATGTTTTTAAATCTGTTTCAAAAATGAACTTAAAACTCGACTGGAGTAAAATGTGAGTTTATGGATACCTGAGTTGATCAGATTTGATTTTTATTCTTTATTTTAAATTTCAGTTATATTTTTTCTGTGTTTAGCTCCTAAAATTGACTTTCTTTTTGGCCTTGTAATTTTGGTTCATATGTAAAATGAAACAAAATTAAAAGTTTTTTTAATGGAAATAGCATCTTCTGGGAACAGTGGCTATCTACACAGAAATATTGGCATTAAGCTTGCATCTGTTTATAGTTGTCAAAGAAACAAGTTTTAAAGTGTTTTACATGATAAAGGGAAGAACTGCAGGAAAAGACATGTTTTTAGGCTGAAAACAATGAAAATCTCATAGAGATTTATTGATTAACTCAAGGGGATGTTTGCCTTTTCAAACCAGATGGTGGCGCCTTCTTACCTCACATCCCAACTGTGACAAACCCTCTTACATATTTACATTTTATACACTGATCTCTATGCATATTTGTTTGTATCATTTAAAACATGATCATTATCATTTAAACTACTATTTCCAGCTCTTAGTCATGGGAAGAATTAAATTCTTTATTTTAATGACTTTTAGGTTCTCCATATTTTTCCACCAAAGCAGTTTCTGGAGAACCGAGCAACACAGAAGCTTTTGTTTGTTTGTTTCAGTTGTTGAAACAAACAAACATAATTTTATACAGAGTTGGAAGCAATGAACATAATGCAGTCAGATCACCTTAAGGCAGGCAACTTTAGAGACACCTTTAGAGATGCATTTGCCTGCTTTCCGTTCTATTGTTCAAAGATTTAGTTGTGATCTAGAATCTCTGCTCAGGTGGTTTTGGGTTCACTTTGCATTCTGCTGAACCTCACAGAAAAGCAGCTCCTGCCCCAAGAACACCCCAGTTCTGCTGACTCAGCAAACCTCAGGCCATCCTCTGTTCCCAGGAACCAAGGAAGGAAGGGGTTCTGTTAAATTTCAATTAAGAAGCTCCTGAAACTGCATTTCATTTGGTAAGTTACACATTTTTAATTACAATTTCAGAATGACCATCAGCTTTTCACCGGGCGCTTTCAAACTTTCACAAATTGCATCTGTATGCAGTTCACTTTTAGAGTGGGTGAGCTGCAGGTGGACTCACTCAAAAACACAAATCCAACAGAGACTTTATGATGGGGTGATGCTTCTTACCTTTAGGACTCACATAGTGACAGATTATTTTGAGTATTTTCACCAAAAAATATTTAGAGGAACATTCGTTTGAAGAGGTGTTTGGATCTAAAGTTTGACAGAGTTGTGGAGTGTTTGCAGTGCTGAGGCAGCTGGGTGTTGCGTAACACTGCAGCTCCCTGACTACACAATGCAGTAAATGCGACTATCTTCCATTACGGGCGTGGCGTAGTTTTTTTTTTCTCCTTTCACCTTCCAATTGAAGCCCTGCTGACATGCAGCTGCAGGGCTGCAGCACATCTTCAGGTTTTGATCATCATGAGTGAAGTTCACTGCTGCACTGGGGATGCTGGCCCTCAGTGAGGCTCAGATTAGACTCCACTGTGGGGACAGAGAGAGTCTCCCTGCTGACGGGGCTCAGGTCTGATTCCACACACAGTTCACATCATTTTTAACAGATGTTAAAGCTATCATAAGCAGGTTTGGACAGCATGACCTTGAACATTTAAAAAAAAAAAAATTCAAACTAGAGGCAATGTGAACAGATGAACTGCACGTGGAAAGTCACAAGGTCAACACACAGAACACAATAACAAAAAATTCCCTTAGCTTTACAAGGAAAAAAACGAGAAGTATCCAAACCACTGATGTTTTTTTGAAGATGCTGAGGGAAATGAAAAAGCTAAAACATTTGAAAAATAATAAATTTACCTGCTGTTGATTAAATGATAGAAAATATATAAAGGTAATTGACCACATGGTATTACTAGGCAGTAGGAACGTATAAAAGTTCAAAATGAAATTAATACCAGTGCAAAAATTGTCACAAATTGTCTTCCTCCACCCATCGGGTCATGGGGGCAGCAGTCTAAGAAGAGATGCCCAGACTTCCCTTGCCCCAGCCACTTTCTCCAGTTCCTCTGGGGGGACCCCGAGGCGTTCCCAGGCCAGCCGAGAGACATAGTCTTTCCAACGTGTCCTGGGTCTTCCCCGGGGCCTCCGCCCAGTGTGACATGCCCGGAACACCTCTCCAGGGAGGCATCCGGACTAGATGCCCAAGCCACCTCAACTGGCTCCTTTAGATGTGGAGGAGAAGCGGTTCTACTCTGATGATGAAGCCAACATGACAACATCATCTGCAAAGAGCAGAGAAGAAATCCTGTGGCCCCCAAACCAGACCCCCTCCGCCCCCTGGCTGCACCTAGAAATTCTGTCCATAAAAACTATGAACAGAACCAGTGAAAAAAGGGCAGCCCTGCCGGAGTCCAACGTGCACCGGGAACAGGTCTGACTTACTGCCGGCTCTGCGAACCAAACTCTTACTCCGATCATACAGAGACTGGACAGCCCTCAGTAAGGCTCCCCGGACCCCATACTCCCAGAGCACCCTCCACAGGATACCACGGTGGACGCGGTCGAACACCTTCTCCAAATCCACAAAACACATATGGACTGGATGAGCGAACTCCCACAATCCCTCCAGCACCCTAAAGAGGGTGTAGAGCTGGTCCACTGTTCCATGACCAGGACGGAAACCGCACTGTTGTTCTTGAATCTGAGGTTCGACTATCAGTCAAACTCTCCTTTCCAGTGCCCTGGCATAGACTTTCCCAGGGAGGCTGAGGAGTGTAATTCCCCTGTAGTTGGAACACACCCTCTGGTCCCCCTTCTTAAAGAGGGGAACCACCACCCCTGTCTGCCAGTCCAGTGGTGCAGTTCCCGACTGCCACGCGATGCTGCAGAGATGCGTCAGCCAAGACACTCCCACAGCATCCAGGGACTTGAGGTACTCAGGGCGGACTTCATCCACTCCGGGAGCCTTGCCACAGAGGAGCTTGTTGACTACCTCACTGACTTCAGTTTTGGTAATAGACAGCCTCACCCTAAAGTCCTCCTTCTCTACGTCTTCAAAAGAAGCGTGTCAGTGGGATTGAGGAGATCCCCGAAGTATTCCTTCCACAATGTCCCCAGTCGAAGTCATAGCCCCCCACCTGCACTGAAAACGGTGCCTGTAGAGAACTGCTTTTCCCTCCTGAGGCGACGGATGGTTTGCCAGAATTTCTTCGAGGCCAACTGATAGTCCTTCTCTATTGCCTCACCAAACTCCTCCCAGAACAGAGTTTTTGCATCCGCAACAGTCCGGGGCGCAGCTCACTTAGACTGCCGATACCTGTCAGCTGCCTCTGGAGTCCTGCAAACCAGCCAGTCCTGGTAAGACTTTCGTCCGCTTGACGGCATCACTTATTTCTGGTGTCCACCACCGGGTTCGGGGGTTACCGCTGTGACAGGCACCAGAGACCTTGCGACCACAGCTCCGAGCAGCAGCAGAGACAATGGAAGTGGAAAACATGGTCCACTCGGACTCGGTGTCTCCAACCTCCCTTTGTACCTGTTTAAAGTTCTCCCAGATGTGGGAGTTAGAACCCCCTGATGAAAGGATAGAACAAGGACCCGATTACGTCGCCCGGATTGGCGTCACCGGGGCCCCACTCTGGAGCCAGGCCCGGGGTTGGGGCTCGCAGGCCAGCGCCTGGTGACTGGGGCTCTTCCCACGGGTCCTGGTTGGGCTCAGCCCGAAGGAGCGATCTAGGATCACTCTCCCATGGGCCCACCACCCGTGCAATGTGGTTTGGGTGGCAGTCTAGGGCGGGTGCCTCAGCGCCCCAAACCCCGGTCATGGAACTTGGCGTTTGAACTGTTTTAAGAACAAAAAATGATGAATATTAGAGTAAAATTAAACAAAGATGAATTATTACAAAGACATAGCTGAGGTAGTTTTTAAACCATTGATTCTAGTATAGAAAATCAATGCTGAAATATTAAAAGGTAGAATCCTATATTTGCGTGAAAGACTCAGTCTCTTTAAAAGAAGTTACATTTCTAAAAATACAAGAACACGTTTACATTAAAAATACATCCAAAAACAAGACAACAGGACCAAACACCAGGAAGAATTCACAAAAAAATACACATTTATATTCTTGTTGTTTGAAATGATTTTTAATTGCTGGTTCTTTTTTGCCAGCAGAGTTTGACATTTGAATGGTTTCAGTCTTAGAGGGAGAAAAGAAGTAATGAAATAGAAAAGTAACCAAACCAGTTACACGTCTATATCTGTTGCTTACATTTTTTTAGTTTTGATGCATCTGCAAAAACAGCTTGAACCGCATCCCGACAGGAGCTGTTCAGCTTTACCAAAACCCCGAATGTCAAGACGGAGTTCTGCCCTTCTCGTCCCCGTTTCTCCGCCCATCTGCAGCCTTTGTTCTTTTTTCTCTCTCTGCTCCTCTGTGGAAGTCAGTTCACCTCACGTGAGAAAAACAGTAAGGCAGAGAAATGTCTGGCCTCACACCTGACTGTTGATTGGTTCACTTCTCTGTGTGTGTGTGTTGGTGTGTGTGTGTGTGTGTGTGTGTGTGTGTGTGTGTGTGTGTGTGGGCGCGCATGTGTGGATACAGGGTGTGGTTTCCCCCTCAGAGACAGTTTGTTGCAGCAGAAGACAAGAAGGAAAAGCTACACTGATTCCTAAAAGTCCTGCTGCTTTTTTTACTTGATAATCAAGATAATACATGAGTATATTACGATATAAATAATAAGGGGGTGCTTGCATTTTCCATGTATATGTACGTATATAGTTTTTTTTTAAAGAAAGCTGACGGAGACCCCTCTGACATGAGAATGGAAGCACCGCAGCCTTTGATGTACGCTGTTAAAGCAGCAGACCCTCATCAGCTGATTCGCTGCGGTGAAGGACAGGAGTGGCTGGATGTGGCAGTCAGAACCGGCATGATGAGCTGGTGAGGTGCTGGTTCTGATCAAGATGGAGGGACGGTTTGGTTTTAGCCTGCAGGTTTGCCGCAGCAGCTTCTGCTTCTGGCTGAGAGGAGCCCAGTCTGTGAGCGCTGGGATGCTGAGTGGGGCGTGGCACCTTCCTTTTTTCTCACTTTATGTTCATGCACACGTGTCCACGGCAGCTTTGCACCTGCTGTGTGGGAACAGGAAGAGGAAAATGATTGTCTGAAGCTGGAAAATGCATCAAACACTTGAGAAGTGAACCTTTCAGTTTCTCAAAGTGTAGATGAAAAATGGTCTGTATCTTTGAGGGAAAATGTTTCCCTGTCAGCTGAAGTGGTCCAGAAAGGCTGCCAGGATCCCCGCTGAGATGCAGGAGTAAATAATTCATGAGGTGTGGCTCTCAGAAGAGGAGAAACTGCCCTGAAAGGAACGGAGGGAGGGAGGAGGATGGGAGGCAGATTGGCGGGTTGGAGAGAGGGAGGGATGGGGCAGAGGAGAGGTTGGTACTGCAAAGTCACAGGAGGTGAGGGTTAAGAGGAGGGGAGTCGCAAAAATGCAAGGGGACATATGGGGAAGGAGGGGTGAGATGACAAGTGAGGAACTGAAAATGCAAACGAAGAAGAGTGAAAAGAGTAAAGATCAGCCTCAGAAAAACCTGTATATATCTTTCTGTCCAGCATTATCTTGCAGAGGCTGCAAGTCTTTTGCCCTCTCAGTTACTGTTTTTTGCCTGAAAGTCCTTTGCTCATCTGAGCAGAATAATGGCGGGAGGCAGGAGGGGTCACCACAGAGCTCCACTTTTGCACTTTGTGAGAAATAAAGTTTGGCTAGTCTGCATTATTCAGCACAGACCGAAGAAACTAACCAGGGATGCCAGGACAGATGGATTTGAAGCAGCTTTCGGAGTTACAATTGTGGTTCAGGTAATTTGTCCAAAACAAGGTTTCTCTCTGGAAAAAGAGCAAAATTTCCTTAATTTTTCACATTAGTGAATTCCAGCGTTGATGTCTGTCTCTTGGCTTGACACGTTCTCTAGTTTTGTATTCAATCCCTTAGACGTTTCCTTTTAAAAGGGCTCAACATCCCTCTCCAAGCTAACAGAAAAGCTGTAGCATCAAGCTCCTCCACGTGTCTCTAAGGACTTTTGCTCAGCATCACAACTCAGGTAAACCTGTGAAAATCAGCTGCTAGGAATTAATCTGTCAACTGAAATCCATTTGTTCTGATAGTCTGTTTTTTTTTTTAAATTAAAGAACTATATATTGTATTATCTATCTACATATTAAACAGGAGCATATATTTAATATTTTATTTTAAAATGAATCATATAATGTGATTTCATTATGTAAACAATATATACACATTATGTTGAGCACATACTGTGTTACATCTGCTTTCCTGATCATTTTAAAATAAAAAACTGAACATATATATAAACAAAATGGCAATACTTAAGTTTACACATTTTAACATCTTACCTTCCTGGATACCTTCCAGGATTTTTGTTAATTATTTATTAATTTATTTAGTTTTTTATTCATTTTATTTTTTCTGCATTTGGCTTTGAAACAAGATGTTGCAACATCACATATAAATTTGGGCCCAGATGCCACCAGATGCTGAAGCAGAGTAAGGTCCCCTTTCAGCCCGGCTTGACCTGCTTTCTATTGTTCATATAAAATTAAAAAAGAAACAGGGAAAAAAAAAAGACTTTAACTAGTTTTCTGGATTATATGCACCATATTTTAATTATTTTACAGTTGTGCATATTTAAATATCATACAATATTTTAGTTAATGTGAATTTGCTGTTAAATTTCGTACATACCACATGTGTCAATTGCCTTTTTGTAAACCAAAATCATCAATCTTTTTCTTCACAGCAAAAGAAAATGGAGGTTTTTCTATGAAGTTACTTATTGGTCGAGCTGATTTAAAACAATTTTTTTGACATGGTTTGGTTTTGGCATGGTTTTCTCATGCTTTGTTCTCGCAGGTTAGCAGTTACTTCTTCCTGAGTCGGTCACAGCTGCCTGCAACCACTAGTTAAGTCTGTTTTTAAAGAGATGTCTTTTTGTGTTCTGCTCCAAGTTTGTCTTTCTTGGAACATTAAATGTTTTGGATAATGGAGAAACCAAAGCTTTCTGAACCACTGAACCAAAATGAATCAAATTGTATTGAAATAGTTCAGAGTTGTGAAGCATTTGACAAACTGACATATATTGACCAGACTAGAAAAGTGCATCAGAATGAAACAAAAAAGACGCAGCATGTCATGAAAGAGTGTGTTAAGTCATGTGTTCTTTCATAAATAATTATAATGTGGTTGTCACTTAGTAACATTTCATGTATAGTATAAAGCAAATACTGTTTGTTTGCAAGATTAGTTTAAAAAATAAAATATCGTTAAAATACCACATTTCATAAAAAGAAACAACAGTGAAATTCTTGAGCTATGCTACATGAATATTTAGGCATATCTGTCCTGAATGTGTGGATAAATGTTTTTATGTTAAAAAATGTTAGGATTGTAAATGTCAATGTCTGAACGCAAATTTCAGTAAATGAAATTTTCTACCAAACTGACTAAATTTTTTTCCCCTGTTTATAAATTAATGTGACCACAGCTCATCTAGTGAAGCTCATATAGTGATGGGAATTCTGGCTTTTCTCATTGAGAACAGGTTCTTCTGGCTCGGCTCACTAAGAGCCAATTCTGTGCTCCAAATCAGCTCTTCAGATTGTTTTGTTGTTTTAAATTATTTAATATCAATAAAAATGTAATATCATGCACAAAATGAATTGTTAATATTAAAAAACATGTTTTTCTTAATATGTTTTATATAAAATGCTTTTATTAGTTGCCTGCTGATAAAATGTAAAGATAAAACAAATTAAAATACAAAAAACTACAATTAAATTTACATAGTTAAAAAATCTGTTTTATTTTTTATCAAATTTAAAAAAAAACAACACAAAACACTGCAACATAAAATATAAATTAAAATATGCAAAAAGATTTGAATAAATCTCGGTTGGCAAGTTTCTCAGCTTCAGTCAGTAATGATCTGCTGTGGTTTTAAGATTCTCTCAGTTCTCAGGTGCAGGTTAGTTTATGAGTCAGTTCTAGATTAAATTAAGGGGAAATGGTTCCAGGTTTTACTTCTTTTCCTGGTGTTACATATTTTTTTCCACTTTATCTTTCTGTGTTGTTGTTTCTTCTTGTTACACTTGTCTGTCTGTCTCTTTTCCTCATGTGGCTACTGAGAGTGGAGGAAGCGTGCAGCTTATAGAAAAAAAAGATATATATATCTGCGACCGACTCATCATTACTCTCTGAACAAAGGAATAGTCCCAAGTGGGCAGAAATTGTGGGCCCCAGATGGGTTTGTCTGCAGTTTCCACTGTGGCCCCACCTGTGTTTGCCCACATTGGCTTAGTGCTCAGTGCTGTCCACCAGGCAGCTGGCTAGCGCCGCCCGGACGCTGTACCGCCTGGTCGACAGCACAGTTGTCCACCGGGCAGCTGTTTTATAATTGGTACGGAGCATATCTAGTATTGCTTAATGTTAAATGACTTTCCATTGAAATGATGAACATACATCATCATCCAATCATCCATGTCCCATAGTACCAATTATCTGTTAAAAAGAAAAAAAAACATTCTGGAAAAAGAATGTATTCTCCAGAAATCAAAAGGAAAGGTTAAAAATGAAACCAAAGAAGAAACAATGAAAGGCAAGTACTATGGGACATCACTGATCGGATGATCGAAAAACCAAATGTATGATCAAAAGTATCTATTCCAGTTGTTTCATTTTGTGAATTTTCATTTTTATTTCTGGAAATCGCTTTCCCATAGAAAAATATTCATGAACATTTTGGCCAAACAGGGTCACCAGGTGGTCTACAATCTTAATGTTTCAAGAGGGCCACATGCGTACCTATACAGTTTTGCCTATTTGTTTTCCTGGAGACAGCCTGTGTCCACCAGTAAGGGCAGTTGTGACTTAGGCTGTTGATTTATTTCAAGCATTGTAGTCAAAGCAATAAAGAATTTACACATATTTATCAAACTCATTACAGACAAAAACGTCACTTAAATCATATATGCTTAATTAAATACAGTGATTATTAACTGAGGTATAAGTAGAGTTTGATTTATTGCTTGAAAAGGAGTGGGAAGAAGCAAGCTTACATAATCCCACCCCTACTCAGTGGGAAATGAAGTGGTTCTCAGAGTAAAGAGAATCGGAGAGGACTGCTTGCATCTTAGCTCCATCTTTCCCTTTGGTAAAGTTCCATTTAATGGTTGGTGGATCTTCTCTGACTGATTAGGACAGTTTTCATTTGAAGTAATATGGTTTTCACTCATGCCTTTGTTGTTCCTCCACCAGGGCTTCACAGTCTAGCTCCTCAAACATGTTTTTTGTTGGATATACCAAAATGTCACATTCAAGAACCAGGAGAGTGTCTTTTCCAGCTGGATGCTGTGAACTCTTTGTCTGAAGAAAGGCAGATGACACACCCTGAGCTGATAGAGCAGCTCCAACTGGGAGAGTGAACGATAGCCACCTTGATCAAGGGGCACTTCGGATGGAAGTCATTCTTCAAAGGTCAGAGAACCAAAAAAGTGGCGTTCCAGTGTGGAGCCACTTCCATCTGTGCATGTGTCCCTTGATCTTAATGAAGTCGGTGTAAAACAGTTTCATATCACAGCCCCTCCCTGCTCTCAGCTCCCTCCCACGCTCTCTGCCTCAGCCGACATCTAACAGCCAGTTAGGCAGCACGCTGCAGGTCCCTCATGCTCCAAGATTAACATGGCTGTGTCTTCATCGCTATGAATAATGCACATCACATCTAACAGGAATGAAACTCCCACCAACACCATCCTGGATTTCTCCTGAAAGCAACCGAACAAAGTCCAGCTCTGCTTGAGTTTGAAGAAGCTTCTGCTTCACGTGAGAAAAACGTTCTTTGTTCACAAAGCTTTTTGAAGACTCACACACTGGCGGCTGCTGTGCTGGTGAGATGATTGTTAAAGGTCAGTCATTTCTTCTTCAACCTGTAAGACAGTGTCCACAGTCAAAAATGGGGAAATCGTAGTGACAGTAATTTGCATTATTTTCCAAATGCCAGTATTAGCTTTTTCACATTGGATCTGAGTTGTGCAACTGGATAAAGAAATACTGACTGTTTCCAAACCCAATAGGATTTGTGAGGACAATGGCATTCTCTTTAGGCTGCCATGTTTGGAATTTTCCTCTGAGGACATCCAGGACAACAGATGGGCTGATAAAGGTCCCACTCAGAGGGACAATTCCACAATACCTGTCAGGTCTGAGTCTCAATAAGGAGCTCTGTGAGGATCAAAGACACTCATTTTCATTTTTTTAACACTCATTTTCCAGACAGACACACATCGAAGGCTGACCCTTTGTTCTCCAAGAGGTGTGTGACCAAAAGGCTAGGGTGGGGGTGAGCCAGGTCTCTTTTTGTTGCCATCGCATGATGTCATCAGACTGCAGCAGGGGGGGGCATGGTTTTGGCTGCGTCCTTGACCAACCTCTGTTGCATGGAATGACAGCAAGCTGCTAAAGTCGGAAAGGTCCAACTGCGTCAGAGGTGTGCTTTCTCAAAAAGGTTTTTAACAAACCATTTTCCTTTCCTTCCTCTCTTTTCCTTACTAATAGACAAGTCTCCACCCCTTTGAGGCCAGATGTCTTATGCTTGGTTGAAATTCTCCTAACAGGTTTTATAATTCAAAGATGGTCGCACCTGTCTGTCTGCTAACACAAGCGTTTCAGCTTCTCATACAGATTTAGGTGAATGTTTCCAGTTTTATAAATGGTGCAAACATCTTTAGATAAAACTGTCAATCCAATGGAAAATAACATCACAAAGCAACTGTCTGCCATCTTATGTCCATTCACAGAGGAACAGTGGGAATGACCAGCACTACACAGCTTTTTGAAAGTACAGAGAAATACAGAGAACACCAGGTAACCACAGCTCTGGTTACATCGTTTGGATGTTATGTCTAAACGGCCTACACCTAACTCCCATTCATCCATCCATCTTGTCACTCTTTTCAGTGTCATATGGCTGTCGGAGCCTGTTCCGGCTACTGTTGGGCAAAGACGGGCTACATGCCGGAAAGGTCGTCGCTGGTTACAGGACCCGGAACTGTGATTAAACACAGAACTCTAAATACAAACGGAGACTTAGCAGTTTTTTCAGAAGGCTCACAGTCACTTATTAGAAAGCTTTGGAATGGAGGTTCACTCTTAATTTCAAATTTAAAGTTGCACAAACAAAAAAGCCTTCACACGCGCACACACACTGTCACACAAATGACAAAAGAGAGGAAAGGTCATAGGGAAACGATTCTCATAGGTAATAACTGCAAGTGAAAAACAAAATAAACACATCCAGACTCATGTTTAGATGTTTAGAAATCCAGTTTCTGCTCAGGAATTAAAAAAAGCCTCCCTGAAACTTTGCTTGGGTTTTTGCCCAGCAACAGGAAGCTCTGTGCTGAAACAAGCAATACCTTAAAATCAGGCATCAATAAAACAAACACATTAGAATCAATTATATGATCAGTCCTAAACAATGCATATGTGTCTGTGAAATAAAGGGAATGGTCCAGGAAACTTGCTCGATTGTAGCTGTGTGTACACCATTGACTGTATAAGATAACTGGACTTAGTGTGACGTCATCCACGGAAAATTACTTGCTTCTGGCCCTAATGAAACAAAGTCAATTCAATCGCTATTGCTTTGTTAAAACCAGACGAAGTCAGTAAGCAGTGAGTGATCCAAGACTGTCTGAGTCTCGGATCACCAAAGGTCCCCCATTGGTGACTCTGTTTCCAGGCAAGAGCGCTAACCGTACAGCCCTGTCTGTCTGTCATTCACAGTAAATGAGAACTGGACTTAACAACCCCTCCCCCCTCACGTTCCAAATACAAAGCACCCGCTAGTCCCAAAAAGCAGAAATCCTATAGACTTCTATTGACCCTTGTGCTATCTTAGATGACCCCACCCTTACATTGACGTGTTCTCCCTACCATGACAAAGGTGGATAAAGGTGGAAAGATTTCATGTAATCCATGGACACCAGTGAGGATCAACAATCATTGAAGAAAAAAGGTTCAGAGCACTGTTTAGTGGGTCTAGATGACCCAACGTTAAAGTGCCTAGGATAGCACAAGGGTTAAGAAAAAAACAGCTATTAGTCAGTCATGATGTTAGACAAAATAATTCTTTCGGTGATACCTTTTTATGAACATGTTCTTGCTAATCCTATTTCTTTTAATGATATTTTTGCTTTATCGCAAGTTATTCAAGTAATAAACTGACAAACCAGATGCCACAAAGGGTGACTGAATGGACTTTATTTTGTCGGAACCAGAAGCAAGGCATTTTCTGTGGGCGTCCATCCAGTTATATTATACGGTCAATAGTCTGAGTCAACGTTTCTATGGCAACCACTCCTTCCAATCAGGAGTGAGCTTGATGGAAATCCACACCCCTACCACTGAAAGCGTCTTGGGAAAATCTGCCAATCTAATCAAACATTTGACCTGACACCTCATACTTTTATTGAAGCAACGAATTGACTGATTTATAACTTGAATACCTTTCACTACAGAAAAAAAAAATAGGGAAAAAAAATTAAGATGAGCAAAAACATGTTAAAAAAAGATGTAGCAGAGCAAGAATGGTTATTTTGACAAATATAATGATTGAGGAATAGCTGTTTAATTCTTTTGGAAATCAATGGGAATTTGGTCACTTGGGACCAGCGGGTACTTACTATTTGAAAGGTGAGTCCAGTTCTCCTATACAATCAATGGTGTACACCCATCCAACTTGCAGATACATGCTATTTTAAACGGACACAAACAATGTTAGGATTAAACTTTTATGAGAATTTTTCCTTTTTTATCTGCACAGAATCTGTGAGATCAAATCTGTAAATATTTTCTAATTAAAAACTGCCTTAATGATTGGCTCTGCAATGACTGTGTGTCTTTATTATACTTCTGCTACCTTGTCACATGCACACTCAGTTTCAGACATGTGCATGCACATACAGTACAAAACCCTCTGCATTGAGTATGGTGCTTTTCTGCCTTCCCTCCACTATGGGAGATAAATATTTAAAAACTTAACTCGCCTTCAGTGCGGACTCTTACGGTTTGAAATGTGTTCATGTGGCGATAATGGAAAGCTTGAGGTGTTTTCCAGCCGATCAATAGCTGTTCACAAGCTCACAGGGACACAGTATCTCAGGCTGCAGGCAGACTGCCAGCGGGCGGGAAATGACTCCAGTCAGCACTTTAGAAGACGTGCATGTGCCGAGGACAAACATGTGCACACACATTCCTGAAGTATTTGTGATGCTGATGAGGAGGACAAAGCAAGGCCTGCACAGGTGCTGCCCCTTAATGGCTTAAAGATTTGAGAAATTTCAGGTGAACCTGCAAAGAGCATGTATGGATTTAAGCAGCAGACCAGAGGCGGTAACAAGAAAATGAATAATCTGTGGCCTGCAGACTTAGATATGCTTGGATTCTCATAAGGAGCCTATCAAATGTGGCCTTTAATCACAGAGAAGAGCAGTGGCACAATAATTCATGTCGTGAGTCAGAACCACCTCTGCCTCAGAGAGGCAATGGATTTATTAAAATAGTCATTTGTGTGACATTTGTGTCTCTGATTAAAGCAAAACCTTTGTGGCGGCTAGTTATGCACACACGGACATCTTGGGAACATCAGCGCCATATTAGTCCTCCAGTATAACCTCTGAGTGATCAGGTTCTGAAGGATATCCTGTAATCGCCCAGCAGTAGGAGAGTGGCAGTTCACAGCTGAGCTTTATGCCATTTCTGCAGCATTCAAGGATAAAATGACTGTTGTGACTCATGGGAGACAGCTGAGGAAGGCAGTGTTGTTTATCCCCACCAACCTGACCACACTAAGACCAGCATGGCGGGGGGGGGGGGGGGGGGGGGGGGGGGGGGGGGGGGGGGGTATGAGAGCAGCCAGGAAAAGCAAATCTGGCGGCAGGACAAACGGGCCAAATGGATGACCGAACATCAAATATTTGTTTCAAACAAATATTGTAATACTGTACATCCTCTCAGCGCACAATCTCCAACAAGAATGAGTCATTTCAATTAAACACCTTTTAAAAAAAAAGATTTTCAGGATTTACCTTGTTCTGTATTTTCCGTGATCACAATACAGTTGAAACATTAAGGCCTTCAGAAATGAAGAATATTCCTCAAATCTCCACATGGCACAAAGGAATCCACAAGCAAGTCCCCCATACTTAGTTCTGCCCAACAACAATGTTCCAAAAAGGGGGTGAGACAAAGTAAAATTGGATTTTGTCAAGTTCATCTATCTGACAATCAAAGACCCCCCTAGTTGTGTTCAAATGTGAGCTCTAGCATCAAATTAACTAAATTAAACAGCAAACTCAAAAAAGCCTTTTGAAACCAATGGGTGTGCACTTTTAGTATAACTTCTGAACATGGGACTTATGGGGAAACAGTTTTCCTTCTGAATTCAGACTCTAGTCGTCATTTGACAAAGCAAGCTGAGTGTTGGAGCTCAAGTTAAACATTTGTTCTCTCTCTCTCTGTTTACAAACTCTCAACTGGACTCCCAACTGGGAATTGAACCTTCTTTGCAGAAAGCATTCATTTGGAACCTGAGCCTACTGATGAAAATTAGACAGAGAGACTCAAAAAGATTTGGCTAAAATTGAAATATACCAAATTATAAATCAGCCCTCAATGCTTTAGTGTTCAGAATTGGAACAAGAAAAGGATTGCGTGATGGATTATTTTTAGTGGTCTCTGCTCTGCCTGCTTGTTGTTATCTTGTGGCTCTTCTAATAAAGTTTTATTGATTTGGCTTTAAATGAAACAGATTAAAGGAAGAAGCTGCTAAACCCTGAGCACACCTCTCCTTTTGAGCAGTTTTCGGACAGACCTGAATGTGTTTTGCATTTTGATGATCGTCTGTGTTTGTCCTTGGGGTGTCATTGTATTTCTTGAAATAAGAAAAGCAGACAAATTTGTGCATTGAGGGCTGTGGGTGGTCTCTTAATGTGGACAAAAAATCTATTCTTCTCCTAATTGTCCAATGAAGGTTCATCCTTTCTAAGTAATAGTTTGTTGCAGCAGACAAATGAGCTGTGAGAGGTCGTCAGCTGAGTGCAGCAGATAGCATCTCACCCCCACCTCAGAGGTGTCCAGCCGCCCTGCACACGTCTGCATGTTTGATATCTGTATGCTCTGAGGAGCGTGGGGGTCATTCATCAATAGAGGCCTCTGGAGGCAGAAAATCTTTACTGTTTTTTTGTGGGGGTAGGACTGTGAACCACGTTTTATACCCTGAAAGAGAGCAGACAAGAAGTGGGAGGGGGGACACATTAGACTGACACATGCTAATCAATGTAAACTAAAAGAATACCACAGTTTATGAGTGAAGGTAGTGCAGACAATATTTAACTTCTTGTACAGAAAATAAAACGGAAGAAAATAATTTTCTGATGAAGAAGATATTTGTGTTAATACCCGCTACCGGCTTATCATCCTGGAGATGCTCTTTATTCTGCATGGCAGAAAAGTCTCAAAACCACAGACATGCTACAGAACTCCAGCAGAACTGCAACAGAAGTCCAGCAGAACTGTAGCAGCCTTCCAATACAACTTTAGCAGAATTTTACTAAAACCTCATCAGAATGACTGCAGCAGAACAGGTGCCTGCTCACCTTTGTAATGTTTGTATTTGCCCAGGAATGTTGTATACTGAACATGTGTTTGTCTTGTATGCATATAAGTACTGTATGTGCGTGTGCATCTGTATTTTGTACTTCAGTATGTACATATGTGAAGGTTTTTGCAAACAGATACAGTACATACCAAAAGTTTGGACACCACTTCCAATTCATTTGAAGGTGAGTCTGTACTGTATGTTTGTAGTTATTCGGTGTATGGATAAGTTTTTCTTTGGACACCACTTTGATAAACATCGGTAACGCTTCATAATAAGAGTTCTTAATAAACCATTTACAAACATTAACAAGCACTGTTAATGTTTTATTAAGCTGCTTATAAGTACATTAATTAGCATTTGTAATATCTTACAACTGACTTACAAGTTTAAATAAGCTGTTTATAAAAACAGTGCTTGTTGATGTTTTATAAATGGTTTATTAAGGACTCTTATCATAAAGGGTAACGCTTTATTATAAGAGTCCTTAATAAACCATTTATAAGATATTAACAAGCACTACTAATTTTTTATTAAGGCGCTTATAAGTACATTAATTAGCATTTGTAAATGTCTTACAACTGACTTACAAGTTTAAATACGCTTGTTATAAATACATAAAACTTTTCCAACTACTAAAGGCCCGTACACACCAGGACGAATTTCACCAGCGATATTCGCCGACATTTAACGCCTTGTGACTAAACAAAGGGCACCAATGTGAGTGTGCACACCGACGCGAGAAAACGCCACGCGTCAAAGCGTCACTTTTTAAAAAAACGCCTCGGGTTCGTTTTTTTGATTTGACGCATCGCGTCGAAAACTATACGACCAATGAGAATGGCGCAATGGCACACGTGTCTGGAGCTTCTGAAGTTACAGTAAAACACAACTTGGGGGCGCTTAAACACAAAACTGCCTTTCTGAGCACATATACCAGCGAAAAAGATAGACTCCAAGTAGCGTCTACACTGCCGCGAAGAAATAATGACGGACATTCTGAAATATCCCCGAACCAAGCACCAGTTGGAGCAACTGGTGCTTGAAATATTCATGTTTTCTTTGTATGATTCTGACAAGCGCGTAAATACTTGCTCTTTTCTTCTGAGTGAAAAGTGACTTTAAGAAGCGTAAAGTTGCACAGCGCCACCTTGTGTACAGGAGTATTTCTGTTTTACATTAAGCGCCATCTAATGTCAGGGAATGAAATTGCATGTTCGCTCGGCTCATCGTCAGCGAAAATCACCTGGGTGTGAACACAAAAAACGCAGCGAAAAACGCTGGCGAATAACGCCTGGCGAATATTCATCCCGGTGTGTACGGGCCTTAATAAGACATTAACAACCATGACTAATGTGGTATGAAGCTGATTATAAAGACATTTATAAGCATTTATTAATCATTTATAAAGTATTTTTTGGCATTTGCAATTTTATACAAATACCTTATAAGACAACAATGCATGTAATACTTGTGTTCTTGTTAACAGTTTATTGAGTGTTTTGCAGCCCCCCCAATCTAAAGCGTGACCAAATATTTACAAGCCATTTATAAATGGCTTGTACAGGATTAATAATAACAGTTCCCATGTTAAGATGGACTTACATTTTTTTAAGTCCAGCTGATATGACTCAACCTCAACACTACACCACCTGGATGAACGAGAACCTTCATTGACAGTTTGAGTCAATGAAGAACCATAAAGAACCACAAACTACAGAAAATGAAAAATTATCTTTTTTACTTTAAACAGGCCACAAACATATAGCAACTCAACACATCACAACCACATTGTGAACGAAGAGACACCCGTACTGCCGTTTACAGATTGTGCCCTACTTTATATAACATTTTGAACCAAACCACTC
This sequence comes from Oryzias latipes, assembly GCF_053564925.1. Classification (NCBI taxonomy): domain Eukaryota; kingdom Metazoa; phylum Chordata; class Actinopteri; order Beloniformes; family Adrianichthyidae; genus Oryzias; species Oryzias latipes. The sequence continues at coordinate 9,572,539 of NC_136237.1, read as the reverse complement.
AGAATCTGCCCTTACCAAGGGTTAATAACTTTCCAATTTTTTAAAAAGTGTAAATTGTGTCTCCAAACTTTAAATTCACATAAATTATGTCGATGAAACCCTTTGTAAAGTCATTGAGCTTCTTTTTGGACTGTGCAGTTGTTTCAGCTCTGAGTTTTTCTTTGGGGCTGCAATGGCAAGTTCTGCCACCGCAGCCCTGCAAACAATTGTTTTCCGATCGACTCCCACTTTATGAAATGCTGAGGACAATGTACGTCCTTTGTTGTAGGCCTTGTTCACCTTTTGGTAATGCTCTACCACCTCATCAGGGACACGTGCTGAAATATAGAAATGGTGGTCAAGCAATGAATTTAAATTGTGTACTCTGCAGGTTTGCATGACATATATTAACTTATGTGGTCCAAAATTTTTCCAACTGCATTCCCTTAACCTTTTAATCAATATGCTAACAAACTTAAATTTGACCCTGATTGTCAAACTTATATGTTCCTGATAATATGGTCTGGCACAGTCTGTGTGCTGCCCCTTAGAGGTTGAAACAAGGTACTAAGGTTTAATTTCACGATTGTTGAACTCATACAAGTCTCATCTCATTTGAAAAGTTTCACGTCATGCTTGGCAGCTCTAGCATAAAAGCCCTGGCCACCTTAAAATGTGTAACGGTCGGACATGGAAGTTACGCACCAGTTGCAACTGCAACTGGCATTGAATCCAGCAAACTCTGTCCTTTTGGGATTTGCAATGAAGATTCACTCGGGATTCTTTGCTTAATACATCAGACTTTATTAATTCAATTCAATTCAATTCAATTTTATTTGTATAGCCCAAAATCACAATAACAGTCGTCTCTATGGGCTTCGAAGTAAAACATGAAATCAAAAGGATCACGAATACAAAGAGTTCAATAGAAAAATACTAAAATGAACTAACAAACTGACTAAGCTATACTGGCATCCCTGCCCTTAGACCCCCCTTCGCGGTAAGGAAAAACTCCCCAAAAAACCGGATTCCGGAAAAAACGAAGAAACCTCAGGGGTGCCCACATGAAGGAGGGATCCTCCCCCAGGACGGACAGGCGATTTACCAGAACTCTTAGAGAAGAATTAACTTATCTAAATCTACAACTACATATATAAAAGTCCAGCAGACGAGCTTCATCCAGCCGTGGTTGTGGGGACAGTCAAAGGCGCGAGTCGAGCCGGAGACAGGAACCACAGCCAGGTGTAGGAGCAGGAGCAGAGACGAGGTACTCGGTCAGGCACAGAGCAGAGACGAGCCAGAGATGAGCCAGAGACAGGATCCACAGCCAGGTGTAGGAGCGGGAGCAGAGACGAGGTACTCGGTCAGGTACAGAGCAGAGACGAGCCAGAGATGAGCCAGAGGCAGGATCCACAGCCAGGTGTAGGAGCAGGAGCAGAGACGAGGTACTCGGTCAGGTACAGAGCAGAGACGAGCCAGAGATGAGCCAGAGGCAGGATCCACAGCCAGGTGTAGGAGCAGGAGCAAAGGCGAGGTAAACGGTCAGGAACTGGAGCACGGATGAGCCAACTGGAGTCTGGAAGCACTCCCACTCCCCAGGAGGGGAGAGGAAAAGAGGGACAATACATGAATCGCACTGCACCAAACAGAGGCATGGAGAACTAAATAATAAATTATGATCAAGAATAGAGGAGAGGAAGGGTAGAAGTAAAAAAGGAAAGAGGACAGAACCCCAGTGCACCATAGTTACCCCAGCTTCAACTTCTAGCAGCCTTTTAAAAGAAATAGTTTTTATTAAGTTTAATTTAAACAAACTAACATTAAGTTAAATAATCTCTGAATACTAACTAGTCTGACAATAAGCTTGTCCAAAGAGGAACGTTTTCAGTCTAGCTTTGAATGTAGAAACTGTGTCGGCCTCTCTTACATGAGCTGGGAGTTTATTCCATAAGACAGGGGCTTGGTGGCTAAACGCTCTACCTCCAACCGTACTTTTACTAATTCTAGGAACCACAAGCAGTCCTGCATTTTGCGAGCGAAGTGTTCTGATTGGTTGGTAAGGGACTATGAGGTCCTTAATATAGGACGGGGCCATTCCATGTAAGGCCTTATAGGTTAACAGGAGGATCTTGAACTTAATTCTAGAATCAACTGGGAGCCAATGGAGCGAAACTAACACAGGAGTGATGTGATCTCTTCTGCTGGTTCCAGCTAACAATCTAGCAGCTGCGTTCTGAACAAGCTGGAGACTTCTTAAGGAACTCTTAGGACACGCTGCTAACAAGGAGTTACAGTAATCCAGCCTCGACGTAACAAATGCATGGATGAGTTTTTCAGCATCACTCTTAGAAAGTATATTTCTGATCTTAGCAATATTCCGCAGGTGAAAAAAGGCAGTTCTACATGCCTGAGATATGTGAGCCTTAAATGATAAATCCTGGTCAAGTAAAACCCCAAGGTTTCTAACTGTGGAATTGGGGGCTATACTTATACCATCCAGGGAGACTATCTGAGCAGACAGAGCATCTCTGAGGTTTTTAGGACCAAGTATAATGACCTCAGTTTTTTCTGGGTTCAAGAGGAGGTAATTAATTGTCATCCAGGTCTTGATGTCACTGATGCAGGCGTTCAGTTTCTCTATCTGGTCATTCTGGTCAGGCTTCATGGATAAATACAACTGCGTATCGTCGGCATAACAATGAAAATTAATGCTGTGTTTCCTGATTATGTTTCCTAGGGGTAACATATAAAGCGTAAACAAGATCGGTCCCAAGACTGAGCCCTGTGGGACTCCATAGTTGACTCGAGTGCACTGAGAGGAATGGCCATTTACATTAACGAACTGATACCTATCAGACAGATAGGATTTAAACCACTGGAGAGCAGATCCTCTGATCCCTATGTCCTGCTCTAATCTATGGAGTAAAATACCGTGGTCGATAGTGTCAAAGGCTGCACTGAGGTCCAACAGGACCAGAATAGAAAGTAGTCCCTTTTCTGAGGCCAATAACAAGTCATTAGAGACTCTAACTAGTGCAGTTTCCGTACTGTGGTGAGGTCTAAACCCCGACTGAAAGTCTTCAAAGTGGCTGTTGTCCTGTAGGTGGCAGTAAAGCTGCTTAACTACAACTCTTTCTAGGATTTTAGAAATAAAGGGCAGGTTTGATATCGGTCTATAGTTGGCCAAGATGCTAGGATCCAAACTGGGCTTTTTCAGAAGAGGTTTAACAACTGCATATTTAAAAGACTGTGGCACGTAACCCGTTTCCAGAGAGGCATTTATCATTGTTAATATGGGATCATTAATTAGGGGAAAAGTTTCTTTAAAAAGTCTAGTGGGAATTGGGTCTAACAGACACGTTGAGGATTTGGAGGACGTAATAATTGATGTTATTTCCGCTTGATCCACAGCAGTGAAGCAGTCCAATGTTACAGAGGTTTCTATGGATGCCTCCATTTCTACCGCTTCGGCCTGCTCTGGGCTGATAGTAGGAATAACTTGATTTAACTTATGTCTAATATTTGAGATTTTACTATCGAAAAATGTAAGAAAATCATCAGAGCTGAGAGAAACAGGAACATGTGGTTCTACTGAGCTCTGACTGCGAGTTAATTTAGCTATAGTGCTAAAAAGAAATCTTGGATTGTTTCCATTCTCTGATATTAAGGTTGAATAGTACTGGCTTCTAGCTCTACGCAGAGCTTTTTTATAATTTAATAGGCTATGTTTCCAGATATCCAGAGACTGCTGGTATGATGTTAGTGTCATTTTATCACTCAGACACAGGGATCCTGCAAACCCTCAGCTGTGCCAGCAGCCCCGCCGTTGAGCATTGTTGAGGCAGTGTCTTGAGTCAGCGGCTTGAAACAATAAAGTTCTGGACCATGAGCACCTGCCTCGGGAGAAGGTGGCATAGAAAATCCTCAACCTCCACAGAAAGTTCTGTGATGAAACTGGCATCACTTTGTTCTGAATCACTCTTCATACTGAAGATTCAGTGTGAGTGTAACCTACCCTAGCCCGGCCACTTATTTTTTTTCTTTCATTTTTTAAATTTGGGCTGGGAGTGGAGTCAGCCTCCAACTGTCCTGCAGGACAGTCCCATGTTATGAGTCTACTCCTAAAAAGCTGCTGAATGTCCACCACTTTGTAGAGAGGATGGGAGGGATTGTCCATGGTGGTCCATAGTTTAGCCTTCACCACCTATTCTATTCTATTCTATTCTATTCTATTCTATGAGATGGAGCATGAGATTTGAAAAATGTAAACTGTCTCTGTGGATTCAAACAATTTCACCTTTTATTTTTTTTTTCATTTAAATCTGCCTAAATGGACAGCAGGCAATCTGATTCAATGATCAAATATTGCTTTGATTGTATTCTAATACAAAAGTAAGGACTTAAAATCTCATTCAATGGCTGGAACAGGAGCCTGTATTTCTGTGATCCTGAAAGGAATAAGTAGAGAAGATTGATAGATGTTCATTATTAAATACTTATTTATTATTAACTTTAAATATTAAAATTGTATTATTTTTGGTGTGGAAGATGTTTTCTTTGTTAATTACTAATTAATTTAAAAAAAATAGAAGAAAAACACCACGAGGTAAATGTATACAATTTTAAAGATAGAATCAGGGATTACTGATGTCATAGATCTCATGACATCAGCGCCCTTATGTAATGATGATGTCAGAGCACCTGATGTTAGCTTATGTCATCATGATATCATATGACATCAGTGCCCTTATGTAATAATGTCAGAGCACATGATGCTAATTTAAGTAATCATATGACTTTAAATGATATCACATGATTTCATATGACATCATGCAGATGAGGCACTCTAGTCCAGATATACATCTCAGAATTCTAGTCCAAACGTTCGCTGTGGTCGAAGATATCAAAGGTCATTGCTCTAGAAAGAGTACTTTGAAAACGCACTTGGAGCACATTCTTTGCTGAGACAAAAAGCTTTTGTTTCTGAAACTTTCATTAAACCGTCATTTCTGTTATTTTACACCTAACGAGTAGTAAAAATGCCCCGTGTAACCAACGCAAACAGGCGCAAAAATCCAAGCCCAAAACTCAGTGAAGTTCTGGAGGAACTCAATACGCTGAAAAAGGCCCATGAAAACCTCATCCAGGACAAAAAAGGCCAGGGTCTTTCTACCAAAGTGGTAGCTCTTGAGCGTGAAAATGCTCAATTGAAGAAAGAACTGGAAGAACTTGCTGTTTCAACTGACACCAAAGAGTTGAGAGAGAAATTCAAAAACCTAAAAGAAGAGAAAGATCAGACGAGAGAAGAACATTTGACCCTGAAACAGGCCAACCTTGACATGGTCTGGGAGCTGGAAGAATGCAAGGCCGTGTTGATCCAACAAATGGACATCACTGACAAAAATGAAGCTCACATCAAAAAGCTGAAACAGCAGCTTAAAGATTTAAAAGAGCAGAAGGCTGCAAAGGGAGGCAAAGGACCCAAACCAGACAACAACAAAGCCTTTGAGGACCTTGAAAGAAAATATCAGGAGTCTCAAGAAGAAAATGAGGAACTAAAGGCAGAAAATCAAGTTCTGGTTGATGAAGTTGAAGATTTGGAGAAAGAAAATGCTGACTTAAACAAGAAACTGGAGGTCTCTGCTCAGCATGAATCCACTATCGCTGTGCTGAAAGAGCAACTGAAGAAACACGAAGAGGAGAAAAATGCACTCCTTGAATTGAACAAACTCAAGGAAAAAGAAGCAGAAGATGCAAAAAGGGAGTTGGAAGAACTGAAGGTAAACAAAGAGAAGAAAACAGTCTCTGTACAGACTGACTCTGATGCTGAGGAGAAGAAAACCGTCTCTGTACAGACTGACTCTGTGAATCAGGAATGCATCACTAAAGAGGGAGAAACCACAAATCCCAAAGACCAGACTGGGGAAAAGACAACAGAGGTTGAAAAAACAAACTGTCCTGACACAGAAAATGATGGAAGGGCTGAGAAGAAGAGTGATGGAATGAAGAAAGATCCTCAAGAAATCCAAGAGGAACTTTCAGTCAAGAACTTCGAAAGCAGGGAGAAAACAGAACAACAGGCTGAAGTAGAAGTGGAACCAAAGAAAGGAAAGAAGGTCAAGAGGTTTTCCTTCACCAAATTTTGCCGCAGAATTTTTTGCTCGAAAAAGTAAAGCAAGCGACTGCGCTCAATTAAAAAAACGGGCTGCATGGATAAATTGGCGTTTTCTTTCCATGCATGCGTGGGGTTTTCTCTGGGTGCTCTAGTTTCCCCCCACAACCAAAAATAAAAAAGATGTAAATCAAGATTCGTCAGGGTTTTGATGCTAGTGGGAATATGTGAAGTGATTGAGTTAAATCTTTTTTGGATTTTGTTTTTAGTTAAAAAAAACGGGCTGCATGGTTAAATTGGCGTTTTCTTTCCATGCACGCGTGGGGTTTTCTCTGGGTGCTCTAGTTTCCCCCCACACACACAAAAAAAAGTGAAAATCAAGATTCCTAAATGTAATGACACAAGACACTGCTAATATCCAGGAAAACATTTAAAAATATTTTAATAACATTTATTTTTAGAAAAATTTAATAAGTGTTCATTTCAAGTCATTTATCAACATTGTATTAGGTTTTATTTCCATGTATTTATGAAAATGTATATAATGTATAATGTATATAATGTTCAATTGCTAGATAGTTTTTAGTTTGTAATAAAAAATATACAAATAAAAAATAAATAAAAATAAACATATATATAATCCAGCCTCAGAGAGTCGCAAACTTTCTGTGATGGTCCCAAGCCCATAGAAATGGAGAGGGTATATATATGCTGGTTGGACTCCAGGTTTTTCTTTGCCGTCCGTGTTCAGTCAAAAAAGCAAAAGGCACTGGTAGATGGTTCTCTGGCTTCAGCTAGACGGGGTTCAACTCCCTGCAGTGTCCTTGAAAATTCTTTGACTTTGACATGAAACATCAAAGTAAATGTCTTACAGCTTGTAAGTCAGTTGTAAGACATTTACAAATGCTAATTAATGTACTTATTACCGGCTTAATAAAACATTAGTAGTGTTTGTTAATGTCTTATAAATGGTTTATTAAGGACTTATTCTAAAGCGTTACCGAAAATCAAGTTTAGCCTCAAATACTAAAGAGGTTTATACAAATGGTGTGTCTGAAGTTCCATAACCCCCTGCTGTAACAAGGACATCCGCCCAACAGAAGAGTGTCATGTTTTGCTTGTTTTGTGTTATTTTTCCAGTCTCTTCTTTTGCTTCTGTGCAGGCTGGTTGTGACTCCGCCTATTCTCCTGTGTTAAGCAGTCACAGCTGCCTGCACTTTAGTATTAATCTCAGTGTATTTAAGGAACTATGCTGGACCCTTTAGGGTTGGCTCGTTTTGCCTCTTGACTAGTTTGGTTCTTGTTTAAATATGTATTTTGTAAATTAAATATTTGGACTTTGCTTCTACAAGTGCTTGTGGTTCCGTCCTGCATCTTGGTTTCCTACTGCTTGCCAAACCGTGACAATACGAGCCGACCATGTCAATCCCAGCAGGATGGTCTCAAGCCAGAAGCTGAGGAGTTGTCAGCCTTAGTCTGAGATGTGCGAGGCTGTCAGGCGTGACATAACAATGTCCCCCACCTGGACCATGCCCTCCCATCCCGACAAGTGCAGCTGGGATCTCCTGAACTGTTTGATGGGACTGCTGGGAATTTCTCTCTTCATGGCTCCATTTTGAATTTAATGTAAGAGAGTTAAGGGAGCTCCTGGCAGTCAAACTAGCTCTCAAGGAGTGGCAACATTGGTTGGAGAGTGCAGAGCAGCCATTCCTGGTGTGGAGCGACCACAAATTATGTATCAAGAGACTAAACTCCTGTCAGGCACACTGGGCTTGTTCTTTGACAGGTTCCACTATACACTCTCCTACCAAACTGGCAGCAAGAACGCTAAGCCTGAAGCCCTGTCTTATCAGCACCAGGTAAAGGAGGAGGTCAAGGATTTGGGGAGTGAGACAACTATCTTGGCTCACAAGATGGTGCTGGGAATACGTCAATGGACTTGAGTGTAAGATTAAATCCTCTATGCCTGACTCCTCTACCATTCCTGCTGGTTGTCCTTCTGGGTGTCTGTATGTCCCTCCCAGTCTCCGTCCCCAGGTGCTAAAGTGGGGACACTCCACACATTTGGCCTGCCACCCTGGAGTTGCTCTGACTGGCTTTCTAGTGGCGCCACACCTTTGCTGCATCCTTTCTTGTGTGTGCTAGTGTTAAGGTTCCTTGTACCCCCACCCCCTCACCTTGTTGGACTCCTACAGCCTCTACTAATGCCCTCCAGACCCAGGTCTCATATAGCTATAGACTTTATCATGAGACTTTCCAGATCCAAAGTAAAACCCTTACTCTGACAGTGGTAGACAGATTTTCCACGTTGGTTCATGCCATTCCTTTGCCAGAGCTTCCATCTGCCAATGAGTTAGCGGTAATAATCTCCAACCATGTAATTTGTCTACACTGACTCTGCGAGCCATGTGCAACAAGAACCCAAACATGTAGTCTTCTCAACGTGGGCAGAGTACTCTCATAATGCTCTGGTCAACTCATAAGGCCCCTCCCCCTTCCAAGTGGCCAATGGGTACCAGCCACCCCAACAGTTGGCTTTGTTTGGTCCAGCAGCTTTTGTGAGGCGCTGCGGGCATACTTGGAGGTTTTTTCAAGAAAGGTTACTGAGAAACCAGGTAGAGGTTGACCACCGTGGCAACCCGTAGACGGGTTGCTGCACCAGAGTACTGGGAGGGAGACGGTGTGGCTTTCTTCCACTGATGTGCACCTAAAAGGGGGTTCCAAGAAACTGCTACCACATTACATCAGTCCCTTCCCCTTCACTAATGTAGCGCTTGTCCCATGTAGCCAATGAAATAGTAAACAACTAAAATATTGCAGTTCTATGGGCGGGACCCTGGGTGTGATTTAAAAAACAAAAAAAGTATGGTTTGGTGCTGCCACAAATCACTGACTGAAATCTGCATTCTGCATTCAACACATATGCAGATTTCCATCATCCTTCCCTCAAATAGTGTGATTGGACTACCATTCTCAACCAATCAATAACACTCAAAGCATTCTTTGATGGACAATCTGACATCCAATAGAATTAGCCAAATCATAGCTAGTAACTTATAAAAATATCAAAACAAATATTAAGTCAAAATCTTTACCAACAGTTTCACTTAACATAAGTAACTTACGTGGTATAGAAAACTTAAACATAATTAAATTATGTACCACATATTTATTAAGACAAATACTATTTAAATGAACAATTTCTCTTTTTTTTTTATTAAGACCGGGCTACACTAAGATCATCAACCTGGTGGTATTTAGGCTGGATATCCCTTCCACCCTTAGGATCCATCCAGTCTTCCACGTCAACTAGTTAAAACCTGCTCCAGGACTCCCTTCTGCACCTCGTCTCGTAGATGGTGTTCCAATTGTTAGACAAATATGATCAAAGATAGATGACAAACTGCAATCACACACAAACACTGGCTTTGGTGATCTCAGAAACTTGCAGTGAGCCGTCCCTCTGAGTCACAGAAAACAGAAACAGCCAAGGCCTGCCAGTCTTCATACCATTTTTTTCTTCATGCTCAGATTGATCACATAAACACAACATAATCTGCAAAAAGATAGTTTATTTTCTTGCGTGCAAGAACTTAAGACGCCATTTTACTTAGAAATAAAGGAGCTGATTTTAAAAAACTGAAGAAAGTTTCAGTGATGTCAGAGATTCAAGATGAATGACTGAAACATGGGCTGCCTGACCCCCCCGCTTGTAAAGGATATTAAATCATTAGTGTGAAAATCAAAAGTAGATGTAATCTGTTTTTGCAATAATGTTTCTGAAAATGTGGACACCTAACTTATGAGTTGAAGTCTGACTTCAGATTGGCCTTGCAGAGGAATCAGAATGACAAAAATCCAGTAGATCTTTCTAGTGATCAGAGTTCAAGTTTTAAAGATCAAATTAAACTGCTAATTTGATCAGAATAATCTCAATTTGATCAGAGCCATGCACAGGTTAGAATCTTTGATTTTTATTAGTTTGTCTTTGATGGGACCAACTGAAAAAAGATCACTCCTGACATGAGCTTTCCCTCTGATGCCTCTGAGTGCTGCGTCATGCATAGGCTGAATGGTGAGTCAAGCCCAGTTTGGACTCAGCTAATCCATTATGAATGGTGGGGGGCAGCTGCCTTCTTTCTTCTGAGAGCTGCTGGGGATTGTTACTGGGCACATGTGACACCATGTTCTGCAGAAAGAAAGGCATTTGTCTAAACAGCCTGCATCACGCAAACACGAGCGAATAACTGAAAAAAGCCTTTCTGTGTCGTCCTAGGATCAAACTCAGCTCAAATGAACCCAAATCCAGGTTCAAGTCCAGACCAATTCACTCAGGAGTGTTGCTGTGATAAATCCCCCGGGCTCCGCTTGTTTTTCTGCATCCTCTCAGTTGTCTCTAAACTAACAAGTCTCTGCTGAACAGCCCTGCTCCAGGTCCCTGAATGCACCATTTGAAGCAGCTGTCAAAGTCTAAACAGGTGATGAACTGATGCAATTTTTTTCTTTCAACCCGCAATAACTCTGTTGAAAACTTCATTTTTCGGTAAAATGCAAAAAAAGAGTCACAAAGGAACCACAGCTGCAGAACTGTTGTGCGCTAATGTGCAGCGTTGGTTATTAGGCAGACATTTCAGACTGTTTATGAAACTGTACAAACTAAATTACTGAGTGCATTAGCGAACTGAAAATAAATACTGCAGTTTCTCCAACAACCTTCCTTTCCTGCAAGCTTCAATCCGACCATCTAAAAGCTAAAAATACTCTCTTATTAATATTTCATCACACTGTTGTAATGAATTCCAGGTTCCATTCAGGAGGAACCTTTTAATTCAGTTTCATCTTTTTTACAAAAATTATTTGGATATTTCTTACTGCATGTTTTCTCCTATATACACTCCACCTTTATCTTATTTAAACTTTAATGATGATTTCGACTAAACCTAAAACACATTACATAATTTCCTTTTATAGATTTAAATTTTGAACTTCATGTGTTGGTAAATTTGTGCTATAACCCTTGCGTTAAATAAGGCACGTTAGCTTTGGCAGTGAGGTCATCTGGACCCCACAAGACAGTGCGCTAAACCTTTTTTATTCAATGATGTCCAGGGATTACATGAAATCCTCTTCACCTTTATCCACCTTTGTCATGGCAGGGATAAAATGTCAATGTAAGGGTGGGGTCATCTGGACCACATAAGAGAACACAAGGGTTAAAAAGAATCTGTCCTGAAATGATTCCAAATGATTGGGGAACCCTCCCCTGAGATGAGAACGCAATCGGTTGAGCAGGAACCGCACCTTCAGCTTTCTGATTAATGTGACCATCTTTTTTGTAGATAATGTAATTGTGTTCTCTGGCTGAATGCCCCCCAATGAGAATCTGAGCCTGGCACAAGCTTAGAGGATTTCAGGAAGATGAGCTGCCGCCTCCTCCTTTGTTAGTGAATGTCCTCTGTGTGTCTGCCTCTGCCTTCTGCTATTATTAGCACAGCAAAAACCTGCAGATACCATGGATGGCACAGAGACGTCACACACAGACCCCACCTCAGTGATTCAGCACTTTCTGCTGCAATACCCGTGGATGTAACCAGTCGCTTTGTGTATCATCTACTCACAGAACATCAACAAGTTATTTTAGGACATAGCTGTCAGAGGCTTTTGATTGATTCCATTTACACTCAAATCTGTGGTCCTGTTTTAATTTGCACTCATCCTCTCATTACCAGCTCGCCCTCTGGCTCGACATCTTCCCCTCTTTCAGATGAGCCTGCTGAAGAGCTGCCGCACACTGAAACTGAGGAAAACACTGGAGAGCTTGCTGCTGTGCAGAAACCACAGAGACGAGCTTGGGCTCCTGGGAATGAGGTACAGCTGAAGAACCCAATGTGGACTTACAGCCAGAAAACCTGGGGATTCCTTTTCTTTATTTGAATGACAACCTTTTCTGTTCAGGCTGTTGTGCATTGAAGCCCTTTGATTTATGACTCAGCAAATACAATTAATTTTTTTGTGAAAAATAAATTTTGAAGCGTTCCTCTAGTTCTGTTGGCAGATCATGCTGGTAACTTCCTTTAATCTGATCTGATTCATTTCCTCTCTTTCACACACACACTCCTCATGAATAATGCCTTCAACACGACATGGACTTATTGATTAAACATTTTTAGTTTATTGTCATTAAAGATGCAGAATATCTGTTGGGTCTGGCTGAATCTTTGATTTATTTAAGACTCTTGAAGCCTTTTTTCCCTGAATAAAGGATGTCAATGATTTGGTATTTTTGTGTTTTGTAGGTCTATAGGTCCAGCAAGGACCTTTCTGTGTGGACTTTGCATGTGTGGTTTCTCTCCAGGCACTCTGGCTTCTTCCCACAGTCCATAAACAAGTCTCATAGATGAATTGGTTACTTTAAGTGTCCTTAGGTGTGAGTGTGTGGCTGTGTTGCCCTGGGACAGACTGTTGACCTGTCCAGCAGGGTGTACCTTGCCTTTCCCTGGCAACCCCATGACCCAAACAGGGATGTAGTGGGTTAAGAAAATGGATGGATGGTGTGTTTCTCTGTTAAAGAGCCTGAAGTTCATCCATCACCTTCAACCAGGTCTAAAACACAGAGTCCCCCAGGTTAAGGTTCATGTTTTGAACAGTAATCATGCATTTTCTCAACTAGATGAGTTTTTTAATACTCGAAAAAGTTTAGAAAAATTTCAGGCTTGTTTTAGGACAAACCACAGTACAGAGACTGCTCTTTTAAAGATTGTTAATGATTTTAGAATAAATTATGACTCACAGAAACTTTCTGTTCTTGTGCTGCTGGATCTTAGTGCCGCTTTTGGCACAGTGGATCACCCGATTTTATCAGACAGACTGAGGAGTCTAGAGGGTCTCTCTGGAAATTTTCTTCTTAAGTGGTTTTATTCTTACCTTACAGATTGACACTTTTATGTTATTATGGATTCATGCTATTCAAGAATCAATGAAATAAGTCGTGGGGTTCCCCAAGAATCGATTTTAGGTCCTACACTTTTTAACTTATATATGTTGCCTCTTGGGGATGACACAGCTTTTCATCGCTGTGTCTTCTGATGATCTTTTAAATTGTATTTTTGATATAAAGTCATGGATAGCAGAAAACCTCCTACAGCTCGAATAGGACAAAACGGACATTTTATTCATCACTTCTGAAGACAAGAGAAAGATGATTTTACCACATCTTCAGAATTTTAAATCTTATCATTGTGTGAGAACCCTGGTCGTACTTTTGGACTCTGAGCTTAATTTTATTCCACACATTAAAAGTGTCATTAAGACAGGATTTTATCATCTCAAAAACATTGCCAGAGTCCGCCCTTTCCTCTCTCTTGCCAGCACAGAGGTGCTGATGTGTGCTTTTATTTTTAGTCATTTAGATTATTGTAATGCACTGCTCTCTGGTTTACCAAAAAAGTCTCTTTCAAATTTACAACTTCTACAGAACTCGGCGGCACGAGTTCTGACGCGGACCAGGAGGCGGGAACACATTACAACCATCTTAAAATCGCTGCATTGGTTCCCTGTGCATTTCAGAATTTTATTTTAATCCTTGTGCTCTCCGATGACCCCACCCTTACATTGACGTGTTCTCCCTACCATGACAAAGGTGGATAAAGGTGGAAAGGATTTCATGTAATCCATGGACACCAGTGAAGTTCACAAATCAGTGAAGAAAAAAGGTTTAGTGCACTGTCCTGTGGGGTCTAGATGACCCAACTCCCAATGTTAAAGTGCCTAGGATAGCACAAGGGTTACATTATATTCTTTTAAAGTATGAGCCCTCGCAGACCCTGAGGTCCTCCGGCGCTGGACTTCTTGTTGTCCCAAAGGTGAGGACCAAAACTTATGGTGAGGCTTCGTTCTGCCGTGACTGTTCTCGCCTCTGGAAGAGCCTGCCAGAGAGCCTGAGGGCTGCAGAGACTGTGCAGGTTTTTAAGAAGAGGCTCAAGACCTACTTTTTCAATTTAGCTTTTAGTTTATCGTATCTGCTTATTTATTCTATCAGTCTTAATACGTATTAGATATTATTTTATGTATTTCATTTCATTTTATGCATTTAATCTTTTTCACAATTTTATGTTTTTATATTCCTCTTATGTGTTTAATTTTAGTTTCTTATTATGATTTTAGCCCCAGTGTTTCTTGTGGGGATCTTTCCTACCAGAGCTGGCTCCTGGCTCCTGGCATGAAATGATTCCCAAATCCTGTTTCCTCACTGCAGAGCCAAGCCTTAAACTTCTTTTAGTAGTTACTTTTATCAGTATTTATTGTGTGTGGGTCATATGTGTTAATGGAAGGGAGTGGTAAGGGTGAAGGGTGGGTTGGATTTTTATTGTAGTAATGCTTGTTGTTTTTTTTGTTCTATATGTTAAAGCACTTCGAGTTGCGCAATGTATGAGAAGCGATTTTTTAAATAAATAGATTTCATAAAAATACAGGAGTTTGATCAACTTTAACTTGGTTGACACAAATATATAATCCACTAAACAGACATTCTAATGGTTAATTTTGTTTATAAAACAACATTTCACAACCACAGCTCCAAAGAGAATGCAGGAAAACATAAAAACTAACCCAAAAAAAAAGTAAATTCAGTTCAATTTTATTTATTCAGCCCAATATCACAACATAGTTGTCTTAACAGGCTTCCCACCAATAATTGTACAAAAATATAGAATCAGTCATAAGATATTAACAATGGCTAATTGTTAGACTAAACTAAACAGACCCTGGAGATCCCTGCCTTTAGATCCTCCATCTTGGTGAGGAAAAACTCAGATTTTGGGAAAAAAGAAGAAACCTCAGAGAAGTCTACATGAAGGAGGGATCGTCTCCCAGGACAGACAGGCGATGTACAAGGACTGTTGAAGAAGAATTACTGTAGCTTATCTAACTCTAAAACTACATGTTTGAATATTGCAGTTCCCCGCTCTCCACGCAGGGAGAGAGATCCCTGAGTTCTCTGGCAAGACCATGAGCCTGGGTTCAGATCACATCTGAGTCGAGGGGTGTCCGTGTCCCTTTGGTTCTGGTCCTTGCCCTTGCGTACTGTCCTTCTCCAAAATTCCAACTGTGGGTAAGCCTAATCAGGCCATAATTACAACACTCCTTGGGGACCCCCACTTCTCTTGGGCATCCTCCTCCTGCACACAAGTGGACTGCCCCTGGGGGTACTCTTCGCTGGGCCCCTGGACGTGGCGGGGGGGCTATTCTTCTGCTCAGGCTGGAGCTTGCACTCTCCGTCCTCCTGTGCCCTCTTACTCTCTGGCATTGCAAATCCCTGTGGCGGACCTGCTGGCCCTGGACTGGGTGGCAGAAGTGATTGCCCCGGCGGGCGGTTTTCCTCTATCTACTATACTGTGTGGGTGTTGGGGGTCCTGGCTACCACTTGTTGTGGTCTTGTTGTGGAGTTGACTGGGCACTCTCCCCATTTTTTTACATTCGATCATCCACCCCAGCAGAACATAAACACTCACTCTAGCACAGATACTAGCTCACCTTTGCACACATAGTTTGCGTGACTGAATGAAACGTTTTAGTCAGGCTACCTCTGGTGAGCAGATGGACAGCTGTCTGGTCCTTCAAAGAAATGCCATTTTTGATAGAATGTTGTCATGACATTTCCAGCCTCTGTTTTTGTCTGTCATGTACTCAGTTCATCTGTGAAGAGCACAGGGTGTCAGTGGTGAATTTGTCAATCTTGGGTTTCATTGGCAAATCCCAAATGTCTTGTACGGTGTTGGGCTCTAAGTACAACTCCCACCTATGAATGCTGGGCCCTCACAGCACCATCAAAGAGTCTGTTTCTTGCAGTTTGAGCAGACACATGCACATTTGTGGTCATTTTGCAGGGCTCTGGCAGTGTTCCTCCTGTTTCTGCTTGCACAAAGGAGGAGTTAGTGGTCCTGATGCAGTGTTGTTGCCCTCCTATGGCTTCTTCCACATCTCCTGATGTACTGGCCTGTTTTCTGGTAGTGCCTACAAGCTCTAGACACTAAGCTTACAAACACAGCAAACCTTCTGGCCTTCTGGCATTTCTATGCTGTCCTGGATGAGTGGTACTACCAGGGCCACTTGTATGGGTTGTAGACGCCATCTCATGGTATCACTGGAGTGATAACACTGTCCGCATCCAAAGGTGATCAAAACATCAGGCGGAAAACATAAGGAAGGAGAAGTTTAATGTTGTCACCACTTGCAGAACCACTCCCTTATTGGAGGTGCCTTGCTGATCACCTATTTTTTCACCTGTTATCTATTCCGCTTGCACAAAAACATGTGAAATTGCCAATGTTGCTTTCTAATTGGACAGTTTTATTACACAGACGTGTGATTGACTTGGAGTAACATTGAGTTGTTTAGGTGTTCCCATTATTTTTTAAGCAGTGTATAAAAAGATCAGCAATCAGTGACAAACAGGTCTGGCAGAGTCCTGCTGTAAGCCAAAATTCTCAGGTTTTTTTTTAGTGCAGCAGCATTAATGTAGGATTTTCTATTCAACTCCATGGTTCTCAGATTATGTTCTCTGGTCCACCATCATGTATGTTTTCTCAGCTCTCTTCCTTCTTCATGCTTCTGTAGATCTTCATGAAGATCAGGTTTGTTGGAACATTGGTTAGGCCACACGTTGGATTTGGAGCAGAAGATATTAACACCAAAACATCAAATGTGTTATCACAGAGAACACAAATGAAATCAGATCTTCTTGCTCAGTTTGTCTGCGACTCCCTTTTTGCACAGATTCAATCTAAACCATCCAGTTAAGACACGCTCTTTCTAAAGTTTAGTGGGCACCCACTGCCTTTTAAAACTCTTTGCAGTTTAAAGAAATTAAATGCCGGAAATAGAAATTGAAATCTTTTCTCAATTTCTAAGTGGAGAGATTACGGCTTTCACAGTAGAATCTCTCCTGCCACACCTTCCACCCAGCAGCATTGCAGGGGTATAAATCTTTGAAGACCTGCAGCCTGCGTCACATTTGGGTCCCACCCAGGCAGTAAACAAGCGGAGAAACTAGTTGGAGACTCTTTGCAAGGGCCAGAACCGGTGGTGGGTCATCAGAGGCCAGCAGCACGTGATCCACCTCTGCAGAGCACCCATGACAGTCATCACCCAACTCCAAGAAAGAGCCCAGACAAAGTGGAGCCATGATTATGTGATCTGTGATGAGCAAGCATCTGTGACTTTGATAGAAAATAGGCTAAAAGCACTGCTTGAATCATAACAAGTCTTTATTTTATGGTTTCACACAGCAATACATGAGTCACAGTAAAGAGAACAGCATATCAACTACACGTTCAATCCTCAACCTTTCTCTACTATAGAAATAAAAAGGATGAAACACCTTCACTGGGCAGAATCATACAAGCACAAAACCAGGACCTGTTGGTGTTTAAGGCAGTTTACATCCTACAT